>NW_020837971.1:19187379-19210521 GCF_003676395.1 Aethalodelphis obliquidens | reverse complement strand
ATATATATATATATATATATCACATCTTCTTTATCCATTCATCTATTTATGGGCACTTAGGTTACTTCTGTACTTTGTGAGTAATGCTGCAATGAACATAGGGGTGCATATATATTTTCCAGTTAGTGTTTCCTTTTCTTTGGAAAAATACCCAGAAGTGGGATTGGTAGATTGTATGTTAGTTTTATTTTTAATTTTTTGAGGAAGCTCCATACTGTTCTCCATAGTGGCTGCACCAATTTACATTCCCACCAACAGTGCATGAGAGTTCCCTTTTTTCCCCATCCTTGCCAACACTTTTTATTTGTTGTCTTTTTGATAATAGCCATTCTGAGGTATAAGGTAATACCTCATTGTGGTTTTGATTTTCATTTCCCTAATGATTAGTGATGTTGTACATCTTTCTTTGTGTCTATTGGCCATCTGTATATCTTGTTTGGGCGAATGTCCATTCAGGTCCTCTGCCCATTTATTAATCAGGTTTTTATTTTTTTTCTGAAGGTGAGTTGTATGAGTTCTTTGCATATTTTTGATGTTAATCCCTTAACAGATATGTCATCCTGCCATTCAGTAGTGGCCTCCTTTTGTTGATAGTTTCCTTCTCTGTGAAAAAGCTTTCTGGTTTGATGTAGTCTTGTTTCTTTTTGTTTTTGTTTGCCTGAGGGGAGATATTCCAAAAACATATTGCTAAGACTGACATCAAAGAGTATACTGCCTATGCTTTCTTCTGGGAGTTTTATGGTTTCAGGCCTTCCATTTAAGTCTTTAATATATTTTGAGTTTATTTTTGTGTGCAGTGTGAGTAAGCAGTCCAGTTTGATTCTTTTGCATGTAGCTGTCCAGTTTTTCCAACATCATTTATCAAAGAGACTTTATTTTCTGCATTGTGTATTCATGCCTCCTTTGTCATAGATTAATTGGCCATAAAAGTGTGGGTTCATTTCGGTACTCTCTGTTCTGTTCCACTGATCTATTTGTCTGGTTTTTTTGTGCCAGAATCATACTGTTTTGATTACTATAGCTTTGTAGTATAGTTTGAAATCAGGAAGCATGGCACTTCCAGCTTTGTTCTTCTTTCTCAAGATTGTTTTGGGGCTCCCCTGGTGGCACAGTGGTTGAGAGTCTGCCTGCCAATGCAGGGGACACGGGTTCGTGCCCCAGTCCGGGAAGATCCCACATGACACGGAGTGGCTGGGCCCGTGAGCCATGGCCACTAAGCCTGCACGTCCAGAGCCTGTGCTCCGCAGTGGGAGAGGCCACAACAGTGAGAGACCCACGTACCACAAAAAGAAAAAAAAAAAAAAGATTGTTTTAGCTATTCAAAGTCTTCTGTGTTTTCTTACAAATTTTAAAATTATTTGTTCTAGTTCTGTGAAAAATGCCATTGGTGTTTTGATAGGGGTAGCATTGAATCTATAGTTTGCCTTAGGTAGTATGGTCATTTTAACAATATTAATTCTTCCAATCCATGACAAGTAGAAAGCTACTTGTTTGTGTTGTCTTTAGTTTCTTTCATCAGCATCTTATGGTTTTCTGAATACGGGTTTCTTACCTACTTAATTAGATGTATTCCTAGGTATTTTATTCTTTTAGATGCAATTGTATTTCTAATAGTTCTGGGGTGACGTCCTTAGGATTTTCTATGTATATTATCACGTCATCTGCAAATAGTGACAGTTTTACTTCTTCCTTTCCAATTTGGATTCCTTTTATTTCTTTTTCTTGTCTGACTGCTGTGTCTAGGACTACCAATACTATGTTGAATAAAGGTGGCCAGAGGAGGCATCCTTGTTTTGTTCCTGACCTTAGAGGAAATGCTTTCAGCTTTCCACCATTGAGTATGGTGTTGGCTGTAGGTTTGTCATATTTGGCCTTTATTATGTTGAGGTATGTTCTTCTATACCCACTTTGTTGAGAGCTTTTATCATAAATGCATGTTGAATTTTGTCAAAAGCTTTTTCTTCATCTATTGAGATGATCATATGATTTTTATTCTTTCATTTGTTACTATGGTGTATCACACTGATTTGTGAATATTGAAACTTCCTTGCATCCATAGGATAAATCACACTTAATCATGGTGTATGACCCTTTTACAGTATTGTTGAATTCAGTTTGCTAATATTTTGTTGAGGATTTTTGTATCCATGTTCATCAGTGATACTGGACTGTAATTTTCTTTTATTGTAGTGTCTTTGTCTGGTTATGGTATCAGGGTGATGCTGACCTCCTAGAATGAGTACAGACGTCTTCAATTTGGTGGGATAGTTTGAGAAGGATAGGCATTAATTCTTTAAATATTTGGTAGAATTCATCTGTGAAGCTGTCTGGTCCTGGACTTTTGTTTCTTGGGAGTTTTTAATTGCTGATTCAATTTCTTTACTGGTCATATTTTTTATTTATTCCTGATTCAGTCTTGGGATATTGTATATTTCTAGGAATTTGTTCAGTTCTTCTAGATTGTCCATTTTATTGGCATACAGTTGTTCATAGTAATCTTCTGATCCTTTTGTATTTCTGTGGTGTTTGTTGTACCTTCTCCCTTTTCATTTCTGATTTTATTGATTTGGGACCTCTCTTTTTTTCTTGATGAGTCTAACTAAGGGTTATCAATTTCGTTTATCTTTTCAAAGAACTAGCTCTTAATTTCATTGATCTTTTCTATTTTGCTTTAGTCTGTATTTCATTTATTTCTGCTCTGATCTTTGTTTCTTCTTCTACTAACTTTTGTTTTTTGTTTGTTCTTCTCTTTCTAGTTCCTTTAGGTGTAAGGCTAAGTTGTTTATTTGACATTTTTCTTGTTTCCTGAGGTAGTCCTGTGTCACTATAAACGTTCATTTTAGAAATAATTTTACTGCATACCGTAGATTTTGGATAGTTGTGTTTTCATTTTTATTTGTCTATAGGTGTTTTTTAATTTCCTCTTTGATCCTCAGTGATGTATTGACTATTTAGTAGCATCTCGTTTATGCTCCATGAGTTTTTTGTTTGTTTGTTTGTTTGGGTTTTTTTTTTTTTTTTGCAGGTTTTTTCTTATAGTTGATTTCCAGTCTCATAGCATTGTGGTCAGAAAAGATGCTTGATATGAGTTCAGTCTTCTTAAATTTGAGACTTGTTTTGCATCCTAGTATGTGATCTGTCCTGGAGAATATTCCATGTGCACTTGAAAAGAATGTGTATTCTGCTGCTTTGGGATGTAATGTTCTATATGTATTTATGAAGTCCATCTGATCTAATGTGTCCTTTTAAGCCACTGTTTCCTTACTGATATTCTATCTGGACCATCTGTCCATTGATGTAATTGAGGTGTTAAAGTCCCCTTACTATTATTGGGTTACTGTCAATTTCTTTCTTTGTGTTAGTATTTAGGCGCTTTTATGTTGTGTGTGTGTGTGTGTGTGTGTGTATATATATATATATATATATATATATATATATACACACACACAATTGTTATATATTCTTCTTGGATTGATCCCTCAATCATTATGTAATGTCCTTCTTTGTCTCCTGTAACAGTCTTTATTTTAAAGTCTATTTTGTCTGATATAAGTATTGCCACTACAGCTTTTTTTTCATTTCCATTTGCATGAAATAACTTTTTCCATCCCCTCACTTTCAGTCTGTGTGTGTCTTTAGATGTGAAGTGAATCCCTTGTAGGCAGCATATATATGGGTCTTGTTTTTGTATCCATTCAGCCAGTCTGTGTCTTTTGATTGAAGCATTTAGTTTGTCTACATTTAAAGTAATTATTAATGGGTATGTACTTATTGCCATTTTTCTGTGTGTGTGTGTGTGGTATGTGGGCCTCTCACTTCTGTGGCCTCTCCCGCTGTGGAGCACAGGCTCCGGATGCGCAGGCTCAGCGGCCATGGCTCACGGGCCCAGCCGCTCTGCAGCATGTGGGATCTTGCCGGACTGGGGCACGAACCTGTGTCCCCTGCATCGGCAGGTGGACTCTCAACCACTGCACCACCAGGGAAGCCCAATTGCCATTTTTTAAAGTTATTTTGGGGTTGTTTTTATAGACTTTTTTGGTCACTGCTCCTTTCTTCTTTTGCTCTCTTCCCTTGTGATTTGATAACTATCTTTAGTGTTATGTTTGGATCCTTTTCTCTTTTTTGTGTGTGTATCTATTACAGATTTTTGGTTTGTAGTTGCCAAGAGGTTTATGTATAACAATCTGTAAAAAAAAAAAAAAAATATATATATATATATATATATATATATATATATAGTTATTTTAAGTGCTGATCTCTTAATTTCAAATGCATTTTAACTACCCTACATCTTTACTCCCCACCCAAAATAATGTTTTGGACATCATATTTACATATTTTTGTTTTGTATTATTCTGTTTTGTGTTGTGTTATTTTGTTTTGTATTGTGGATATAGATGATTTTACTACTTTTTTTTTAACCTTCCTACTAGCTTTATAAGTGTTTGATCTACTACCTTTACCATATATTTGCCTTTACCAATGAGATTTTTCCCCTTATAATGTTCATATTTTAGTTGTGGTCTTGTCTTTTTCACTTAGAGAAGTTCCTTTAACATTTCTTGTAAAGCCAGTTTCTTTTACCTTTTGCTTGTCTGTAAAACTCTTTATCTCTCCTTCAAATCTGAATGATAACCTTGCTGGGTAGAGTATTCTCAGTTGTAAGTTTTTTCCTTTCATCACTTAAATATATCATGCTACTCCTTTCTGACCTACAAAGTTTCTGCTGAAAAGCCAGCTGACAGTCTTATGGGAGTTCCCTTGCATGTAACTAGTCACTTTTCCTTTGTTGCTTTTAATATTTTCTCTCTATCTTTAATTTTTATCATTTTAATTACAATATGTCTTGGGTGGTGCTCTTTGGATTGATACTGTTTGGGACTCTCTGTGCTTTCTGAACCTGGATGTCTGTTTCCTTTCCCAGTTTAGGGACATTTTCAGCTATTAGGTCTTAAAATATGCTCTCTGCCCCTTTCTCTCTCTCTTCTCCTTCTGGGACCCCTATAATGTGAATGTTAGTATGCTGCATGTTGTCCCAGAAGTCTCTTAATCTGTCCTTAGTTTTTTTTTAATCCTTTTTTCTGTTTCCTGTGTGGCTTGTGTGATTTCCACTACTCTGTCTTCCAGTTTGCTCATCTGTTCCTCTGTATCATCTAATCTACTGTTAATTCCTTCTAGCATATTTTCTATTTCAGTAATTGTATCTTTCACTCAGTTGGGCTCTTCTTTATATTTTCTAAGTCATTGGTAAACTTCTCACTGCGTTTATCCATTCTTCTCCCAAGTTCATTGAACATCTTCATGGTCATTACCTTGAACTTTTTTGAGGGTAGACTGTTTATCTCCATTTCACTTAGCTCTTCTGGGGTTTTATCTTGTTCCTTCATTTGGAACATATTCCTTTGTAGCCTCATTTTGATTAATTCTCTGTGTTTATTAGTTTACATTGTGTAGGTCAGTTATGTTTTCTGACCTTGGAGAAGTGGTCTTATATAGGAGATGTCCTGTGGGGCCCAGCAGCACACTCACCTCTGGTCACCAGAGCTATTTGCTCTACAGGTGCAACCCTATGTGGGTTGGGTTGGCCCTTCTGTTGTGGCTGGGCTGACTACTGTGGATGGGCTCATAGGTGGGATTGGTCCCCGGCCTGGTTGGCTTCCAGGTCCTGTCTCCTTCAGAGGCTGCCATCTGCTGTTGGGCAAGACCTTGCATTTTGTGATCTAGCAGCAGAACTGCTTGTCATCCCCAACTTGCCAGACCATTTCAAACAACTTTACATTTTTTTAATCTTGCCCCTGTGACCATTTTCCCCCTCAGTTCTCTGGCAAACTCCCACTTTAAGTCTTAATGGAAATATCATTTCTCCAGAACATTCTCCCCAGAACTTCTGTAGACCACGTGGGTTTCCCTCTATATTCCCAGGATGCTTTTTGCATACGGACTTATGAAATTTTAAAAACCTCTCCTATTATTTTCCCTCCGAATTGACACAGTTAAGAGTAATCAAATCATTGATTTTATTCTTGTCTAATTCCTTGGCTCCTAGACTTCTCTGCAGTTGAGCAAAAGGTACGTCAAGTAAGTACACACACACCTCATCATTATGTGCACACCTCGAGCATTGCACTCTCCAGGCTGTACCGGAATAACACAGACTATATTGTAATAATTATTTCAGATGTCTCTTCAGCAGTCTCTAAGTCCCTGGGAGGAGTAAATATGTTTCTTTTCTTTATGTAACTCTAGCACCTGGCAGGATGACAGTCACAAAACAGATGCTCCACAGTAGTTTGTTGAGTTGATGAAATATTAACACTTTCTCGTCATCTCAGGTGATATCTTATCTCTAGGGCAGACGAGGATGGTACATTTTGAGTTTTCAGCCCAGTTGTTTGCAATCAGGACATAGAAAAATATGTTTCCTCTTGGAACAGAAATGATCAAAAAACGTCTGCAAAACCCCATTCTCCCTTCAACTTCCTATATGTAAACCTAACACCATTTGAAGCTTAGGGTGGTGTGACTTAAGAGTTTCTCACTTGAAACTGTGACTCAACTTCAGTGTTACTTGCTCTGTCACACTGTGTGCAGAATATAAATACACTTCCAAGCCCTTTTGAATCAGGCATTATTTCTTAAGAAATAAAATTTGTAGTGGACTTCATGGGAGTAATCTGGAGCAGGAAACAGCATGTTATTTGTTCTTTCTAACTTACCTTTAAAATATCCCAGAAAATGGAAAAAGCAGAAAGAGAAAACCCACAGCAGGTCTGGCACTAAATATAAACTCTATCACTTGCCTCCATCATAGGGTGCTGTGGCCTTAGCACACTGGGAATAGTTTATATGAATTAGAAAACTGTTGAGATCAGACTAAGTTTCCTCATCAGCAGACAGAACACAGTAACCTTCAGCTGACAGTCCACACAGGATAAGGTGCAAGCGTGAAGGCTTTTCTGAACATCTCTTTTACATTTGTGTTTGCTCTTTTTTCTCCAGTCCCTTACTGCAACTTTCCTTGCACCTAAACAAAACTCCTTTTTTTTTCTAGAATAAATTTGGAATGTTCTTTCAGACATTACTCAGTATGTAAAAATTTATGCCAGGAATAAAATTACTTGAACACTTAACCTAATTCTTGCAGCTGCCCTGGGATTGTAACTGGAGTCCTGATGCCCTTCACTCAGTCTAAGGTGCGCAGCTTTCTTGCTCAGATAATTATTCTACATCTTTATCTGGGTCTAGGACCATTCCTGATGTTACGAAGTCAGTAAATCTATTTTATTCACTCCCTTGTGATTTTGACTGCACCTTTCTTCTGAGTGTAGGCTTTTTGATGCCCAGGTCTATCTGACCAGGATAATCTGTGAAATGATAAGTGGGAAAAACTCCTATATGTGCTTTTGTGTCCCAATTTACTCTCCATGCTAAATCCAACTTGCATTCAGTAGCGTGAGTGCTGTGGCCTTAAAATGCTGTAGATGAGTCAGAGGAGCGGGTTTCTGTCTTTCACTGACTCTCATCTCAGCTGGGAAACTGCTAACTGAGGAGTTACTCCCTTGTTCTTTCCCTATCCCTTGTTCTTTCCCTAATTACTAGCCTGTCCTTATGCTCTATTGGGTTGGTGCCTCCTGCCCCTCGCTGAGTCTGAGCTGCTAGGAGGCTGACGAGCACTTCGTGCAAGGCTGCTGGAGGCCTTTCTAACTTTCTCTGCTAACTCAGATCAGCAGCTTTCGGGTCTGCTGCCTTTCTGCTCCTTCTCCACTGGATGGACTTTGAAAACACATTAGGTTTCGTGGAAAGTTCTTCTGAAATAGTAGGAAACCAAACGTTGGCTGGTTAATATTTATGCTGAAAATTATTGCCATAATTTTGAAATAACCTATAAAAATATGCAGAATCTTTCATAATCCAATTATAATCCAATTTCATAATTCAGTTCAATATAAGATCTGAATCCTCACATCTGTAGACTTGAAAACATTACCAGGCACCTTTCCAAAATTCTTATGGCATTTTATTGTGTGGTGAATAAACTGAAGGTGATGAGTTTGATGTATTTATTCCCTTTCGTTTACCTCCCCTGAAAAATATGGTCATCCCATAATAATGCTCTAACTTTTACATTTCTTCTCCTGGAGTTTGTTGCTGTAGTATAAATGAACATTTTTTAAATAAGTGGTTGAGAATCATCAAATGAAAATATGCTATTTAAAATATGATAATGGGTAGATCTGTTTCATAATAAAACATCATGGACTTTAGTAATGTGGAATTAGTAGAATTCACTACAATATGTCAATGAATCTAATCTTGTACAGTAAGTACAAAATATATTAAACTGTGTACTTTTAGTTCTTGAAGCAGCAGGACGAAAGGCAAGCTGTCTTTCCATATCTAAACTTTTCTTATTGTTCACTTAAATGCATTGCAGCTCATTTCTTTCTAAGGGAGAAATGTCGTGGCATTATTGCTAAGATATTGGTTCACGTGAAAACATGGGCTTTCGGGAGTAAAAAAAAAAAGAAGCTCTGATTTGTAGCATTTGCTGATTTCTGTGGTGTAAATATTCCAATCATGGCCAATGTCAAACTACAAACAGTTTAACAACCCAGTCACAGAATTCCTGTGTATTTACCAGTTGGTGCTTGGGAGCCAGTGTGACTGGGCTCCATGACCCTGTGTGTGGTGTCCCACCCGAGATGCCCACTCACAGTGTCCAGCTGAGGGCCTCCCAACACACACGGTCACTCCTGAGAGTGGTCACTCCCACTCAGCTGGGAGCGCTTCCTACAAACTCCTCTCTGTGATTTGAATATGACAGCAAATCACAACAAAAACAGGCTTTCTCATTTATGCAACAGACTTTACGTTTCCTGTATTATTTTCTGCACTCTTATAATTGGCAGAGACGAGTCCACACCTTCCTCCAGCGTCCACAGTAAAGAGCTACTTTGTTCATCTCAACACCATTCCTTCCAATGCTGCATGGAATTCTGCACTTTAATCAAAATGCTCGCTGCTGGGCCCTGCATTAGGGTGCCTGACACACCCGGGCTGAATGGTTTTGTGAAGACAACCTTCTTGAAGATGGGCTGCTTGGACCTCCCAAGTTAGGATTCCAAGAGGTGGGAGGATCTTGCCCTTCCAGACAGATGTATGACCTGGGAGGTTTGCTTGTTTTAACTCTTGACTTAGTGGGGAAAAGTGAAACATTTGGGAAGTATCTGTAGAAAGTCCTTAGTCTTTGCATATCTACATACTTCCCCAGACATCCATTTAGGGTAGCCCTTATCAGTACCCTTATCAATAATACCTCCAGGAAGGCGTTGTGTTCCCGCAAAATGAGTCCACGTATTTGCTGGTCGAGTGGATCTGTGTTTTGCTGTGCTGAGGTCCAGTCTGTCATCTAAGGGCGCCCCTTCCTGCATCTTCTCCATCAAACTGATGGGGTGCGGGGGTGGGCGTTTTAATGTCTTTTGAGTAAGTCTGATTTTGAAATAGATTTCTCAGGACAAGATTGTCGTAATACTTCTTGGATAGTGACATTAAATTCTCCCTCACTGACAGAGTAGTTTGAAGGTATTGCTACTTAATGGTTTCATCCCCAGTACCCTGTGGGTCACATACATTTGTTTTATAAAGTGTTCATGTGGGAGAGATATGAAAGTAATATAGCCACCGCTTTCCCTACAACCCAACTCTGCAGATCCCAGGAGAGAGAGACAACACTTCATAAATTCAGAGCATTGCTCTTTTCCTAAAATAAGCCAATAAAATAAGGTGGGAACTAGAAGTGGTTGGATCCCAATTTGGGAAGAGAAGGGGTCCCTGAGTAGAAGAGGCAGAGGTCCTGCAGGGAGTGGACTTGAGTTTTTTCCGTGTCCCCTGCAGACCCTCACTTCACCTGCAGCAGGCCTCTTGCAGGAGCTGCTCCCTGGGTACAGAGAGCTGGTGCCCAGGCAAAGCTGGACAGCACCCCATCCTATGGACTGACAAAATCTTCCGTGGGCTTATAGGCTGGCATGGAATTTGGGGTGCTCACACCCCCCAGTGTAGAATACTTGGTACACACACATGCACACATTCCAAAGACTAGAAGCACAAATCTATCACCCCAAACCCAAATCCCTGGATTCTTACCCACCACATGAGAGAATGCTGAAGTTCTTCAGTTATCCCGAGAAAAGACATAATCATAACCTTGAAACAGTGATAGGGTAATAAAAGCATAAGCGAAACTCTGAAAAAGTCAGATGTAAATGTAAGAAGAATAAGAGAAGAATGTATAACTTTCAGGGATAGCAGAGAACTTTTGATCTATTCAAAGATTAAAAAAGAGGAGGAAAAGAGCAATAAAGTATAGCAAACCGAACACGTGAAATAAGATGAAAGAAACAAACTTTTCCATAGCAACCATAACACAGGAAGAGCATGCAGGCGGCGTGCATGCCGGGAGCCTGCTAGTGGCCAGGGCAGCTGTTGGGACCGCGTGTGGGTGGAGCCTGTGTATGTCCACCTGTGTCCGCATGTGTGCATGCGTGTGCACACGGGGCCAGGGTGGGGAGGGGAGCTGGTCAGGGCTGGGGCTACCGCTGCCACCCTCAGCTGATGGCATTCTATCACAGAGATCCAAGGAGTCTCGGACTTCTATAAACTCTGGGCCTCCACATCCTTTGGAAGATGTATTTCTCAAGAAAGAAGACTTCTTAAGTTTAATGGTTTGCTTTATACCTTTAAAATATTGAGAAATATGTTTGTGAGCCTCTCTTTGAACGTTGTGGGTAGGCCTGGCAGTTGTAGGGGTGTTGAGAAGGGAGCAGATTCTGGGTTATTGGAAGCAGGGCCAGCAGGCCTTGCTGGTGGGTTGGATGTGGGCTGTGACAGAATGAGAGGGGTCCCCGGACCATGCAACGGATGGGCTTGCCAGCATCCGAGACTGGGAAGGCTGGGGGTGGGGTGGGCTTGGGGAGGGGTGTTCAGAGTCTCAGTTTTGGAGACACTGATCATTAGACGCCCACATGGAGCTGTCAAATAGGTAGTCATGTGGCTCCACAGGAGAGACGTCACCAACCGTGTGACTATAGACAGAGACCAGAAGAGGGGTGAGGACAGAGCCCCGGGGTCGGGTCTTCTAACCTAAAATAGCAGCTAACTCGTCCAACACGGCGGCACAGACCACTACTTTAGGTTTGTTGTGTTTTTTTTTAACATCTCTATTGGAGTATAACTGCTTTACAATGGTGTGTTAGTTTCTGCTTTATAACAAAGTGAATCAGTTATACATACGTTCCCATATCTCTTCCCTCTTGCGTCTCCCACCCTCCCACCCTCCCCATCTCACCCCTCTAGGTGGTCACAAAGCACCGAGCTGATCTCCCTGTGCTATGCGGCTGCTTCCCACTAGCTATCTATTTTACGTTTGGTAGTGTATATATGTCCATGCCACTTTCTCACTTTGTCACAGCTTACACTTCCGTCTCCCCATATCCTCAAGTCCATTCTCTAGTAGGTCTGTGTCTTTATTCCCGTCTTTTTTTTTTTCTTAGATTCCATATATATGTGTTAGCATATGTTATTTGTATTTGTTTTAGCATATGGTATGCTAAAACATACATATTTGTATTTGTTTTAGCATATGGTATTTGTTTTTCTCTTTCTGACTCACTTCACTCTGTATGACAGTCTCTAGGTCCATCCATCTCACTACAAATAACTCAATTTCGTTTCTTCTTATGGCTGAGTAATATTCCATTGTATATATGTGCCACATCTTCTTTATCCATTCACCCAATGTTGGACACTTAGGTTGCTTCCATCTCCTGGCTATTGTAAATAGAGCTGCAATGAATATTTTGGTACATGACTCTTTTTGAATTATGGTTTTCTCAGGGTGTATGCCCAGTAGTGGGATTGCTGGGTCATATGGTAGTTCTATTTGTAGTTTTTTAAGGAACCTCCATACTGTTCTCCATAGTGGCTGTATCAATTTATATTCCCACCAGCAGTGCAAGAGTGTTCCCTTTTCTCCACACCCTCTCCAGCATTTATTGTTTCTAGATTTTTGGATGATGGCCATTCTGACCGGTGTGAGGAGATACCTCATTGTAGTTTTGATTTGCATTTATCTAATGATTAATGATGTTGAGCATTCTTTCATGTGTTTGTTGGCAATATGTATATCTTCTTTGGAGAAATGTCTATTTAGATCTTCTGCCCATTTTTGGATTGGGTTGGTTGTTTTTTTGTTATTGAGATGCATGAGCTGCTTGTAAATTTTGGAGATTAATCCTTTGTCAGTTGCTTCATTTGCAAATATTTTCTCCCATTCCAAGGGTTGTCTTTTGGTCTTTTTTATGGTTTCCTTTGCTGTGCAAAAGCTTTTAAGTTTCATTAGGTCCCATTTGTTCATTTTTGTTTTTATTTCCATTTCTCTAGGAGGTGGGTCAAAAAAGATCTTGCTGTGATTTATGTCATAGAGTGTTCTGCCTATGTTTTCCTCTAAGAGTTCGATAGTTTCTTGCCTTACATTTAGATCTTTAATCCATTTTGAGCTTATTTTTGTGTATGGTGTTAGGGAGTGTTCTAACTCATACTTTTATATGTACCTGTCCAGTTTTCCCAGCACCACTTATTGAAGAGGCTGTCTTTTCTCCACTATATATTCTTGCCTCCTTTATCAAAGATAAGGTGACCATTTGTGCGTGGGTTTATCTCTGGGCTTTCTATCCTGTTCCATTGATCTATATTTCTGTTTTTGTGCCAGTACCATGCTGTCTTGATTACTGTAGGTTTGTAGTATAGTCTGAAGTCAGGGAGCCTGATTCCTCCAGCTCCATTTCTCGTTCTCAGGATTGCTTTGGCTATTCGGGGTCTTTTGTGTTTCCATACAAATTGTGAAATTTTTTGTTCTAGTTCTGTGAAAACTGCCAGTGGTAGTTTGATAGGGATTGCATTGAATCTGTAGATTGCTTTGGGTAGTAGAGTCATTTTCCCAATGTTGATTCTTCCAATCCAAGAACATGGTGTATCTCTCCATCTATTTGTATCATCTTTAATTTCTTTCATCAGTGTCTTATAATTTTCTGCATACAGGTCTTTTGTCTCCTTAGGTAGGATTATTCCTAGATATTTTATTCTTTTTGTTGCAATGGTAAATGGGAGTGTTTTCTTAATTTCACTTTCAGATTTTTCATCATTAGTGTATAGGAATGCCAGAGATTTCTGTGCATTAATTTTGTATCCTGTTACTTTACCAAATTCATTGATTAGCTCTAGTAGTTTTCTGGTAGCATCTTTGGGATTTTCTATGTATAGTATCATGTCATCTGCAAACAGTGACAGCTTTACTTCTTCTTTTCTGATTTGGATTCCTTTTATTTCTTTTTCTTCTATGATTGCTGTGGCTAAAACTTCCAAAACTATGTTGAATAAGAGTGGTGAGAGTGGGCAACCTTGTCTTGTTCCTGATCTTAGTGGAAATGCTTTCAGTTTTTCACCATTGAGGATGATGTTGGCTGTGGGTTTGTCATATATGGCCTTTATTATGTTGAGGAAAGTTCCCTCTATGCATACTTTCTGCAGGGTTTTTATCATAAATGGGTGTTGAATTTTGTCAAAAGCTTTCTCTGCATCTATTGAGATGATCATATGGGTTTTCTCCTTCAATTTGTTATTATGGTGTATCACATTGATTGATTTGCATATATTGAAGAATCCTTGCATTCCTGGAATAAACCCCACTTGATCATGGTGTATGATCTTAATGCTATGAGACTAGATATCAATTACTGGAAAAGATCTGTAAAAAATGCAAACGCATGGAGGCTAAACAATACACTACTTAATAATGAAGTGATCACTGAAGAAATCAAAGAGGAAATAAAAAAATACCTAGAAACAAATGAAAATGGAGACATGACAATCCAAAACCTATGGGATGCAGCAAAAGCAGTTCTAAGAGGGAAGTTTATAGCAATACAATCCTACCTTAAGAAACAGGAAACATCTTGAATAAACAACCTAACCTTGCACCTAAAGCAATTAGGGAAAGGAGAACAAAAAAAACCCAAAGTTAGCAGAAGGAAAGAAACCATAAAGATCAGATCAGAAATACATGAAAAAGAAATGAAGGAAACAATAGCAAAGATCAATAAAACTAAAAGTTTGTTCTTTGAGAAGATAAACAAAATTGATAAACCATTAGCCAGACTCATCAAGAAAAAAAGGGAGAAGACTCAAATCAGTAGAATTAGAAATGAAAAAGGAGAAGTAACAACTGACACTGCAGAAATGCAAAAGATCATGAGAGATTACTACAAGCAACTCTATGCCAATAAAATGGACAACCTGGAAGAAATGGACAAATTCTTAGAAATTCACAACCTGCCGAGACTGAACCAGGAAGAAATAGAAAATATGAACAGACCAATCACAAGCACTGAAATTGAAACTGTGATTAAAAATCTTCCAACAAAAGCCCAGGACCAAATGGCTTCACAGGCGAATTCTATCAAACATTTAGAGAAGAGCTAACACCTATCCTTCTCAGACTCTTCTAAAATATAGCAGAGGAAGGAACACTTCCAGACTCATTCTACAAGGCCACCATCACTCTGATACCAAAACCAGACAAAGATGTCAGAAAGAAAGAAAACTACAGGCCAATATCACTGATGAACATAGTTGCAAAAATCCTCAACAAAATACTAACAAACAGAATCCAATAGGTATATTTTTTAAGGGTCTTGTACTGAGATGTTGGAGAAAATATAATGCTATCCAACACTGACAGCCTACTGAGATTCTTGGAAAACTTCTCAAGTGAAATTGTTTCCTCTACGTTCAGCAACATAGAAGTTTGACTTCAAGAAAGCATTCTTGGTTTTTAAAAAAACTCCAAATTTCTTTGTGTAAAGTTAAAATGGCCTTGCCTGTGAGTGTCCTTATGACCCTTTGACTTAGCTGTAATTGGCTGATCGTCCGTGTTCCTGAATTGTCCTAATACACCGTCAACTATGCATTCACGTTGTCTGTCATTTGTTTGTTTGTTTGTTGAAAATCTCAAGGACCAGAAATTCCAAATGACTCTTCCCTTTGGAGGTGGACACCTGCGGCACGGTCCCACCTCCTGTTGACACCAGTGCCTCTCTGAAGCTGAGGAGGTCTGTTCACAGAACCCAGACATGGAGGGTCCCCAACCCCCGGGGGCAGGGGTCAGGGGGCGAAGGCCCAGCCCTGGTCTAGGGAGACAGGCTCTGTGCGGATGGGTCACCAGCGGGACCGAGCCCCAGGGCTAGCTCAGTCTCGCTCACTGTGCTCACTTGGCTCCCTTCTCTGTCTGGCTTTTCCAGCCACCTCACTCCTGTGACCTCGGTACCATTCAGATCCTCATAGGGAGTTTTACTCTTCACTCCCTGTAAGGATTTGCCATGTACCTAGTGTGGAAGGTCATCAAGTGAAAATACCTCGTGTTGCAGTACTTACCTCAAGCGTCTGTAGTTGCTGCTTCCTCTGTCCTAAATGCCATTCCTCTAGATGTGACTTGCTTCACTCCCTCAAATCCTCACGATCTTGTTCAAATGTCACCTCCTTGCTGACAACGTGTCGACCATCCTGGAAACTAATACCCTTACCTGTGCCTTTGCTTCTCTTGTGACTTTTCTCCATGGCACTAATCCTCATCTGACATTCTTTATATGTTATTGTTTGTTTGTCATCTCTCGCCCTTTACAAAAATCCAAGAGGACTGGAGTTTCACCTGTTTTGTACGTTGACCTGGGCCTTCTTCACCCACAACAGCACTTGGTACAAATAGGCACTCAAAAAAATAAAAAAGAAAAAATAGGCACTCAAATATTTGTTGAACACGAAATTTATATGGCAGTGGTTTTCTAAAGAATATGGCCAGGAAAATGCTTTTTCCCTTCAAGATGTTTTTAACCTTGTAATGAGCATTATAAATGTATTGTGGTATCTCTTTTGCCTTGGCTAAATTTAATACTCAATTCGAGCAACTTTGATATCCTTTGTTTCAGCATTCGATACGTGCTAGTTAATATTTCTATGGATGAAGATTTTCAAGGAATTAGCTGTTAACTCGACAGAGAAGAACTCAGTCAACCCAAATGAAACAGACAACATTGTGATCACTGATATGTACTTACTATTCCATTACCTTCCAGAGAGGCTAAAAAAAAGGATTAAGTTAGCTCAGTGGTTCTCACAGCCTGGTCCCCAGATAAGCCCCTTCAGGATGCCCTGGGAATTTGTTAGAAATGCAGATTTGGGGGCTCCACTCCATAGCCACTGAATCAGAACTTCTACTCATTGAGGGGGCCCAGCAACCTGTGTTTTACCAAACCTTCCAGGTAATTCTGATGCACACTGAAGTTTGAGAGCCATAAAATTAGATAACACACTCAGATTTTAATGAAAGAGACTATATCAAACTCATTTTTTCTCTTATGTCTTAAAACAGATTTCTGACTCCGTTTTAGTGGTCTTTGCTGAAAGGCCAGGGGTAGATGAGGAAACTTCATGGAGTAAAATCACTGCTTGACAAATATTCTCTGAACTTAAGGGTGAAATCTCAAATCCCAGCCATTCTGAGGAGCAAACCTATTCACATCCTTGCTATAATATCTGAATTTTAGAATAAAGATGTTCTTAAGGATACAAATTAGTATACAGTGTTCTCTAAAGTTAGATTACCATGTCTATGGTTGATACCAATTAACGTTCTTACTGTTGAATATGGTACCACGGAGGACACATGATTTGGAGCGTGAGGTGTTTCTTCAGAGGTGATGGAGGGGTCCCACCTGCTGCCTTTTGCTAAGAACAGACTGCGATTTTTGTCTCTTACAGGTATACACATGTGGTAAAAGATTATTTCACTTCCTTACACGTGCCCAATGGCTATTTCCAAGTTTGGGGAAATGTTTCCTTCTTCCTAAAAAAATGAGTTCTTATCCATCTTAAATATTTTCTTACCAATTCAAAGTGAGGCTACCAAAACAACAGCATGAATCCCTGGAGGAACGCTCCTACACAGACAGGAAAACGCCTATAATTCTTGTTGATCAGAGGAAGTCCCAGAATACACGTTAGTCTAAAGGGTTCCCTCAGGTCTTCTAAAGAGCTATTAATAAAATAATATATATACACAAACAAATAAACTTAATAAAATGTGTTTCAGTACCTCTTACAGGGCCCTGGTTCATTTGTTCATTTGTACCTTTTCACTGGTATACTGAGGTTAATATATTTCATTTTTATCACTGTTAGTGTAATTATAATTATGTTTATGATTTCTCATTGTTTTTTCCTCTTTGTACACACACGCAGAAATTGTGCCTTCTATTATGACTGCAGAATTGACTATATATACAGAAACGTAATGAAGTACAAGAAGCATAATGAAGGTTCGAAACAGGAAGGTTTTTTTTTTTGTTTTTTTTGTTTTTACTGCAAAGAGGAGGTTTCCATCCTGTGAGGTCTTGACACAATTATTCTGTTTTCTTTCAGATAAAAAAAGTTTGTGTTTAATTCCATTTCAGTGTTTTCCTGTTTCTCTTTGTAGAGTTTCTCTACTCTCATCAGATATGGTTTTTCACAGATTTGGACACTGTGGGTCTGTGGGAATAAGGTTCGTAACCACGTATGTGAAAACAATTTCCTGTAAAGCTTCATGAGTCCATGCAGATACACATATGAGTACCAATTGACATGTCTGCTCTGAGAAGCTGCAGGGCCTGTGTCTCCACTTCACCCTAAACTCATTTCCTGCCAGGCAGAACTCTTGAAACAGTTCAAGCAAAATCATTCTAAGAATATAGTGAATTATGTGCTGATCTCATGAGGGGAGCATTAAGCTCGTCGTTTGCCAGGAGTTCATTTCTCAGTAACCCTGATGCACCACTTGCCAAAAAATTGCCGTTTAGTGCTTCAGTTCAGAAGTGATTTATTTTTAAAAGTATTTCCAGATGTTTGAATTCACCTTCAAAAAGCCACATTTTCAAGTGAGTGACCGTGACTCTCAGCTACCCTGTCAAGTCCTGCACTTTTGTTTAATGTGTTGAAATAAAGATGCCTATTTGTTTTGACTCACCGCCGTCTTAGCTCAGGAAACCCCCACTGCACATGCGCTGAGACCAGCTTGCAGGACTGCGTGGGGGGGCTGGTGCCACATCTGCTTCTAGTCTGTCCAGCCCCAGTGAGGATTGCCCCGCTGCTGCTGCAGCTGCTCGTGAGAACCTGGGCTCCTGCTGCCTCCCATTACCAAAGAAAGGAAGAGGCCAAACGGCTGAGTGACCTCTGTCATTTCGTACCATTCTCTGTGTAAACACGTTTCTGGGGATGAACAGCGCACTCAGAGCGGTGTACGTTTCCTGTCTTCCAGGGGCAGAATGAGAGCACGTGTGCATTCCGTGCACTGGAGTTTAAATCTCGGCTCTTGCTAAGACACAAAGTGGCTGTAAGTTGTGTGTTTATCAATTGTCTACTTGGTCCATGGAAGCAGGGAAAAGTCATTTTCTGTGCAGAATTGGAAAATTGTATTTTGTTTACTTACACTGAATACAGAGAAAGTTCTACCCTCCCTTTAAATTAGAGATTTATTGAACCTACTGCTTAGCAGCTGCTTCAGAATATTTTGACATTAGATGTAGGCTCTTAGAAAAAGCACGTATTTATGAAAAAATAAAACTTTATGAAATGATCTTTCTCGGCAGGAGGCCAGCTAGCAATGGACACGTGCTGGGTCAACTATTGTAAATGGAGTTCTAATTTATTAACTTACAGTGCACACTGCTTTTGGAGTTCTATCCCAATGAGTGGTCGTCTTCACAGTGCCCTGCAGTGCCTACTGCACAGACCACAAGATTTCTCCCTGCAGACTTGCGTATTCAGTGTGTGTGGGGGGGGGGGGGGTGGGAATTCTTCAGATTGCGGGCTAGAGCTTCTGTTTAGATGCTTGTCTGAGCTGAGAACTCTTCTGGCACTTGGCCATGATGATTAACACCATGGCCTTCAAATTGGCCGGCCATGGATTCAAGCCAGCTCTCATTCACTAACCATGTGAACTCGGGAAGGTAGCTTTGTGTCCACTCGTTTTTAAAATGGAGATACTCTTACCACAACCATTGTGAGTGACGAGGCTCCGAAAGTAGATTTGTCACAGAATAGGTGCTATGTATCTACTTTTTATATATATATAAAATTGTAATTATTTCTATTACGGTTATGACCAACTATATGCCATCTTGAGTATCTACTGTGGGATTCTAAAGCAGAGCTCCTTGAATGAGAATGACTTACAGAAAAATAGCAAAGCCAGTATTCCTTTCTTAAGCGATATCTTGATTCAGTCACTTTTGAAATGTCATCGTCACCTTAATTATCTTAAGAACATACTCTTTCTTTTTTGTTTATGCATCATTTTTATCAGAGAACTTCGTGTAGGGAGAAGATTTGTTTCTTCCTGTGTAGCAGGCAGAAGTCAGTCTGTGACCCCTGCTAAGCACGGAGCCTTCAGGGGGCAGCTGAATAGAGCTTTCTTGCAGCCTTGCTCTGGTTTTTGTCCATGTGTCCACGGCCCTAAACTTTACCAGTTCCAGCGCGTGTGTAAACCACAGAATAATGGATATGAAATTGGAAAGCTCGCACCCTGAAACTCCGTTGCCAGGGAATGCGTAGCAGTGTTTATAGGAAGTAAATGGTGCTGACAACACAGTATCCACTTTCAGCTCTGATGTCAAACAGGAAGCAGCTCTTCCTGCCAGAGGGGCCCAAGCGTCTAGCTCCGCTCTCCTGTCTGCCTTCAGCGGGGCGGGTGTACGCTGTGTGCACGTTTCCCTGCATCTTTCTGGGGACTCCAGGCGGGTATGTCCCAGAATGTCCCTCCTCCTCAGAGACGCATTCTCCTAGATCGGATCATCGTTGGTAACCCTTCCCTTTCCTTTGGTTCCCGGCTTCTCTTCAATGGGTCCAGACTGGCTTATTTCTGTTACGGACTTTGAACTGAGGGGGATCCGTCAGGCGCAGTCTCAGCGGCTGACCACTTGTCCTGGTGTGCCGGGCTACACCACTTGTTCCCATAATTAATACGACTGCTCCCTTTCCCTTGCAAAGTGACCCGGTTTAGAAATAAGTTGTAGGAGTCTCAGTCCCGAGTCTCAGACAGTGTGGGCACAGCGTTTGCACTGCTGCTTCAGCCTCTTTCCTTCTGACGGAGACTGGGAAGAGGAGGTCGGTGTGCCTCTCCCTGGCTGTGTGTCTCCCCGGCTGGGTAGGCTGCAGTGCAGTGGGGTCTTGGCCAGTCCCCTCTTTGCCAGGGTCCCTAACTCTGCTACTGATTTCCAGGCAGCCTGTAGTTCTTTGACAGGGGTTGGAAGCGGAAGGCTGGCCCTAAGGGCATCCTTGGATGGGAATATGCCACACCCCACTCTGTGCCAACCCATCTTCTGGAATATGGCAGTTGTATTGCCTTCGGCAGATCTAAGCCAACGGGGCTGGCATGTGTGGAAGAAGTCATGGTTATGGCCAACTCTGGGGACTGCTCTGAGCAGTAGGGGGTGCCTGCTTAGTTTTCTGTTCAGTGAATCCTGGATATTTGGGCCTGCAGGGAAATACTAACACTTTTCCCTACCAGCTTTGCCACCCTCTCTCTGCGTTATATCGGTTCACAGAGTCCAGTATATAACTCCAAAATGTACTTTTCTATATATCTTCATTGATGATGCAGTTATTATAATTTTTCTAACTTTGGCATATGATAATCTCCATTTTCTAAGTAATGTTGCTGATTTTTCCCTTGTGTGTGTTCATGGCCATACAGCTCTCCATGGGACTTTAGTAGAGGATAAATCAGGCACCAATAAATTGACAAGTTAACTCCAAATTCCCAATTCAGTTAATACCTGGTTGAGTTATGTCCTTAAATATTTCCATTTGTTTTATTCTGTCTTCAGATGTGAGGTGGTTCTATGATTTTTTATTAATACTGTTTACATGGCAAGTAATAGAAACTGACACTGGCTTGAGAAAAGGAGAATTTATTGGAAAGATACTGGAATATCTCGCAGAACCCAGCAACGAGCTCAGTAACCAAGGCTTGAGGAAAGGGAACAGGGAAGCACTGAGGTCCTGGCAGCAGGGGGACAGTAACATCTGCTGTGTAAGTCTCCAGATTCTCAGCCCCAAATTACACATTCCTGGCACGAAATCTGATGGCCCGGTTTGACTGTGGCATGGGGGTAGGGTCACTTAACACAGACATGACTGTTGGACAGTGTTCAGAGCAGGCAGACTTGCAGCAGGTCAGCCTCTTTAAGTGGTGTCTACTCCAGTTTCCTATGTGGGCTATCTTGGTTACATCTTTTGTATCAAAACTATCGAAATATGAAATGTTCTCTCAGCACTTCCCTTGGCCATCTCCCACATTTGTGCATCCAGGACATCTGTACTCTAAGGAAAGGCATGTGATAGCTAAAAAGAGAAAAACTGGATTATTTTAGAAGGAGTGTTCTTATGAGATGGTAAGGAGATTATTAACCCAAGCCTTCTCTACCAAGATTATTCCCTGACTTGGGGAAGGGTATAACGTTAGAAGGGAAACTGTGAGAATGAAAATACCATTAGATCTCAGCAAGAGTGAGCGGGCATGCTGCTCCCCAGACCAAGCCCCAGGCGGGTGACAGAAACCCCGCCTGATTTGTGGAGCTGAGACACTCAGGGGTTCCTGGAGAGACAGTGAGACCCGCAGAAGAAAGGAATAATTCCCAAGCACGTAGGAGCAGCGTGGAGTGGCAGACAGCCACCGAACCCAAGAGTTCATGAAGATGGGGAAGACAAACGACCCCACACGCAATCAGCTGCCTGTATCACGGGTCAGATGGGGGGATGGACACGCCAGCAGATGCCTGGAATGCAGCAGAAGGTGCACAGATGAATGAATGAATGAGTGACACTGTGGCAGTTGGTAAACTCCCTAGAATTTAGACACAATCCTGGTGAAATTTTAGGTTAAAATTCTTCCATCCTGAGTTGGAAAAGGAAAACAAAAACAAAGAAAATTTACATTTCTGCAATGACTGAGGTTGTAAACTGATATATCTGCAACATTTACTTACTAAAACTGAACTGCATGCAATTGTAACTTTTTCTGTGCTGGGGGACTTTTTATATGGGCTTGGGTTCATTTATTTCTTGAAAGTTTGAGAGCCTCCACCATCAATCCTAGTTGTACACATACAAATGTAGCTTTTGTGGAAATGGACAAAATTTTGACATTTTTGACAGTGGTTGTTTTCTGAAGAAATGAAATTATTTACTCTTCCCTCTTGCTGTGTCAGTATCTTAAAATACATTTCCCTTTGTTAAAAAGTGATGTATCCATTTGTATACGATTTAAAAAATTCAAGTCAAGCAGAGGGAAGACAAATTATCCATAATTTCACTACTCAGAGAAAAAATACTGTTAAGAAATTGGTGTCTATTTATTTATAATTCTTAATATATAATACTTTACATTTTAATCAACTTTATTTTCCATTTCTTTTAAACATTTAAATTCATTATAATTGTGTAGTATTTACTTATAATTTTATTTTAAAATATTTTATAATGTTATTCTTTTTATTATTTTAATGCTTGCTCATTGTAAAGGATTTGGGAAACATACTAAAATATAAATAATACGATAAAAACCATCACACAACTTTTAACATTTTGGTGTTTTTTCCTTTCAAATCTTCGTGTGTATACACAAGCACACACAGGCAAATTTCAATTTTATGTATATTGTTTTATAATTTATAAATTTAAAAATTCTCATTTATCTTCTTTTTCACTGAATAAATTTGTTTCAAATTTATCTATTTCAGTTATCTTCTAAAATATTTTTTTCTTGGTGCATCCACTGTGGAAACCAGTATTGGAGGTTTCTCAAAAAACTAAAAATAAAACTACCATATGACCCTGCAATTCCACTCCTGGGTATAAATCTGAAAAAAGCAAAAACGCTAATTCAGAAAGATACATGCACCTCAGTGTTCATAGCAGTGTTATTTACAAGAGCCAAGACATGGAAACAACCTAAGTGTCCATCAACAGATGAATAGATAAAGAAGATGTGGTATA
>NW_020837971.1:19183407-19187279 GCF_003676395.1 Aethalodelphis obliquidens | reverse complement strand
ACACACACACACAATGGAATATTATTCAGCCGTAAAAAAAATCTGCCATTTGCAGCAACATGGGTGGATTTGGAGGGCATTATGTGTAGTGAAATAAGTCAGACAGAGAAAGACAAATACTATATGATATCACTTATATGTGGAACCTAAAAAATACAACAAACTAGTGAATATAATAAAAAAGAAGCAAACTCACAGATACAGAGGACAAACTAGTGGTTACCAGCAGGGGGAGGAGGGACACTATATGGGTGGAGGAGGGGGAGGTACAAACTATTGGGTATAAGACAGGCCCAAGGATGTGTTGTACAACATGGGGAGTATAGCCAATATTTTGTAATGACAGTAAATGGAACGTAACCTTTAAAAATGTATAAAAATAAATTAAAAAAATAAAATAACATAGCTTTTTCTTAATTATATATTTTTAATTATTTCTAGTTTAGGTTTATTATGCCTGTTCTCTTAAGAGAACTTCTTTGTTGCCACTCTTTTCTTGATTGTTTTATTTATTTTCTCCTCTTTATTTGGAATTATGATTAGGGTAAAATTTAGGCTGAAGTGTGTGATTTTCTTGTTATTTTCTAAATGTATATTCTTGTGTTTTTATTTTTCCTCCTTAACTCAATAGTTATTTGAGAGATTGATTTAAAAAATAGATATACAAATTGATTTATTTTAAAAATAGCATTTTGTGTGATTGCCACACATTGGAGAAAAATATGAAAAACACAATTAACTGAAGATAACTTTATTCCACAATTCAGAGATAACAATTATTAACCTTTAGTTGTATATCCTTTTTATTTTTATTCTAAGCATAGGCAGAATACATTAAACTAAGGTAATATTGTAAATACTGCTTTATGAAATACCTTCTTCCACTTCATAAAAAACATGAATATTTTACCACAGTGACCTGTAGACTTGCACTGTATTAATACAAGATAATTTATGTAACTGACACCATTTTATTGAATGTTTGGAGTATTTACTCCCTTTTTTCCTGTACATAAAATCATTATGGATTTCTCTGATTATTTGTCTAGGAAAATTCTGTAAGTTGAATTATTGGATCAATTTTTAAGGGCATTCTAAAGCTTTTGATTCATATTAGCAACTAGTCCTACAAAAAAGTCACACAAAATTATACTCTCATTAGTGAGAGACAAGAATGCTTTTTCCCTCTATTCATGTCCTCAATTAAGATTATTTAAACAGCTGTCCATTTTATTTTTCATTTTATAATGTTTCTACTACCATTTTTTTTGTACTTTGATACCTATTTGTATTTCTTTTTTAATGAATAACTTCACATTTTTATTCATTAAAACTTGTTGATTCCATTTCTTTTTGTTTATTTATTATAGCTTTTATAAGTTTGTTATCCCTTTGTGGACCATATGTTTTTTCTAGTTTGTCATTTAAATTTGTTTTTGCTTGCTTTTCCTATTTTAAATGTTTAACTATTAATTTCCAATTTTGTTGCATTTTGATCATTGCATAAAATACTATACAAGTGATAATTGCTAATATTGTTGTACACATGAGTATGACTGTCTCCTAGTTTTAATACATCTTATCTTTGTGTGGTTATCTCCCCATTGCCTTGAGAAAGGCATTCTCTGCTTACTTCTCTGGTAATATTCTTCTCTGTTCCTTGTCACTTCTATAAGAGCCCTCACAGTTAATTAATTTTCTGACTCTCTTGCTCCCTTACCTGTTCTCAAGTAAATAGTTTGATGACAGTTTGATGTTTCTTCATGCAATATTCAGTCTCTTACAGAATAATAAGACATTGTAGTGACCTAGAATGTCATGGTCTTTCCAGTTGAGGACATTGTAATTTTAATTTTGTGAGGATGTGTTATTTGGTGTCTGATACTCATATAATAGTCATATATGTAATATATGTACATACCATATATACCAGAATGAGTATGCCAGAATATAAACTATGACTGTCCCAACAAGTAAAATCAAAGTGGTGTTTATAGAATGAATACCCCAGGAGGACCTGGGATTCCAGTTTCCTGATAGATAAGCGATGAAGGGATTCTTGGTGCGATACTTTTATTTACAAGTAAATGGTTAGCAATCAATAAATCAAAGGGAAAAATAAGTATTTTTCAATAACCTCAAATTGTTGCAATTCCATTCCATTTTCTTCTGCAATTGTTCTGTCTCCTGAGTAATCTACTTATTTTTCTCTCTCTCTTTACCACCTCATCCCAATTTACAGAATGGTATCTCCAATCCTAGAATGAACAAACAAACAAAGAAAACATAGCAAATAACAAAGAAGTTCACCTCCCTTGATTCCATATCACCTTCTGCTCCATTTTCTGCAATACTTCAAAGCAAACGCCTTGCTCGCATCCAAGAGAACTGGCGTTTCCACTTCCTCCTCTGCCCAGGTCCCCACGGCAGCAGCTCTTGCCAGGTCACCAGCGCACCCCACTTGGTCCTGTCCTGTTTCCCTGCTGGCTCAGCAGCAGTGCAGACAGATGACGCTGCCTCCTCCTCAAAACGCCCTCTCTCCTGGTCTCCTCCTAGCCCTCTGGCTGCTCCCTCTCAGACTCCTTTTTTGGATCCTTTTCTCCTTGGTTTGAAAGCACTGAGGGACTCTAGACTCTGGACCTAATATCGGGCTCACTCTCTTCTCTGTCCACGTAATCTCCCTTCAAGGCTTGATCCTGTCCTGTGGACTAAAGGCTTTTTTTATGTCTGACTTCTTTTACTCAGCAAACTATTTCTGAAATTCGTCCATGGAATTGCATGTATTGATAGGGTTTTCTTTTTCATTTTTATTGCTGGTATTTATTAATTTATCCACCTATTGGTGGACATTTGGGTTGTGTTCAGTTTGGGGCTATTATAAATAAAGTTACCATGAACATTCAAGTTAAGTCTTTATGTGGACAAAGTTTTCATTTTGGGGGTGTGGGTGGTAAATACTTTTGCTGAGTCTTTTGGTAAATATATGTTTAACTTTATAAGTAACTGACAAACGACTTTCCAAAGTAGTTGTGCCATTTTTGCGTTCCCAGCAGCCCGATGGGAGGTTCCTTTGGCATTTTTCTTTTAATTTTAGCCATTCTAGTTGGCAAATAGTGATGTTAACTTGCATTTATATGGTGAGTAATGATGTTGAGCATCTTTTCATGTATTTATTAGCTACACATTTTGCCCATTTTTATTAGGTTATTTGTCTTCCTCTTATTTAGTTGTATGAATTCTTCATATGTTCTAGATACACATCCTTTGTCAGATGTATGCACTGAGAATATGCCTCCCAGTTTGTATCTGGATGTGTCCTTCTACCTAAGGGCACTGTTCTTTTGAAAATGGCCAACTGTACAGAACCCTGTTTCTTTCTGGATTCAAGTAATCATGCTCTCCCTACATCCTTATAGGCTCATATGGTGAGAGCAGGGCTGCCCCCAGCTGGGATACTGCACTAACACATGCTTCTGTGAACGTTTCCTTTGAAAATAAATTCTCCTTGAGCCATATATCTCCTTTAGGGCCGTTTGTTTTCTCTCTCATCTCTCTATATATCTTTCTGATTATCTTCTCCCACTAGAATACAAACTCCATGAAAGACATGATCAGTGTGTCTTACCTGCCATTGTATCTTTAAAAAACTACCTCGCTAGGGGCTTCCCTGGTGGCGCAGTGGTTGAGAGTCCGCCTGCCAATGCAGGCGACACGGGTTCGTGCCCCGGTCCGGGAAGATCCCACATGCCGTGGAGCGGCTGGGCCCGTGAGCCATGGCCGCTGAGCCTGCGCGTCCGGAGCCTGTGCTCCGCAACGGGAGAGGCTACAGCAGTGAGAGGCCCGCGTACCGCAAAAAAAAAAAAAAAAAAAAA
>NW_020837971.1:18963190-19183307 GCF_003676395.1 Aethalodelphis obliquidens | reverse complement strand
AAAAAAAAAAAAAAAAAAAAAAAAAAAAAAAAAAAAAAAAACTACCTCGCTAAATAAACATTTGCTGAATGAATAAACACACGAATAAAAAGCAGAATTTTGCCTAGGCAGAAAGCCAGGTTTGATTCTAGACTAATAAATGGTTTCAACAAACCTAAAGAAACATAGGAAAAGAGAGTTTCTTGATCAACAAACTCAAATGATCAACAAACTCAAAAAGCCTTTGCGATGGCTTCTTTGGCAGGGTATTGTCACCATGGGACTCTGGGTGGCTGGGCAGGCCCCCTCTAGAAGGTCTGCCCACCAGAACTGCCCACAAAGCTTTTATGAGTACAGATTCCGAGAATCCATCCAGGACCTACCGATCCAGGGTCTCTGAATTTCTATTTTTAAACTCTCTGGGTGATGGTAGCACAGCTAGTTGCCAAAAAGCCAGCATGTTCAAGATTCTCTCTAGGGTATACCCCGCCAACAGTCTCCACTGCTGCTCGCCTCCCCTCACATCACACCCCCCAAAACTACACATTTCTCTTCATATCAGGATGAAGGTCAGGATGTGCTTGATGATGCACAGTTTTAAAATAAAAGAAAAACACACTGTATGTTTATTAAAAAAAATACTAATAGTGTTTGGTTGAGGGCTCTGTCAGTCTTGGTCCTTGAAAACCAAATAGCAGTCTATCATTGAATTCAAAGTTAGGATTTGGTCTTAAATCTTGGCAAGAAGCTCAACACTTAGAACAGTTATAATCTAAGCAATGAATTCACAGTTTTCCTGAAGCAAACTGAATTGTTTCTACCATCATCCTGCTTAAGAGATGTCCTAAAGGATCCCATTACCGGGCAAAATGATCCTTTAAAGTCTAAAAGAAAATCCTTTTAAAAATGGGTCTGTACGTGCTGTGGCCACCGTAGAGTGCAGTTAACATGGCAGTTAACATGTTTCTTAAAGAAAAACTGAGTGCCGTGGTAGCACAGGTAACTGCTGGGCCTTCCCCAAATGACCATAACAGGCCTCTGATCTGTACTTCCTTTCCCACCCTTGTTCATATTGTAACTACCCAGATTCTTCTAGAAAATTTTTACACCTTCAAGCGATTTCAGTCTCTCTCACACCCCAAAGTTTCCCTGCTGTAACGCTAGTCCTTCTAAAGCACAGCCCTGCTCACGTCCTTCTGAAAGTTTAAGTCTCTTGACTGAGTTTATGAGCATCGTCAGCTTCACCATCTTCCAAATGCACGTTTCAAATTCCAGCCTCGGTGCCTCTGTTTTCGAGTATTCCCGCTTGTTCAATAGCAGTTCCAAATTTCCTAAAAGGGGGAACTCTGGGACAGCCATCTGATTGTAAGAACTGAGGGCTGCTCTCAGAGGAGTTATTCTGAAGCTACAGTTGAAAAGGTAGCACATTGGTTTTATTTAGGTTGTAGCTTCACTTGTTGGGGCTTCGAGGCATGGTAGAGGGTAACTTACGGCTGTTATGATTATGCAGTACAGGGATGGGGAAGCCAGAGTCCCTTCCACTCCATCCCATGGTGTGGCTACTGAATCTGTATCTCCCCAAATGTGTTCCAAGCCATCACCTGTCTGTGTCTGCCCATCTTACAGAGCTGACCTCAAGCCCTCACTTCCTACAGTTACTCTCAAAAACCTTTAGTAGTAAAAAAAAAAAAAAAAAACAAAAAACCTTTAGTAACTTCCTTAATCTCTTTGTTTTAGCCCCAGTAGACAACAGGGAGACTGAGCGGGAGGAATACATCTCACACCCAAGTACCGATCTAGTATTTAACACGGACGCAGCAGACATTTGATCTGCATTTCCTGTCCACTCACTTAAACAACTAAAATTTCAATGGAAAGAAAAAACGTAAGTGTGTGCGAGACAGTAATGATCAACACAAGAGCATCTGGAGGTGTAGCGCTCTGCTCAAAAGACTGGGTTCAGGTCCACCCCGGTGAGCTTTGCTGAGTCAGCCACACTCTCACTCAGTTTCCCAGCACCTCAGAGGGAAGGATGAGGACCATCAGTGAGGACCACATCGAAAATGGATGTGAAAATGCTTGGTAAACCGTGAATCTTCACACAAATGATAATCCACAAGACAGCCAGGACCATTTTCTCAAATATAATGATCCTGTTGTACCATTCTTTTTTTTTCTTTTTTAACATCTTTGTTGGAGTATAATTGCTTTACAATGCTGTGTTAGTTTCTGCTGTATAACAAAGTGAATCAGCTATACATATACATATATCCACATATCCCCTCCCTCTTGCGTCTCCCTCCCTCCCACCCTCCCTATCCCACCCCTCTAGTTGGACACAAAGCACCGAGCTGTTCTCCCTGTGCTATGCGGCTGCTTCCCGCTAGCTATCTATTTTACGTTTGGTAGTGTATATATGTCAATGCCACTCTCTCACTTTGTCACAGCTTACCTTTACCCTTCCCCGTGTCCTCAAGTCCATTCTCTATGTCTGCATCTTTATTCCTGTCCTGCCCCTAGGTTCTTCAGAACGTTTTTTTTTCTCTAGATTCCATATATATGTGCATAATTAGTTTTCTGTTGGCAAACGGTATTTGTTTTCTCTTTCTGACTTGTTTCACTCTGTATGACAGTCTCTAGGTCCATGCACCTCACTACAAAAAACTTGATTTTGTTTCTTTTTATGGCTGAGTAATATTCCATTGTATATATGTGCCACATCTGCTTTATCCATTCATCTGTCAAAGGACACTTAGGTTGCTTCCATATCCTGGCTATTGTAAATAGAGCTGCAATGAACATTGTGGTACATGACTCTTTTTGATTTATGGTTTTCTCAGGGTATATGCCCAGTAGTGGGATTGCTGGGTCGTATGGTAGTTCTATTTTTACTTTTTTGAGGAACCTCCATACTGTTCTCCATAGTGGCTGTATCAATTTACATTCCCACCAACAGTGCAAGAAGGTTCCCTCTTCTCCACACCCTCTCCAGCATTTACTATTTGTAGATTTTTTGATGATGGCCATTCTGACTGGTGTGAGGTGATACCTCATTGTAGTTTTGATTTGCATTTCTCTAATGATTAGTGATGTTGAGCATCCTTTCATGTGTTTGTTGGCAATCTGTATATCTTCTTTGGAGAAAGGTCTAATTAGGTCTTCTGCCCATTTTTGGACTGGGTTGTTTGTTTTTTTGATATTGAGCTGCATGAGCTGCTTGTATATTTTGGAGATTAATCCTTTGTTAGTTGCTTCATTTGCAAATATTTTCTCCCATTCTGAGGTTGTCTTTTCTTCTTGTTTATGGTTTCCTTTGCTGTGCAAAATCCCATAGGTTTTGGGTTGTCCTGTTTTCATTGTCACTTGCTTTTAGGTACTTTTTTATTTCTTCAGTGATCTCTTGGTTGTTTAGTACTATATTGCTTAGCCTCCATGTGTTTGTATTTTTTCCAGATTTTTTCCTGTAATTGATATCTAGTCTCATAGCATTGTGGTCAGAAAAGATACTTGATATGATTTCAATTTTCTTAAATTTACCAAGGCTTGATTTGTGACCCAAGATATGATCTATCCTGGAGAATGTTCCATGAGCACTTGAGAAGAAAGTGTAATCTGCTGTTTTTGGATGGAATGTCCTAGAAATATCAATTAAGTCTATCTTGTTTAATGTATCATTTAAAGCTTGTGTTTCCTTATTAATTTTCATTTTGGGTGATCTGTGCACTGGTGAAAGTGAGGTGTTAAAGTCCCCCAATATTATTGTTTTACTGTCGATTTCTTCTTTTATAGCTGTTAGCGTTTGCCTTTATGTATTGAGGTGCTCCTATGTTGGGTGCATAAATATTTACAATTGTTATATCTTCTTCTTGGATTGATCCCTTGATCATTATATAGTGTCCTTCTTTGTCTCTTGTAATAGTCTTTATTTTAAAGTCTGTTTTGTCTGATATGAGAATGGCTACTCCAGCTTTCTTTTGATTTCCATTTGCATGGAATATCTTTTTCCATCCCCTCACTTTCAGTCTGTATGTGTCCCTAGGTTTGAAGTGGGTCTCTTGTAGGCAGCATATACATGGGTCTTGTTTTTTTTATCCATTCAGCAAGCCTGTGTCTTTTGGTTGGAGCATTTAATCCATTCACATTTAAGGTAATTATTGATATGTGTGTTCCTATCACCATTTTCTTAATTATTTTGAGTTTGTTTTTGTAGGTCCTTTTCTTCTCTTGTGTTTCCCACTTAGAGAAGTTCCTTTAGCATTTGTTGTAGAGCAGGTTTGGTGGTGCTGAATTCTCTTAGCTTTTGCTTGTGTGTAAATGTTTTAATTTCTCCGTTGAATCTGAATGAGATTTTGCTGGGTAATCTTGGTTGTAGGTTTTTCCCTTCCATCACTTTAAATATGTCCTGCCACTCCCTTCTGGTTTGCAGAGTTTCTGCTGAAAGAACAGCTGTTAACCTTATGGGGATTCCCTTGTATGTTAATTGTTGTTTTTCCTTGCTGCTTTTAATATTTTTTCTTTGTATTTAATTTTTGATAGTTTGATTAATATGTGTCTTGGTGTGTTTCTCCTTGGATTTATCCTGTATGGGACTCTCTGCGCTTCCTGGACTTGATTGACTGTTTCCTTTCCCATATTAGGGAAGTTTTCAACTATAATCTCTTCAAATATTTTCTCAGTCCCTTTCTTTTTCTCTTCTTCTTCTGGGATCCCTATAATTCGAATGTTCGTGCATTTAATGTTGTCCCAGAGGTCTCTGAGACTGTCCTCAGTTCTTTTCATTCTTTTTTCTTTATTCTGCTCTGTGGTAGTTATTTCCACTATTTTATCTTCCAGGTCACTTATCCGTTCTTCTGCTTCGGTTATTCTGCTATTGATTCCTTCTAGATAATTTTTTATTTCATTTTTTGTGTTGCTCATCATTGTTTGTTTGCTCTTTCATTCTTCTAGGTCCTTGTTAAACGCTTCTTGTATTTTCTCCATTCTATTTCCAAGATTTTGGATCATCTTTACTATCATTACTCTGAATTCTTTATCAGGTAGACTGCCTATTTCCTCTTCATTTGTTGGTCTGGTGGGTTTTTTCCTTACTCCTTCATCTGCTGTGTAGTTCTCTGTCTTCTAATTTTGCTTAACTTACTGTGTTTGGGATCTCCTTTTCTCAGCCTGCAGGTTCGTAGTTCCTGTTGTTTTTGGTGTCTGCTCCTGGTGGGTAAGGTTGGTTCAGTGGGTTGTGTAGGCTTCCTGGTGGAGAAGACTGGTGCCTGTGTTCTGGTGGGTGAGGCTGGATCTTGTCTTTCTGGTGGACAGGACCGCATCCGGTGGTATGTTTTGGAGGTGTCTGTGACCTTATTATGATTTTAGGCAGCCTCTCTGCTAATGGGTGGGGTTGTGTTCCTGCCTTGCTAGTTGTGTGGCGTAGGGTGTCCAGCACTGTAGCTTGCTGGTCGTTGAGTGGAGATGGGTCTTAGTGTTGAGATGGAGATCTCTGGGAGAGCTTTCACCATTTGATATTACATGGAGCCAGGAGGTCTCTGGTGGACCAATGTCCTTAATTTGGCTCTCCTGCCTCAGAGGCTCAGGCCTGACACCTGGCCGGAGCACCAAGACCCTGTCAGCCACACAGCTCAGAAGGAAAGGGAGAAAACAAATAATAATAAATAAATAAATAAATAAAATAAACTTATTAAAATGGAAAAAACTTATTAAAAATAAAAAAAGTAATTAAAAAAAGAGAGAAAGAAGGTAGAGAGCAAGCAAACCAAAAAACAAATCCACCAATGATATCAAGAGCTAAAAACTATTAAGTGAGAATAAAACCAAAGGACAGTCTGAGCCCTAGGACAAATGGCAAAAGCAAAGTTATACAGACAAAATCACACAAAGAAGCATACACATACACACTCACAAAAAGAGAAAAAGGAAAAAATATATATATAAAAAGAGAGAACCAAATCAATAAACAAATCTACCAATGATAATAAGCTCTAAATACTAAACTAAGATAAACATAAAACCAGAAACAAATTAGATGCAGAAAGCAAACCCCAAGCCTACAGTTGCTCTCAAAGTCCACCACCTCAATTTTGGGATGATTTGTTGTCTATTCAGGTATTCCAGAGATGCAGGTACATCAAGTTGATTGGGGAGATTTAACCCACTGCTCCTGAGGCTGCTGGGAAACATTTCCCTTTCATTTCTTTCTTTGCACAGCTGCTGGGGTTCAGCTTTGGATTTGGACCCGTCTGCGTGTAGTTTGCCTGAGGGCATCTGTTCCTCACCCAGACAGGATGGGGTTAAAGGAATGGCTGATTAGGGGGCTCTGGCTCACTCAGGCCGGGGGGAGGGAGGGGTATGGAATGCAGGGAGAGCCTGCATTGGCAGAGGCTGGTGTGACGTTGCACGAGCCTGAGGCACACCATGTGTTCTCCCGGGGAAGTTGTCCCTGGATCACGGGACCCTGGCAGTGGCAGGCTGCAGAGGCTCCCGGTAGGGGAGGTGTGGATAGTGACCTGTGCTCGCACACAGGCTTCTTGGTGGCAGCAGCAGAAGCCTTAGTGTTTCATGACCATCTCTGGTGTCCATGCTGATAGCTGCGGCTTGCACCCGTCTCTGGAGCTCATTTAGGCGGTGCACTGAATCCCCTCTCCTCGCACACCCTGAAACAATGGTCTCTTGCCTCTTAGGCAGTTCTGGACTTTTTCCCAGACTCCCTCCCGGCTAGCTGTGGCACACTAGCCCCTTCAGGCTGTGTTCATGCCGCCAACCCCAGTTCTCTCCCTGGGATCTGACCTCCGAAGCCCGAGCCTCAGCTCGCAGTCCCACCCGCCCCGGCGGGGGAGCAGACAAGCCTCTTGGGCTGGTGAGTGCCAGTTGGCACCGATCCTCTGTGTGGGAATCTCTCCGCTTTGCCCTCTGCACCCCTGCTGCTGCGCTCTCCTCCACGGCTCCGAAGCTTCCCTGCTCCCCCACCTGCCATCTCTGCCAGTGAAGGGGCTTCCTAGTGTGTGGAAACGTTTCCTCCTTCTCGGCTCCCTCCCCGAGGTGCAGGTCCTTTCCCTATTCTTTTGTCTCTGTTCTTCCTCTTTTCTTTTGCCCTACCCAGGTACGTGGGGAGTTTCTTGCCTTTTGGGAAGCCTGAGATCTTCTGCCAGAGTTCAGTAGGTGTTCTGTAGGAGTTGTTCCACATGTAGATGTAGTTTTGATGTATTTGTGGGGAGGAAGGTGATCTCCACGTCTTACTCCTCTGCCATCTTGAAGGCACCCCCTCTGTTCTATCATTCTTAAGCTTAAAACTTTTCAAACATTTATCTTACCTAAAATAATAGGCTCTCTCTAGCCCTTGTCTCTACAGCTTCTCTCTCTCTCTCTCTCTCTCACACACACACACACACACACACACACACACACACACACACACACACACTTACTTCATTCACTCCAGCCCACTCGGCCCCCTTTCCATTCCTGTAAACTTTTAAGCCTCTTCAATGGTTGAATCTTTCTTATCTTCAGCTCTTGGTTCAAATACCACCTCTGCAGAGATCTTTCCAGACCATTCTGTCTAAACTTCATCCCTTGCCAAGTTGTTCTTCATCACATCACCTTGCTTATCCACCTCCTGATACCAACCATGGTTTGAAATCACCTTGTTTATTTCATTGTTTATTATTCACAGTCTCTCCCTCCTCCATGAAATTAGGGACAAGGTTTTGTAGCGTGTAGGCACTCTATGTTGTGAAAGTTGTACAAATGAGAAAATGATTCAAATAATCAAAATAATCAAAACCCAGACAAAACAGAGCTGAGAGGAGAAGCAGAAGAAAGTTTCGGAGGTATTAGCCATGATAGACATGAAGCTGATGGATAAGGTAAAAAATTGGATAAGATAAGGAAAAATATAAAGTTAAAAATTAAGAAAGAAATTACATTCTTCTAGGTAAGTCAGAAAGTTATTAATTTTAGGAAGTAATATGTTAGGTAGAAAAGTAACTTTCAATATGTCATTTGAGAGAGTATTACATTTTTTACATGTTTGAACTTCTCATATTCATAAGCAATACATTTTCAATCTACTTGAAACCTGTTGAATATGGGAAAGATCAGAATTTATTTTATTTTTTAATTTATTTTATTTATTTATTTTTGGCTGCATTGAGTCTTAGTTGCTGTGCACAGGCTTTCTCTAGTTGCCACAAGCGGGGGCTACTCTTCGTTGAGGTGCGTGGGCTTCTCATTGCGGTGGCTTTTCTTGTGGAACATGGGCTCTAGGCACGCAGGCTTCAGTAGTTGTGGCATTGCAGGCTCAGTACCTGCAGTTCACGGGCTCTAGAGCGCAGGCTCAGTAGTTGTGGCTCACGGGCTTAGTTGCTCCATGGCATGTGGGATCTTCCCGAACCAGCACTCGAACCCATGTCCCCTGCATTGACAGGCAGATTCTTAACCACTGTGCCACCAGGGAAGCCCCAGAACTTATTTTAGATGCTAAACTTCTGGGAAAGAAAAGAGACTCTTTGAGAGTCAAATCCAGTGAGACATATTTGGGGCCTGCTTCTAAGGACAATTTTACTCTCTCATCATAAATTTTCTCCCCCAAAAGCCAAATTTCTTTCCAAATTATAGCTTTTTGTGACAGACTCCCATTGCTGGTGAAGTGACATGCCTTGAAGTCCTTAGCAAAATCTTGTTTGTCATACAAAAGAGATCAACCTGTGGAATGAACTTAGATCTTGTGTCTGGTGCCAACAGCTAGCCATTGGATGAACTGCTAAACAGCAATCTGAAACCTTTTGAATACTGCCTCCACTGAATCTCTCCCCTTTCATTTTACTTTATGTATTTCTTGTCTTCTGACTTACTATTTTTTCCCTCACATAATCTCTTATGCCTGGAATAGAACTTGCCCAAGTCCAAACTTGAAATAAACAAATAATTGCAGTTTCTTTTTCATCCATTTCTGGGCTTGCTATATTCAGCATCTCCAAAAAGAGAGAGAAGCCTTTGCTTTACATTCCCTGGTCCCCAACCTACTTCCTCCCAGACCCCTAGAGTCATGCTTTTCTCTTCCAACTTACTCAGCACAGCCCACATTCAAAGCAAGATTTTTATGTCAATCATTTCTACTTTTGTATGAATTTAAATCCATGGTGTCTTGGTTCTAAACATATTTAACTCAAAGATGTGGTCTCAATTCTGACTGCTTATTGAAATCACATAAGGATCATGTAAAATCTACCTATACCTGAGCCCCCCACACCTAAATATTTTGATTTGGTTTGTCTGGGATGGTGCCCAGCATCCGTATTTTTAAAAACCTTCTGTGTGATTTTCTTGGACAGGATTGAGAGTCACCGACCTAAAGCGTAGCTCTAATCCTTTGTCTCTTATCAAGAGAGATAAGTAACTTTAAAAAAAGGAGATACTGTTTCCGTCAAGGTACTATAAAGGGAAATAGATCCACTGCATATTACAGAAAAGAGATTTCTTATTCGCTATTAGACTTTACATATTGTGGGAGGAGCTGGGGAAGTTCAAAAATGAAAGCTGTGGGGTCAGAGGAAAATAACTACCAGCCTCCAGAAGCCCTGGCTTAAGTGGTCAAGTTGGAGGTTGCAGGGACACCTGGGAAGCCAGCCCTCCCCGACCCCCCCGGCTGCAGAGCCAGGCTGGAAGGGCAGAGGCTGGAGCAGGCTGCACCTGCTGCTGGGTCTGGCGGCTGCTGCTCAGAGGGACCACGGCCAGGAGAGGAGGTGCTGAGAGCCAAGGCGATGGCGGCCACGCTGGAACCACCACCCCTCTGCCTGCATCTCTCAGACAGCTAAACTACTCACTTTGCCTTCCGGATTTCACTCAAATTTCTCTTGTGACCAATTCTAACCTGGAGTAAAACAGAGAAGGGGATGCTGCAAAGACAGTTTCTGTTGAGCCAAGTTGACACCTGGAGGGGTCAGGAGGAAAACACGGCAGGATTGGGGATTTAAACTAACATCAGCCTCTAGGCAGCTTTCTATGTTCTTCCCACTTCAACAGATGAGACTAGTCTAGCTCAAAAACATCTTATAACCACCTCACACCCATTAGGATGGCAACTGTCAAAAAACAAAAAAGCATAAAATAACGAGTGTTGGTGAGATGTGGAGACATTGGAACACAGTTGTGCACCGTTGGTGGGAATGTAAAATGGTACAGCCACTGTGGAAAACAGTATGGAGTTTCCTCAAAAAAAAAATAAACATAGGAATATCATATGATCCAGCAATTTCATTTCTGAGTATATACCCCCAAAAGTGACAGCAGGTACTCAAACAGATATTTATACACCCATGTTCATAGCAGCATTATTCACAACAGCCAAAATATGCAAGCAGCCAAGTGTCCATCGATGGATGAATGGATAAACAAAATGTGGTATATCCATGCAATGGAATATTATTCAGCCTTAAAAAGGAAGGATATTCTGACACCTGCTACAATGTGGATGGACCTCGGATACATTATGCTAAATGAAACTAGCCAGTCACAAAAGGACAGATACTGTATGATTCCACTTGTACGAGGTCCCTAGGGGAGTCAAACTCATAGAAACAGAAATGGAATGGCGGGTGCAGGGGCTGGGAAGGGGGAACCAGGAGTTATTGTTTAATTGGGGCAGAGTTTCACTTTTGCAGGATGAGAAAAGTTCTGGAGCTGGATGTGGTGATGGTTGCACAACAATATGAATGTACTTAATGCCACTCAACTCTACACTTAAAAATGGTTAAGATGGTAAATTTTATGTTATGTATATTTTACCACAATGAGAAAAGTGAGGAAGAGGGAGCCTAGGAGCCTGTTTAAAATGCTGAAATGTCTCATGCCAATTCTAAGTCTCTTTGCTCTTTGTTCTTCTGATAGAGGGGAATAAAAGTCACAGACAACTCAGGAAATTAAATGAGCTCTCAGGAAAGGGGGAAGAGGGGGAGAAAAAAAGGAAACCACTCATTACTAATTTGGAGAAAAGATTTCCTCAATAGTCTCAACTTACTTGATTTATGGGGAAGGCAGTATGCATTTAAGAGGAGAAAATAAGGAAAACACTTGACTAGCAAACAATCCAAGAGGAAAAACAAGTAAATGATTTGTGGAAGCTATTTGATTAAAAACATATATTTTTAAAATATATATACACTCCACATCTGTCAAAGTACAGGACACAACCATCAAAGACTCAATTCAAAAGAAGGTATAAAGGAGAAAAGATGTTAGGAGCTATCATGAGTATTTTTGCAAAACAGTATTTAAAAGATTATAGCAGATGGAATCACTTATAGTAATTAAACGCCATGAAAAAAGGATTAAATCATTATTGTTTTAAAAATCTCTCTCTCTCTCTCTCTCTCTCTCTCTCTCTCTCTCTCTGCGTATGTGTGTATCTGAAAGGACATACAACAAAGTATTATCAGAAATTATCTTTAGGATTTGAGATGACAAATTATTTTCCTCTCTATGTATTGAGTTTCTAGCAATGAGAATGTCTTACTTCTACAATAGGAAAAACTGTAGTGCTATTTCAAACGAAATAGACACAGCTCCCCACTTCCGGTCAAGTGTCTTCCTGGGAACGCAAGGGAGGAGCTGCTCCTTAGAGCTGTCCCCTTGGAGGCGCTTGGGAAGCATCCCGGGCCCTTCTTGCAGCGCCTGGCAGGGCTGTAGGTGTACAATCAAGGGCAGCGAGGCAGGCTGACCATCCACAGTAACGCGGAGAGATCACGGCTGCGACCCATCACAGCCCGCTGGTGCCCAGCAGTTCCCATGACCCGCAGGGTGGGGAGGACCCTGTGGTGATGCAGGTGGACCGTGGGCAGGGATGCAGGTGGGGGCTCCCAGCTGGACACAAGCTGCAGCTGGGGTGCCAGGGTGCCTGCCTGGGTGAGTGAGGGGCGTGTTTCTTTTCCAAAAACAACGTGCATCTCACTTGGAGCCAGCACAGCACGGCTAAGACCTTGCCAGTTGGCTGCCAGGAGGCCTGGCCCTGGTGGCAGCGAGCTTCCCCCCAGCGTGGCCCACTGGCTTCAGCCCTTGCGTCTGTGAGGAGATCGTCACCAGCCACGAGGGCAGCGGTGATGGATGCTTCTGGAAGCTCCTGCTGCGGTGATGCTGGCTGGCCCTGAAATCTTTTGCTCTGATGAGTGAGCTCTTTATGGCTCCTCAACCTGGGTTTCTGTACCCACAGGCCTACACAAGGTGGAATTGGCACAGAACACGCCCAGGGAAACTCCCGACAGTGCCTTTCACTGTGGCCCGAGGGGCGGCTGACCTGGATCCTGACCCAGCAACCCCCGGGGAGCATCTCAGCCTGGTCTGCAGAGGGATCCTGGGGCTGCAGGGGTTCTCACACCCGTGTCCGGTTCTGGGCCCCAGGTGGTCCGGGCACTGGGATTTTCCAAAGCTCCCCAGGACTCAGGCAGCAGCTAAAGCTGAGACCCCAGGTCAGACTCATGGCCTGTTAGCCTCTCCAGTGTGGCCCTTTGTGGTTGAGGCCACTTTAACAAGGCTGGCTCCCTGCGGGGCTGGGATTTCTGGGGGACAGAAGTGAGGCTGCTTCAGGGAAGGCTGGAAGCAGATGAAACTCGACACCAACTACTGCTTCCTGGGTGCCGTGTCATTACCAGGGTGTCACCTGTGAGCCACAGCAGTGAGTCCCTTCTGCCCCCTCCTGCTTCCCAGGTCCCCTTCTAGGACCCCCAATGGCAGAACCTAGGAGGACCAACTGGCAAAGGAGAAAGTTTGCACATGTCCCCAAAAGTCACAAAAGCAAGGTGTAGACAGGTGGGTTTGGAGGCAAAAGACAATGTTTTAATAGCAGGCAGAGTGTCATAACTGATTTACCTATACGCCCTTTAGTCATTTCAGAACCCAAATCTCGTTATCCACTTCACCCATTCTGCTCCCACGCTGACGTTTGGATGAAGTTCAGAGCTCCTCCCCTCAGCCGCACATCTGCCCCAGCTCCTGCCTCCCCTGTGTGCTCCACTCAGGGGACTTTCTCTCCATCCGCAGGCTCGCCATGCTGCCCTCAAACACAGAGGCTCTGCATCCACACCTCTGCATCTGCCCTCCTCACCGCCTCCTCCTTCACATCCTATTTCAATTCCCACCCCCTCCCCTCTCTAAGTCAAATCCTTTCATCATACAGTCTCATAATGCCACGCGGCAATTCTTCATAACGTTTATCACAGATGGAAGTTACAGACATTGACATCGCACTTGTGAGATCTCTTTTGTTGCCTCTCTACTAGACTAGAAGTTCCAAGGGGCAAACTCCAGTATCCAGCATCTAACACCTTGTCTGGCACAAAGTAAGTCCTCAAAAATAGATGTTGAATGAAACTTGCCCAAAGCACTAAGCAGGACCCTTTGCCTAAAAATATTTTTTAGAAGTCACAGAATTTCTACAGCTAGAACCCAGCTTCTGTGAGGGTAAGGATCTTCACCTCTTTTGTTCACTGATGAAACCCCAGTGGCTCACAGCATTGACACGCCCAGACTCACACCTGTTCACTAGGGGCAGCTGACTTCCCAACCTGCCTTGGGTTGGGAAGTTTTTTCAGGCACATGATGAATTTTGAGTTTCTAATAATCTATGTGCCAGCAGGTTCAGAGTGATGAGGTCTGTCTTGCTTTAGTTGTTTCTTTGCCTTTTTATAATGCTAAAGATTAAAGCCAGCTAAATATTTGGGGATTTTCCACTGAAATAAATCTCTATGTTTCAAAATAAAAACAATATATACTTATTTTTTACCACTTGAAGGATGCTCGTCCATCCTTATTTCCCAAAGATGGTGCTGCTTCTCTGCAGAACCGCCCTTCACTGCCCTCCCTTCCATGCATGTGGTGGGTGCCACAGATCCTGAACAAATGGATTAGGCATCCAGGCCAAGCTGGATGTTGAAGTTTCCAACCACCAGTTCAATGGTTGGTATGGAGTAGAGTTTCATGACTTATAAGAAGGATCTTAGGTGAGGGTGCTTCTGAGCTACCTCACTCTTCAGTGTGTCCTGGGTGTTACACGGAAGTTATGACAGAGTTAGGGATTTGAAATAGGGCTCACTGAACCCGCCCCCAAGTGAATGCCAATTTCCAAATCAGTTCTGGGGGCCTGTCCTTGGTCAACATCCCACCCTGCTCTGCAGTACAAAGTGAGACACCAGCAGCCATTGCAAATTATTCCTGAAATTCAAACATGTTTCTCCCATCAAAAAGACCAGTGTAATGTCATGCATCACCAGAAAATGTCTTGGAGAAAATTGCAGACCAAATTAGTCCAAAATTGTACAAAAACAATTGAACATCTGCCCTTGGATAAAGCAAGATAATGCATGTAAAATACTTGTCAATGCAAAGAGCTACATACGTCTTAGTTATTATTACAATCAGCAGAGTTCTAGTCTTGAGTCATAAGAACTGTATTTCATTCAACAAAATAAGTGCCTACCACATGCCAAGCAGCCCCTGATATAGAACAGTGAGCAAAAGAGACAAAATTCCTAACCTCCTAGACCTTCTAATGAGGCAGCAGGAAAATACGGAAAATGAATAAGAAAAATAAATTTCATGTTAGATAATTAGAAGTTCAAAGAGAAAATTAAAACAAGAAGGAGGGGTAGACAGCAGGGGGAGGGTTGGAATTTTCAGTGAGGTGACAGGGAAGGCCTTCCCCTGATGTGCCATTTGAGTAAGGTTGAGAGGCCAGCGTAGCTGCAGCATCTAAGTGAGGAGAAAGAAGCAGGAGGGCAGGGATAACAGGGGCCAGATTCTGTAAGGACATGGTTTAAAGGGCCTTTTCAAGGATTTGGCTTTTACTCTAAGATGGGAAGTCACCAGAGGATTCTGAACAGAGGATTGGCAATATTTTAACTTTATCACATTGTCCACTGTTTTGAACCCTTTCTTGGTCTGAGTTGTCTTGTCCTTAAAAGAAAAAGTGATATAGTTGTGTGCCTGTCATGTGCCAGAAGTACATGATACCATTTAATCCTAGTGATGGATTTTATTATCTCAGTTTTATTCTAGAGTCTAACAAGAATAAATGACCATCCCAGGGTCATGTAGAAAGTAATTAACTGGCCTAGGATTAAACCAGCCTATTATAGTCCAAAGGCCAGGCACAATCTAATAACCACACTGCCTTTCACAAAACAAATGAATCTTTTAGAAGACTGATCATCTGATCGTGGGGGCATAGGTACACAAAATCTAGTCACTGAAGCCCTAGTAAAAAATAGTAGACTACATCTGTATAGTGTGCAGTTTGCAAAGGATTTTCACATCCATTATATCATAAGCACAGCAGGACTTCTCTGGTGGTGCAGTGGTAAAGAATCCACCTGCCAAGGGAACATGGGTTTGATCCCTGGTCCTGGTAGATCTCAAATGCCATGGAGGAACTAAGGCTGTGCACCACAACTACTGCCTAGAGCACATGCCTAGAGCCCGTGCTCCACAACAAGAGAAGCCACCACAATGAGAAGCCCGTGCACTGCAATGAAGAGTAGCTCCTGCTCGCCACGACTAGAGAAAGCCTGCACACAGCAATGAAGACCCAGCACAGCCATAAATAAATAAATTTATTTTTTAAAAAAAGCAAAGCAGTAATAAAAGCAGTAGTACCTTAACTCTGAGAGGTGACTAGTTAAAGTACAGACTGCAGAATTTCAAATTACCAGTACTCTTTATTCTTCACAAGCTTTACAATTCTTAGCGCTGAAAAACTAATGGCCAAATAAAGGACCCAGTGACAGAGATCAGGGGCAGAACGTTATGGCAAAACCCTGCCCCAATATAACCTGTAAATTTAAGAATTAGAAGTAAAGGTCCCAAGCCTCATCCACCAAAAGGAAGACAGCAGAAGCAAGAAGAGCTACAATCCTGCAGCCTGTGGAACAAAAACCACATTCACAGAAAGATAGACAAGATGAAAAGGCAGAGGGCTATGTACCAGATGAAGGAACAAGATAAAACCCCAGAAAAACAACTAAATGAAATGGAGATAGGCAACATTCCAGAAAAAGATTTCAGAATACTGATAGTGAAGATGATCCAGGGCCTCAGGAAAAGAATGGAGGCAAAGATAGAGGAGATGCAAGAAATGTTTAACAAAGACCTAGAAGAATTAAAGAACAAACAAACAGAGATGAACAATACAATAACTGAAATAAAACTACACTAGAAGGAATCAATATCAGAATAACTGAGGCAGAAGAATGGATAAGTGACCTGGAAGACAGAATGGTGGAATTCACTGCTGCAGAACAGGATAAAGAAAAAAGAATGAAAAGAAATGAAGACAGCCTAAGAGACCTCTGGGACAACATTAAACACAACAAAATTTGCATTATAGGGGTCCCAAAAGGAGAAGAGAGAGAGAAAGGACCCGAGAAAATATTTGAAGAGATTATAGTCAAAAACTTCCCTAACATGGGAAAGGAAATAGCCACCCAAGTGCAGGAAGTACACAGAGTCCCATATAGGATAAACCCAGGGAGAAACACGCTGAGACACATAGTAATCAAACTGGCAAAAATTAAAGACAGAGAAAAATTATTGAAAACAGCAAGGGAAAAACAACAAATAACATACAAGGGAACCCCCATAAGGTTAACAGCTGTTCTTTCAGCAGAAACTCTACAAGCCAGAAGGGAGTGGCATGATATACTTAAAGTGATGAAAGGGAAGAACCTACAACAAAGATTACTCTACCCAGCAAGGATCTCATTCAGATTCGATGGAGAAATCAAAAGCTTTACAGACAAGCAAAAGCTATGAGAATTCAGCACCACCAAACCATCTCTACAACAAATGCTAAAGGAATTTCTCTAAGTGAGAAACACAAGAGAAGAAAAGGACCTACAAAAACAAACTCAAAACAATTAAGAAAATGGTAATAGGAACATACATATCGATAATTACCTTAAACGTGAATGGATTAAATGCTCCAACCAAAAGACACAGGCTTGCTGAATGGATACAAAAACAAGACCCATATATATGCTGTCTACAAGAGACCCACTTAAGACCTAGGGACACATACGGACTGAAAGTAAGGGGATGGAAAAAGATATTCCATGCAAATGGAAATCAAAAGAAAGCTGGAGTAGCAATACTCATATCAGATAAAATAGACTTTAAAATAATGTTACAAGAGACAAGGAAGGACACTACATAATGATCAAGGGATCAATCCAAGAAGAAAATATAACAATTATAAATATATATCCACCCAAAAGAGGAGCACCTCAATACATAAGGCAACTGCTAACAGCTCTAAAAGAGGAAATCGACAGTAACACAATAATAGTGGAGGACTTTAACACCTCACTTACACCAATGGACAGATCATCCAAACAGAAAATTAATAAGGAAACACAAGCTTTAAATGGCACAATAGACCAGATAGGGGCTTCCCTGGTGGCACAGTGGTTGAGAGTCCGCCTGCCGATGCAGGAGACACGGGTTTGTGCCCCGGTCTGGGAAGATCCCACATGCCGTGGAGTGGCTGGGCCTGTGAGCCATGGCCGCTGAGCCTGCACGTCCAGAGCCTGTGCTCCACAACAGGAGAGGCCACAACAGTGAGAGGCCCGTGTACCTCAAAAAAAAAAAAAAATAGACCAGATAGATTGAATTGATATTTATAGGACATTCTATCAAAAAACAGCAGATTACACTTTCTTCTCAAGGGCACATGGAACATTCTCCAGGATAGATCACATCTTGGGTCACAAATCAAGCCTCAGTAAATTTTAAAAAATTGAATCATATCAAGCATCTTTTCTGGCTACAACGCTATGAGATTAGAAATCAATTACAGGGAAAAAATGTAAAAAACACAAACACGTGGAGGCTAAACAATACGTTATCAAGAGATCACTGAAGAAATCAAAGAGGAAATCAAAAAATACCTAGAGACAAATGACAATGAAAACACAATGATCCAAAACCTATGGGATGCAGCAAAAGCAGTTCTAAGAGGGAAGTTTATAGCTATACAAGGCTACCTCAAGAAACAAGAAAAATCTCAAATAAACAATCTAACGCTACACATAAAGGAACTAGAGAAAGAAGAACAAACAAAACCCAAAGTTAGTAGAAGGAAAGAAATCATAAAGATCAGAGCAGAAATAAATGAAATAGAAACAAAGAAAACAATAGCAAAGATCAATAAAACTAAAAGCGGGTTCTTTGAGAAGATAAACAAAATTGATAAACCATTCGCCAGAAGCATCAAGAAAAAGAGGGAGAGGACTCAAATCAATAAAATTATAAATGAAAAAGGTGACGTTACAACAGACCCCACAGGAATACAAAGCATCCTAAGAGACTATTACAAGCAACCCTATGCGAATAAAATGGACAACCTGGAAGAAATGGACAAATGCTTAGAAAGGTATAACCTTGCAAGACTGAACCAGGAAGAAATAGAAAATATGAACAGACCAACCACAAGTAACGAAATTGACACTGCGATTAAAAATCTTCCAACAGACAGAAGTCCAGGATCAGATGGCTTTACAGGTGAACTCTATCAAACTTTTAGAGAAGAGCTAACACCCATCCTTCTTAAACTCTTCCAAAAAATTGCAGAGGAAGGAAAACTCCCAAACTCATTCTGTGAGGCAACCATCACCCTGATACCAAAACCAGACAAAGATACTACAAAAAAAAAATTACAGACCAATATCACTGAGGAATATAGATGCAAAAGTCCTCAACAAAATACTAGCAAACAGAATCCATCAACACATTAAAAGGATCATACACCATGATCCAGTGGGTTTTATCCCAGGAATGCAAGGATTCTTCAGTATACACAAAGCAATCAATATGATACACCATATTAACAAACTGAGGGAGAAAAATGATATGATCATCTCAATAGATGCAGAAAAAGCTTTTGACAAAATTCAACACCATTTATGTTAAAAACTCTCCAGAAAGTGGGCATAGAGGGAAGCTACCTCAACATAATAAAGGCTGTAAATGACAAACTCACAGCAAACATCTTTCTCAATGGTGAAAAACTGGAAGCATTTCCTCTAAGATCAGGAAGAAGACAAGGATGTCCACTCTCACCACTATTATTCAACATAGTTTTGGAAGTCCTGGCCACAGCAATCAGAGAAGAAAAAGAAATAAAAGGAATACAAATTGGAAAAGAAGAAGTATAACTGTCACTGTTTACAGATGACATGATACTATACATAGAAAATCCTAAAGATGCTACCAGAAAACTACTAGAGCTAATCAATGAATTTAGTCAAGTAGCAGGAAATAAAATTAATGCACAGAAATCTCTTGCATTCCTATACTCTAATGATGAAAAATCTGAAAGAGAAATTAAGGAAACACTCCCATTTACCATTGCAACAAAAAGAATAAAATACCTAGGAATAAACCTACCTAGGGGGACAAAAGACCTGTATGCAGAAACCTATAAGACACTGATGAAAGAAATTAAAGATGATACAAACAGATGGAGAGATATACCATGTTCTTGGATTGGAAGAATCAATATTTTGGAAATGACTATACTACCCAAAGCAATCTACAGATTCAATGCAATCCCTATCAAATTACCAATGGCATTTTTTACAGAACTAGAACAAAAAATCTTAAAATTTGTATGGAGACACAAAAGACCCCGAATAGCCAAAGCAGTCCTAAGGGAAAAAAACAGAGCTGGAGGAGTCAGACTCCCTGACTTCAGACTATACTACAAAGCTACAGTCATCAAGACTATATGGTACTGGCACAAAAACAGAAATATAGATCAGTGGAACAGGATAGAAAGCCCAGAGATAAACCTACGCACCAATGGTCAACTAATCTATGAGAAAGGAGGCAAGGATATACAATGGAGAAAAGACAGTCTCTTCAATAAGTGGTGCCGGGAAAACTGGACAGCTACATGTAAAAGAATGAAATTAGAACACTCCCTAACACCATACACAGACATAAACTTAAAATGGATTAGAGACCTAAATGTAAGACCGGACTCTATAAAACTCTTAGAGGAAAACAGAGGCAGAACACTCTTTGACATAAATCACAGCAATATCTTTTTTGATCCACCTCCTAGAGTAATGGAAATAAAAACAAAAATAAACAAATGGGACCTAATGAAACTTAAAAGCTTTTGCACAGCAAAGGAAATCATAAACAAGATGAAAAGACAACCCTCGGAATGGTAGAAAATATTTGCAAATGAATCAACGGACAAAGGATTAATCTCCAAAATATATAAACAGCTCATGCAGCTCAATATTAAAAAAACAAGGGACCCAATCCAAAAATGGGCAGAAGACCTAAATAGACATTTCTCCAAAGACATAGAGATGGCCAAGAAGCACATGAAAAGCTGCTCAACATCACTAATTATTTGAGAAATGCAAATCAAAACTATAATGAGGTATCACCTCACATCAGTTAGAATGGGCATCATCAGAAAATCTACAAACAACAAATCCTGGAGAGGGTGTGGAGAAAGGGGAACCCTCTTACACTGTTGGTGGGAATGTAAATTGGTGCAGCTACTGTGGAGAACATTATGGAGGTTCCTTAAATAACTAAAAATAGAAGTACCACATGGCCCAGCAATCCCACTACTGGGCATATACCCAGAGAAAACCATAATTCAGAAAGACACATGCACCCCAATGTTCATTGCAGCACTATTTACAATAGCCAGGTCATGGAAGCAACCTAAATGTCCATCGACAGATGAATGGATAAAGAAGATGTGGTACATATATACAATGGAATATTACTCAGCCATAAAAAGGAATGAAATTGGGTCTTTTGTAGAGACGTGGATGCATCTAGAGACTGTCATACAGAGTGAAGTAAGTCAGGAAGAGAAAAACAAATATCGTATATTAACACATATATGTGGAACCTAGAAAATGGTACAGATGAACTGGTTTGAAGAGCAGAAATTGAGACACAGAAGTAGAGAAAAAATGTATGGACACCAAGAGGGGAAAGGGGCAAGGGGTGGGGGTTCTGGTGTAATGAATTGGGATATTGGGATTGACATGTATACACTGATGTGTGTAAAATGGATGACTAATAAGGAAAAAAACCTTAATTAATTAATTAAAAAAAAGAAAGCTCTAAGAATAAAATGTTGGAAATTATTCAAACTTAAAAAAAAAAAGATAGAAAGAAATACAGGTCCTACAGCTGGTCTTAGGAGCCTTATAAGGTGATCCCTGAAGAGAAAGCTGTAGCAGGTCTGGCTTGGGTCCCAAATGCATCCTTCAATCATGACTGTGCTTTGCCTGATTAGCTGACATCTATGTGTAATTTAGTCTCCTCTTCAATTCCTCACCCTCTGCTTCCACTGATCCACCCACACTCTGTGTCCCCAGCTTGACCTGGCATCTGAGTAATCCAGGCTCCACCCTGGGGATCACCTCCCTCTGGAATCTGATCTGCACTTGGCCGGGGACATCCTTGGCCAGAGCCTGCTGGGTGTTCCCCTTTCCCACTCGGTCCACCTCTGCTCTGCTGCCCTTTGCTTCCCTCTGGTGGCACAGTGATCCACCCCTGTTAGCTTGACTCAGTCAGGACCCAAGCAGACCTTCTGAATCAGAGTCCTTGGGGCCACAGCTGGGTCACAGTCACCTGAGGAGCTTGTTAGAATGCAGCTTGTCATGTCTCACCCACAGAGGCTTTGATTGAGTCCATGTGTGGCACAGTCTGGGCATCTGTGTTCCTAACATGTTCACAGGTGCTGCTGAGGCTGCAGGCAGGGACCCCATTGGCAAACCACAGCTCTAGACCCACCAGTTAACAGAAAGGTGCTTCAGTGAGGGAGTGTTTAAGAATTACTAAGGCAGAGACAGAAAACTCATTTCTAAAGGTGAAGTTAAAGGCATCCCTTTATTTAACAAATATTATGTACACAATGCTAGATGCAACCAAGTGGGGACCAAGAATCATGACCAGGGCTCCTGGACCTTACAGTCACAGAGTGTCACAGGCCATCGAGTAGGCAACTGCAATGAATTGATCTGTGCCCCATCAGGAAGCTGTAGGACCACAGGGAAGAGGGGATACCTGATCCAAACTCAGGGAGTCTGGACAGTTTTCTGCAGGAAGTAATTTCTAAATTAGGAGGTGAAGCAAGGAATTTTCCGAGTGCTTCATGAGCTTGAAATTGTGGTAACTCTAAAATTTGATACTATATGTAACTGCAGATTCCTTATAACTACAGATTCAATGCAATCCCTATCGAAATACCAATAGCATTTTTCTTAGAACTAGAACAAATAATTTTAAAATTTGTTTGGAGGGCTTCCCTGTCCACCTGCCGATGCAGGGGACACGGGTTCGTGCCCCGGTCTGGGAAGACCCCACATGCTGCAGAGTGGCTGGGCCCATGAGCCATGGCCGCTGGGCCTGTGCGTCCGGAGCCTGTGCTCCACAACGGGAGAGGCCAAAAAAGGGAGAGGGCCACAAAACTGAAAAAAAAAAAAAAAAAAAAATTTGTTTGGAAACACAAAAGATCCTGAATAGCCAAAACAATCTTGAGAAAGAAGAACAGAGCTGGAGGAATCATGCTCCCTGGCTTCAGACTATATTACAAAGCTACAGTAATCAAAACAGTATAGGGCTTCCCTGGTGGCGCAGTGGTTGAGAGTCTGCCTGCCGATGCAGGGGACAAGGGCTTGTGCCCCTATGTGGGAAGATCCCAAATGCCGCATAGTGGCTGGGCCCGTGGGCCATGGCCACTGAGCCTGTGTGTCCAGAGCCTGTGCTCTGCAGCGGGAGAGGCCGCAGCAGTGAGAGGCCTGTGTACCACACACACACACAAAACAAACCGTATAGTATGGCACAAAGACAGACAGACACATAGATCAATAAAACAGAATAGAGAACCCAGAAATAAACCCACACACTTATGGTCAATTAATCTACAACACAGGAGGCAAGAATATAAAATGGAGAAAAGGCAGTCTCTTGAACAAGTGGTGCTGGGAAAACTGGACAGCTACATTCTAGTAAAAGAATGAAACTAGAGCATTCTCTAACACCACATACAAAAATAAACTCAAAATGGATTAAAGACCTAAATGTAAGACCAGAAACCATAAACCTCCTAGAGAAAAACAGGCAGCACACTTTCTGACAAATGGTAGCAATATTTTTTTGGATCTCTCTCTTAAAGTAAAGGAGATTTAAGAAAAAGAAACAACAGATGGGACCTAATAAAACCTAAAAACTTTTGCACAGCAAAGGAAACCATCAATGAAATGAAAAGACAACCTACAGAATGGGAGAAAATATTTGCAAATGACATCTCTGATAAGGGGTTAATATCCAACATATATAAACATCTCATACAACTCAACATCAAAGAAACAAACCACCTGATCCAAAAATGGGTAGTAGACCTGAATAGGCATTTTTCCAAAGAGTACATGCATATGGCTAACTGGCACATGAAAAGATGCTCAACATTGCTAATCATCAGGGAAATGGAAATCAAAACCACAATGAGATATCCCCTCACCCCTGTCAGAATGGCTATCAGCAAAAAGACAACAAATAACAAATATTGGCAAGAATATGGAGAAAAGGGAACACTTGCACATTATCGGTGGGAATGTAAATTGGTATAGCCACTGTGGAAAAAAGTGTGGTGGTTTCTCAAAAAAATAAAAATAGAACTTCCATATGACCCAGCAATTCCACTCCTGGGTATATATCCAAAAGAAACAAAAGCACCAACTCAAAAAGATACATGCCCTCCAATGTTCATATCAGCATTATTCATAATTGCCAAGATATGGAAGCAACCTGACTGTCCCTCAACAGATGAATGGATAAAGAAGAGGTGGTATATATATACAATGGAATACTACTCAGCCATAAAAAATAATAAAATGTTGCCATTTGCAACAGCATGGATAACCTTGGAGGGTATTATGCTAAGTGAAATAAGTCAGACAGAGAAAGACAAATAGTGTATGCTATCACTTATATGAGGAATCTGAAAAATACAACAAACTAGTGAATATGACAAAAAAGAAGCAGACTCACAGATACAGAGAACAAACTAGTGGTTACCACTGGGGAGAAGAAGCGGGGAGGGGCAATATAGTACAAACTATTATGTATAAAATAAGGATGTATTGTACAACACAGGGAATATAGCCAATATTTTATAATAACTATAAATGGAGTGTAACCTTTAAAAATTGTGAATCACTATAACATATAATATTGTATATCAACTATACTTCAATAAAATTTTTAAAATAATAATAATAATTCTGTCATAGCTAACATTTTCATACTACAGACCATGTTCTGGATACTTTCAACACATTGATTCATCTATCCCAAACACTAGCCTATGGAAATAGATTCTATTATTTTCCCTCATTTTACAGATGTTAAAACTGAGATACAGAAGGGTTAAGTAACTTACCCAGGATCACACAGGAAGGAAGTGGAGAAGCTAAGACTCAAACCCCAGTGATCTGGGCTTCACAGCCCATGCACACAATGATTGTGACATATTTAAAAGTTAAAATATGTTTTCCTGTTAAAAATTTAATATAAACAAATGTATAAAAAATGAAAAAAATGGCAAAAAAAATTTTTTAATGGAATCATATCCCCACCACACAGAGAACTACTATTTACCTTTTGGTATATTATATGGTATCTAACTGAGATATACAAAATTGTTACGATATACATTTTATATGATGTTGCTTAGAAATACAATCTACACACAATTACACAAAATGCATGTTCATTGAAACAACTGAAATAAAACAAAAGTGGGGAAAACAAAATAAAAATCATTAGTACTTCAAGTTTATAAATTAATACTCCAAGAGATAACAAGAATAAATTTAAGAACGTCTGTATAGACGCGAGGTGACAGGAAGAGGAGCCTGGTTCACAATGGCGTTTTCTGCATTCTGCTTTTGCTTCTTCATGTTGATATTTCTATTTTGTGCTTTTATGTTATCATTGAAGATGTGCCTTCAAATATTTTACTTAGCATTTTAATGAACTTAGTGTGGTGGAGACACCTTGAGAAGCGCAATCTTCCATCATCCAATAATATTTTACTTTTCACCTAACTCAGGATAAAAAGATACAAAGTTTGTGATTTTAGAGGAAGGACTTAACATAAAATTGGCAGACATGTGGATTGAGTTCTCTAGAGAATCATAAGGGAAAGAGATATTTTAAGTGAGTTTTTTGCACAGTTAACCCAATGCTTTGTTATACGTCTTGCTTTGACTGCTTCTCCTGGAGATATCTAATTTCTTGAAAGATTAACTTAGAGGTGCATTTCTGCATTGGTATTCATTTGTGTTTAAGGTTATGAATTCTGATAACAGTGTTTCCCAAAGAATATTCCTTGGGCATTAATCCTTCATGATACTCCACATGAAAAGGACGTTGGTTTGGGGGAAACACCACGAATTCTCTCCTAGATACTTGCAATGTCTAAGAATTTCTATAGAGGAAAAAAATAAAGTCACTAGTATACTAATGCATGATCATTTAGAATATCTCAATTAGTTTTCACTCCATTTAAAAATAGTTTTTTATCTGTCATACACATGCTATGCATTTTCAGGATTTCAAATTATAACCGTTGCAAATCAGTCATTCACACTGAGATTTGCACGTCACACCCACCGGAGGGCTGCAGGACAAGGTCTTGGGAGTCTTTGGCTTTTGTCTGCTGAAGCCTTAACAGAAACACTTTCAACTCTCTTTTCTCCATTTCCTAAGTGTACTGGGGATTCAAAGCAAACCAGGATGTCTGCCAAAACTTAAAGGGCACCAGGAGGGTCTCAGGCTTCCCTGCAGGAAGAGGGAAATGGCTATTCTTGGAAATGAGACTGACTTTCTCAAAAGATAACCATCTAGCAAAAGCAATACTGTTTGCGCGTCCCTCTCTCAAATTGCTGGTCTTTCACAATGAGAAGAGCTTGGCTGCAACAAGATGAATGAGGAACCAAGGCTGCCTGCAAGGCTGGGATGACATAAAAAGCCTGGTTGCTGCCACTGAGTTGACTTAAGACTTACTGCATTTTAAAACTCAAATCCATTTGGTGAGGCGGGCTAATCATCTAATAGAGACAGGTATGTAAAGAACAGGATGCTGTGCGTGACTGATGTGTAAGAGCAGCGGGTGCTGAGTTGCCGTCCGTGCACGGGACAGACAACAGCACTTTACTTATTCCCATTTCCTTTCTCGGTGTACAGCCATTCCCACATTACAAAATATGCCTTCAAAATCCCACACCCTGCGTGAGACAGAATTCCTGGCTTTTGAAGGGCCTGAAATTAATTCCCAACAGCAGTTCATCTGTGGCTTTGTTCAAACAAACTTGGAATCTTTTGGCTCATGGCACCACCAGTAATTAAAAGAAGATCTCCACCGTGATGTTCTGCATTACAGCGGGTCTCCTAGGATGGGTGTGTTTTCTTTCCTGATCACGATTTTACTGTGCTGCAATTTTCTTTGGCCCCATATGAGTGTATTAATCATTCATAACCGTCATTTTTGTTTTTGTTTAGCTATTTTCCTTTTTTTATTATTCAAGAATAATTTCAATAATATTGCTAGATATATAATGACATCTTATATATAAGCATGTCAAAGTATGTTGTGTTATATCTAGATATTTACCGCAGAAACACAGTTATATATATACTTCGGAATTTCCAGGGAATTTAAAATTTTTAACCATATGTAAACGTGTGGTCTCATTAAGAGTTTTCTCTGTGGTTTGGGGTGAACAATATTTATGCAACCAGAAAAAAAACTTTAAAAAATTTACAACTAATTCTAATATGAAGAGGAGTCTGTATTTGCTTTGTAAAGATTTGTTTTCTCTAGAAATATTACTTTGAGCTTTTGAGCTAACAAGGTTTGAGGAAAGAGTATTTTCAAAGGGGAAGCAAATGTGGAACTAGGTAGAAAAGAATGACGTAGGAAATTATGGGCCTCTGCAAATTTCTTGTATTTTTTTTCTATTAACTAGGTTCCCTAAAGGGTTTTTCCCCCTGTGGAAGAAATACTTGTTTTGACACTCACTAGAGTTATGACTGCAATAGTACTTTTTCTCCAGTATATGTGTAAAATAGTCTCGGTGATAGGGAAATTTTTCAGATATTAATAAATGAATTGTAACTACCAAAATGTGGCTGGGCGGCTTGGTCCTTTCAGCTTAGGGCACTAATAGTAACTGAAGGAAGAAGTAATTGACTCATTACTTCATTAATGTTACATTGTGCATTAATGAGCATGTTTTCCTTGAAACTTCCAGTGTGACCTTATAATAACAATAGCACTTACTGAGCATTTACTATTACCATGCTCTACACCAATACTGTACAGGGACAAACTCGCTCGACCTTAGTGAGGGCGTGGTTAGTAGTAGTAGTAGTAGTAGTTTAGCACCTCCATTTCTCAGAAGAAGAAATCGAGACAGAGGTTAAGTAATTTGCTGAAGGTCATAACCAGTAATGGTATAAGGATTCAAATCCTAGTGGTTTAATTCCTGGAATTCTAAATATTACTTTTCATACTATAGGTCCTCTCTTCAAGTGAGATGCTCATTAATTAATTCAAATATACATGGAGCTCTCCTTTAAAAACATTCAGAGCAAAGATGAACAATTAAATTATGCATTTACTGCCTTTGACATTGAGCAATAGACGTTCCTCTAGACAGGGCTAACAACTTCACTTGGATTTGAGTAGATGTAAGAATTGCTGACACCTCAATTTTAAGTCCTAGGAAAAGTGCTTTATCAGACTGAAATGTTTCCTAGGTCAGTTGGCAATCACATGTATGTAGTCATTTACTATCTAGCTAAGTTGTCCTAAGCCACACATACGTTTTAATCCATGAATAATGTAGTGATGACTCATTGAAAGCTATTTGCCGGTTCCTATTGCTTTCAGACTAGCTGTTTTTTTTTTGTTTTGTTTTGTTTTGTTTTGCAGTACGCGGGCCTCTCACTGTTGTGGCCTCAGAGCACAGGCTCCGGACGCGCAGGCTCAGCGGCCATGGCTCACAGGCCCAGCCACTCCGCGGCATGTGGGATCCTCCCGGACCGGGGCACGAACCCATGTCCCCTGCATCGGCAGGCGGACTCTCAACTACTGCGCCGCCAGGGAAGCCCAGACTAGCTACTTTTAAATGATTCCAAGTAGAGCACTTCTGAAAGTAAGACAATGCAAGTGGAAAGGAGACATTTCACTTTTATTTTAGGGTGGGTGACATAAAACAAGGATGATTTAGTCGTAATCAATTGCTCTATGATACCTGGAATTATCCCTTGGTGAAACTTGGTGCCATGGCTCTACCTTTAATACATATCCAGTACGCAGCCACTTCTCACCACTTCTAAAATCAAACCCCTGGCTCTGAACCCGAATCTTGGTCCACAGCACCTGGACTTCAGCGATAGCCCCCAGACTGTCTTCCAGATTTCTACCCTTGTGTTATTCTCAACTTGCAAGCCAGAATGAGCCTTAGAACATGTAATTCCATTTAGAAAGTGTAAATTCCCTTTCTCAAAACCCCACTGTTATCTCACTCAGAGAACTGCAGGTCATCTGGTTCCCTGTGACACCTCTTTCTTTATGTCCTCCCACCCGCCTCCTCACTTACTCCAATCCAGCCCACTAGCTTCTCGCTGTCGTTAAAACATGCCAATGTCACCTCACCACCTCTACCCTCACACATAAAAGCCCCTTCAGCCTGCCACGCTGTTTCCATAGAATTTAGATCCTCCAACATCCTACATAATTTACCTATTTTACTATTTCTTGTTCACTGTCTATTATCTACATCACCTGATTAGAATGTCAGCTCTAAGCAAGGCACTCAGTAAATGTTTATTGAAGGAACAAGTGGGTGAATGAATGCTTTAATGCCAATAGCCAAACCACGCTTCTATGATTGAACATGAACATTCACTTTAATCAATATTTGCACGAGGCATTGGTCTAAAGGCGAATGATGATCATAGAAAATGAACTGGCATTCAGAATCAGCATTTTTGGCTTTAAAGGAGGTAAGATACAATGGTAGAAATGGGCCCTGGCTCTGAAGCCCACTAGGCCTTCGTTAGAATCCCGGTTGCACCATTTCCCAGCCCAGTGACCTTGGAGAAGGCACTTTGGCATCTAATCCTCAGTTCTCTCACATATAAAATAGTGAAAGCTGTGATGCCTGCTTCATGACTGTTGTCATGACGATTAAATGAGTTCGCACATGTAAAATGTTCAATATAAAATAACGGCTCAATAAATAACAACTATTTGTGGAAGGAAACACAATTTTTAAAAAACATGTAGAGAGCCTGAGAACTATCTGAAAGACAAGACATCCCCCTCTTAGTTATTATAAACAACTAGTTTTGAAAAATGATGTCTGATGAACATTAATTTTTAAAACATGGGAATGAATTGGCCTTTGGTCTTTTAGAAGGGGTGGAGGCTGTGTAACTATCTGCTATTTAATACTAAGACTGACGCTTTGGTCAGTGGTCCTCAAAGTTTTTGGTCTTAAGACTCCTTCTCACTCTTAAAAATTACTGAGGACTCCAAAGAGCCTATACTTTTGTGGGTTATGTCTATCAGTATTTTTGGTATTTAAAAGAAAAACATAACTTTATAAACTTAATTCATTAAAAATATCAATAATAAATCAACTACACTTTAAAATAAAAAACATATTTTTATTTTTAAAAGCTATATTTTTAACAAAAAATTTAGTGAGAAGAGTAGTGTTTCATAATTTTGCAAGTCTCTTTAATGTCTTGCTTAATAGAAGAGAGCTGGATTCTTTTATCTGCTTTTACACTAATCTGTTGTAATATCACACATCATGGAGACTTTGAAAAACTCCATCATACACTCATGAGAAAATGAGAGGGAAAAAGACCAACAACGTCATAGTGCTATTATGAAAGTTATTCTCACCTTGTGGACCCTCTGAAGGGGATTCAGAGGATTCCCTGACTCTCCCAGTTTCCCTGGAACACACTTTGAGAATCAGTACACAGGACTGTGGTCTTTTTCTTCTTGAGGTATAATAAAAATAGAATATTACATAATTTTATTTCAAATATATTCTCTAACTTTTTGTTGCTTTGACAGCCAGTCTGATAGAGAAACCTAAAAGATGAAATTTCAACCCTTTACCCCATACCTTTCACCCTTTACCTGAGAAAACTAAGAGTTAAGAGTCTTACAACAAAGATTAGAATTAGGTCGCCTAATATAACGAGAAGTGTTTCCGCTAGTCGTCAGCTGCCCAGGATTCAACACTTGCCTTCAAATAATTTCTAATATAATTGTACAAAGCACTGAGAGTTCTTTGAAAAATGCACTCAGAGAAACCAAATTCAAAAGCAGCAGATTTGTTTCTTAGTTGTCATTAAAAAAAAAAAAATCCTAAGAAACAGAAGTAAAAGGTGTCACTCAATTTCCATTAAAATATTCATGAAAACAAATAGGAAAAGGTCTGCATCAGTATTGAAAATTAAGGATAATAGTCAACACATACCAAAAATCGGAGGCCATTTTACTAAATAAATCATCACTGGGACCAGATTTAAAAACACAATTAATGGATAACATATGCTTTGCTCCGTGAGCCAAAGCAGCCCGATTCGGAAGAAGGCGGAGCCCTGACCAAGCCCATCCCTCCGACCCCAGCTCCCGCCCTGGGAAGCAGGCAACCAGGGCCCAGTCCACGCCCCTTGGGGCTTCTTTTTGTCTCCGCAAACTACTGTCGTAAAAACCCTGCCATCAATATAAATGTAGGAAAATTCTTAAAAGAGCAGAACCGAGCTGAAGCGATCTGAGAACTAGACAGTGGGTCTAAAGAGAGACCCACGTGGACGTTATTGGAGCTGAACAGAGGAGGCGGAGGGGGCGGGAGGCAAGCGGGGAAAAGGGTGCAGGGCAACTCTGTAAAGCTCGCCCTTGCCTTTGTGTAGCTGGGGGCGGATGGCGGAGCTTAGGCTCCTGGTGGAGTTCTAAAGCCTGGACACGGCCTGGATAATGTTCCCCTGCCTCTGTCTCTCTGGACCACAGCCCAACTGTAGTGCCCTCCCTCCCTCAGACCTGAGTGGACCTGCTTGCACGCCTTAAGGGATCCTTAGACACGTGGTTAATACTTGCTAGAGTCTCAGCCACATCCAAGTACTCTCCGAGGGCGCTAAGGAGACTCAGTGTATGACGACTGTTAAAAAAAAAAAAAAAAAAAAAAAAGGTCTGGAAGAGTTTCTCTTCATTCTCGGATAAATAAACCTAAATAATCAACATGCATGTCTAGACAAGACTGGTATTTCTAATAGCTTCCTTCCTGCCCCTGCCAGGGCTGCCAGCCCTCCGTGAAAAGTCACTGTTGACAAACTCTTTGGCTCCGGGGAACTCTCCAGGCTCCGCTGCCCACTTTCTGTTGCTCCTCCATCTGGTTTCTGTCCCAGAGGCTCATAACCGGATACACCCCCTTCCTAACCCGTGGTGCTGGACCCATCTCATCACGTGACTTCTCACATGTCTCTTCCCAGCTGGCTTCCCGCACTACCGTCTGTGAGCAAGAGAACTTCATCCTGGGGATTTTCACAGACTCCTGTCTGCATCCAGCCAAGGTCCAGAGCTACAGACCCCGTTCTTAGCAAGGCAGGACAACACAGAGCAAGCCAATACGGACAGATCTGCCACATTAGAGAGGGGGAACAATGCCTCAGGACTTGAATGGAAAACTTTCCCTGAAATAGATTTGCTGCAGGAAACAGGAGAACATTTTAAAATATATTTGTTCCATACTCTTAAAAAAACAGAAACTTGAGCTGAGGCAAGAAGAGACTGCATGGAAACCAAAATCACAAGAGAGCCAAACTGAAATGTTTGTTGGAGACAGAACAGCAAATCTGATGCTGCAGACCGTCCTACTGTTGACATGGGGAAGGAATCTGAGAAGTGATCCCAGGACATGGAGGCAAGGAATGAAAGTGCTGACCAAGGTATTAGAGAGAGTCGCAAAGCCAAATTGTGAATAATCAGCCTCCCCAGAGGAGAAAGCCGCACAAAAGAAACAGAATAAATAACTCAAAGGAAAATAGAGAAAAGAAAAGAAGTTAATGTGTACTGGAAGAATCTTTCCGCAATATTTAAAAGAAACCTGAGTCTGGAGATTTCAAAAGCAAACTCACCACGTTGTGCAGGGATGAGAAGGGATGTCCCTGGGGAGGAGTCCCTTTCCCACCCCACTTCCTCCTCCCCCCACGGACCTCCCCCCCGCAACACCACAGGCAAACCCACTTACAAAGCCTGATTCACATCCACCTCTGCCAGGAAGCAATTTCCTGATTTTAACTGTTGCATTTCTCTCTTTAAAGCTGGCAAAGAAGCTTAATCATATTCTGCCGCTAGTGATTATAACAATGAAAGTTTCTTATGTTAGTCTAAGTCCTCTAAGAAGCAGATGCCAAGAAGGGATGAAACGTGCAAGAATGTTATGATGGGGAAACACCTGTGAGAGAACGTGGGGAGGGGGCGGGGCGGCTGGGAGTGTGGGCAGACATGACGGAAGTCTTACTCAAAGTGAAGGAGAAGGGGGGGAGGGGTAGAAGCGTCCCAGAGTGCTGTGCTGTACTTGCAAGTTTTGTCAGGCTGCTGGGGAGTCCTAGAGACAACGTCGGCCAGTAGAGGGGTCCAGCATCTCCCAGGAACCGGCCTGCACTAAGTCATGGGCTGGGAGGTGTGCATGGGAGGTATGCATCTGTGAAAACTCAGCAGTAAATTTCAGAGCATGGCAGCTAAAGCCCTTGGGTCAGTTACGCGTTCTGTAGCTGGTCTGTCAGATACAGTCTCATGGCCACCACAATGGTCAATAAATATGAAGTCAGCAATCAATTATCAAGCAACTAAGCACCCAGTGCCACACTCAGCACACAAAAAAGTACACATGCTCCAAACACCAAAATGGTAAAGACTGTATCCTTACATTTACAGAGTTCAAAATCTAGTGAGAAGACAAACACGGAAATATGCAATTACCACAGAACATGAACGTGTGAGTGTAGAGGCACGTCCCAAATGCTACAGGAACAATAAACTCTACCCGCAAAGTCAGAGATATAAATGCAGAGGAAGTAAAAGTTAAGATATGCCTTAAAGAATGTCTGGGCATGCGCCAGGCAGAGATTCCAATCAAAAGGAAATCACCTATGTGTGATGGGCTCTTACTGTTTATCTCGAATATCTGCAGTCCCTCCCTAGAGCACTGGGTGTACTTCCCTATCTCACTAATGCCAGACTTGACCACATGGAATGCGAACAGGAATGGCTCCAGGCACTTCTGGGGGAAGCTTTAGTAGCCTGGCTGGTGTGTTCGCCCTGCGCTCTATTTTCTCTGACCAGAAAGGATCTCCAGAGGCGGCCCCATCAGCCTGCATTCCAGAATGAAGATGACATGAATCAGAGCAGCAGCTGTCTCTTGAAGGACACGTAGCATGAGTGAGAAATAACCCTTCGTTTCTATCACCCATTAAGATTTGTGAGCACAGCAGAACCTAGCACTCCAGCCTGTATCTGACTGAGGCACTGATGGAGGTGGGATAGAATCCTGTCATAGAGTCTCCTAACCCATAGGCAGTGGAGTCCCAGTGAGGGCTTTTAACCAGGGAGCAGAAATGAGCAGATCTGGTTTATACGGTGTGGGAAAGAAGCCTACAGGGATGCGTTGTAATTATCCAGAGAAGAGTCTCTGAGGACTAACTCAGTGACAGTGCGGGGCAGTGAGGGTACAGGAGGGGTGGATTTCAGTGACCTGCAGCGGGAGATTGTGGTCAGTGGGAAGAGTTGTGAGTCAATGGTAGCGGCACACCCCCAGTGCACAGGGGAAGAGAGGCTTCAGGAGAGCTGAGAAAGTGTCTGATTTTTGAATCAGAAGTTCCTTCAGGACATCCATGTGACAACAGGCAGTAGGTTCTTGGAAATATATGTTTGGAGTTTGGATAGCACTGAAGTAAGTCGCTTTAATAGCTGAATCTTAGAGAATGTTAATCTTTCCTTTTCCCTAAATGGCCACTGTAAGTTTGGCCCATTAAGAAAAAGGTAGGTGGGGGGGGGGGATGAATTGCCACACATAGTCGGCCGAGCTCCCTTCCAGACCACGGGGACCCCGTCACTTGCACAGTCTTTCCATATGCTCAATGGCCTTGATCATGAACTTTTTTAAAAAATAAATTTTATTTATTTATTTTTGGCTGCATTGGGTCTTCGTTGCTGCACACAGGCTTTCTCTAGTTGTGTTGAGCAGGGGCTACTCTTCCTTGTGGTGCGCGGGCTTCTCATTGCAGTGGCTTCTCTTGTTCCGGAGCATGGGCTCTAGGCACGTGGGCTTCAGTAGTTGTGGCTCACAGGCTCAGTAGTTGTGGCTCGTGGGCTCTAGAGTGCAGGCTCAGTAGTTGTGGCGCATGGGCTTAGCTGCTCCACAGCATGTGTGATCTTTCTGGACCAGGGCTCGAACCGTATCCCCTGCATTGGCAGGCGGATTCTTAACCACCATCAGGGAAGTCCTGATCATGAACTTTTTGTTAGCTTTTTTTTCTCCTTAACACAGATGCAGAGGGATGAGAGTTCATCTTAGGCCACATTACCATCATTGATCCTTGAATGTCCTCTTCTCTTGTGTCTTTTGAATTTTCTTTTATCTCCATCCTCCACTGCCACTTGCCAGCTCCCACCTTCCCCATGATCAACCATTCTAATTTATTTAACATATACATTTTCATTTGTTCATATTCTTTCAAGACATGTATTTTCGAGGGCTCGTGATTTTTGAGGTAAGCAGTACTGTACTATATTTCACTGTGTTTCACACGTGACTCTGCATGGTATAGACAGCAATTTTCCCATCTATTTTTTGGTGATGCCATCCAGGTTGACTCCTACTTCCTACTATTGAAACCCCACAACTCAGATTGGGACTTCAATTCATGGGCCGGGACTCGAACCCAGCCAAAACTCAGATTAGGACTTGAACCCACTGTCTTTTAATTAAAATCACACACTTGGTCTGAGGACCTATTGAAGTTCAGGCTCTTTATGCACAGAAAGAATTCAGTGAGAGACAAGTGATAGGTAAGAAGTGGATTTTTTTTTTTTTTTTTTTGCGGTACGCGGGCCTCTCACTGTTTTGGCCTCTCCCGTTGCAGAACACAGGCTCCGGATGCGCAGGCTCAGCGACCATGGCTCATGGGCCCAGCCACTCCACGGCACGTGGGATCTTCTCGGACCGGGGCATGAACCCATGTCCCCTGCATCGGCAGGTGGACTCTCAACCACTGTGCCACCAGGGAAGCCCCAGAAGTGGATTTATTTAGAGAGGTACACACTCCAGAGACAGAGTGTGGGCCATCTCAGAAGGCAAGAGGCCCCAAAATATGGTGTGGTTAGTTTTTATGGGCTTGGTAATTTCATAGTAATTTCATGAGTGGGAGGATTATTCCAACTATTTCGGGGAAGAGGCAGGGACTTCCAGGAATTGGGCCACCGCACACTTTCTGGCCTGTCATGACGCCTGTAGGTGTGTTATTTAGCATATGTTAATCCATTACAATGAGTGTGTAACAAGGCTCAAGGTCCACTGGAAGTTGAATTTTCTGCCATCTTGGACCTAGTTGGTTCTAACCAGTTTATGTCATATCCAAGGCCACGTTGTTCTTTTAAAGGTTGTGTCCTGCCCTCTTCCTTCTTGTTTCACTCTCACAGTGAACTCTGCACACACCTCCCCTGTATCCTTTGCAGTAATTTCTTTAGAATGTATAGGTAGGTGCATAGTATACCTACTGTACACATTCTTCACCTGACGTAGCAGATGGCCCCAAGGTGGCTACCAGTCTACCCTCCACTCACTTGTGCATGGACACTCCCAAACCCTCACATCTCTGCCAACACTTGGCATTATGCAGCATTCTAATTTTTGCCAATCTAGAAGTATTAAGTGATACCTCATTTTTTAAAAATTTCTGTTTTAATGATTTTGAATGAGTTTAAGCATCTCTTCGTATCCTAGCTTGGCTTTGTTTTCCTCTTCTCTTTCTAGTTTCTAGAATTTACTGGTTTCTTGAAAATAGAGATTAATGTTTTATTATTATTGCTGTTTTTACTGATTGGCAGTATTTTCTTTTGCATTCTAGACAGCAATTGTGTATCACCTTTACACCTTTTATAATTATCCCACAGTCCTTGGATATTCTGATGTGTGGGTTTTTTTTTTCTCTCTCTCTCTCTCTTTGTTTTCCCATTTGGGAAGTTTCTTTTTTTTTCTTAATTAATTAATTATTATTATTATTATTTGGCTGCATTAGATCTTTGTTGCTGTGCGTGGGCTTTCTCTAGTTGTGGCAAGCGGCAAACTTTTTTAAAAAATAAATTTTATTTATTTATTTTTGGCTGCATTGGGTCTTCGTTGCTGCACACAGGCTTTCTCTAGTTGTGTTGAGCAGGGGCTACTCTTCGTTGCGGTGCGCGGGCTTCTCATTGAGGTGGCTTCTCTTTGTTGCGGAGCATGGGCTCTAGGCACACGGGCTTCAGTAGTTGTGGCATGCGGGCTCAGTAGTTGTGGCTCGCGGGCTCTAGAGCACAGGCTCAGTAGTTGTGGCAAGCAGGCTCAGTAGTTGTGGCACACAGGCTTAGTTGCTCCACAGCATGTAGGATCTTCCCGGACCAGAGCTTGAACCCGTGTCCCCTGTATTGGCAGGCGGATTCTTAACCACTGCGCCACTGGGGAAGTCCCCTGGGAAGTTTCTATTGCACTGATTCTTTCCTCAGATGTGTCCGGCTGCTGGTGAGCCCATGAAAGGCAGTCTTTATTTTTGCTTCAGAGTTTCTAATTCTCATATTTCCTTTTAATTCTTTCTAAAAGTTTACATGTTCTCTAATTACATTGCTCACCGATTCTTGTATGTGGACGATTTTCCCACCAGAGTTCTTAGCATATTAATCATAGTTATTTTAAATTCTCAGTCTGACTATTCCAAAATCCCTATCCCTGCCATATCTGAGTCTGGAATTCTTTCTTTGCCTCTTTGGATTGTATTTTTTCCTTTTATCAAGCTGTGTAATTTTTTGTTGAAAGCTGGACATGAAAATAGCTGGATAAAAGAACTAAGGTTAACAGGCCTTTATATTTATATTAATATATAATATAAGGTTTTATATTTATCTGGGTAGGAGGTAGGCTGTGTTTAACGTTTGTAGAGGTCAGAAACTTAAATCTTCTCTGAGAATTTTTAGCAAAAAAGCTGCTCACCTGTATCCTTTGTGTTTTCCTAGATACTCCTTCTAGAGGCTGAGCCTCGCAGCCAGTTCAGTTGTAAACTCCCATTATTACACCAGAGAGCTACTGATGTGGCCACCTGGTGTGGTGTGTGGAGGGGGGAAAGCATCCTAGAATTCTATTATCCCATCTCGGTCTTTTTGTGAGTCAGTGCTCCTGGGCTGTGACCTCCACAAGTGACTCTCAGTTTCCTGCCACCTCCCCACCCTTAAGACCTTAAGTAAGACAGGAAGGCTAGAAAGAGGTAGAATTGGGTATATTCCATCCCGATGTGGAAGGCTGGAGAAGGCTGGAGTTGGGTATTTCCCTCCCCCGCAGTCCCCCTTGGTTAAGGCTGTGGTAAAACCCAAGTTGCTTAGACTCTGTCAAAATAGTTTTTCTTGACGGCAGGTCTTTGTTAAGGAGAATGGAATGCCCTGGGTGTGTATCAAAATGGTAATGTTTCCTCTCCCCGCCGAGAAGCATGAGGGTTTTTTCTCCTATCTTTACCCTGAGAACCTGGTAGGGCTTCTGGAGGTAAAATTAAAGCTGGGTCTCCAGGAGTTCTTATCTTGCAAGCTGGCCCAGGCTTAAGCTCCCATCTTCCAGCTGCTCTTTGCAACAGCAGCTTTGCTCCCAGTAAGCTGTGATTCTCTGTATCTGCCCAGCTGTCTCTCTAGTTTGGGGCATGCTAGTTTGCCCTGAGGTCAGTTCTCTGATAGATCTGAGAAAAGTTGATTTTTGTTTAAGTTCTTTTTCTTGTTCTGAGAATGGGAGTTCTGACTTCCAACGTCTTTATATGTTGGACTAGAAACCAGAAGTTGCAGGTCACTTTTAGAGATCATAAACACTTTTCTAATTCTGTCATGTTTCAATTACCCATAGTTACATTTCGTGGAATGAAAATCTTTAATTTGTCTGTCAAAACATCACCAGTATGTTTGCCTTTGAGCATGCCTTTTAAAATTGTGTTCAAGGAGACTTTTCCTGTCCCTAGTTGAAAGAATATCCTTTTATATTTTTCTCTATTGACTTTGTAATTTTGCCTTTAGCACTTGGGTCTTTAATTCACCTGGTGTCAAGGAATGATTCGGTTTTGTTTTTCTCCATAGAGTGAGCCAGTTTTCCCAATAGAATCTATGAAACAGTCCATTCTTCCCCATTTGATTTATGGTATATTAAGTTCCCATTGATACAAATGCCTTTCTCCCAGGTCTCTGTTAAATCGCCTTGGTCTATTTGTCTGTTCTTTTGCCAGTTCTGCTGTGTTTTAATGCTGTGTCAGTATCTAGTAAGACAAATCCTTCTTCTTTCTTCTTTCAAGTTGAATGTATTTAAATGTACTCTTGAAGTAAATTTATTCTGGGTTTATCTTTGAGGCTTGTTTCTCCCATCTTTAATACAAAAGGAAAACAGAGATTCCATTAAGGCAGTGTTTCAGACAAACAAACCAACCCTTGCCTTTGTATATAAGGACATAGTTATTAATCCTGTGTTGTTGGGACCTGTACGCCAGGCTGTTTCTGCAGTAGTTCCATAATAAGCCTGTCACTCCCTTTCCCCCAGCTCACTTCAGAGCAGAGGGCGTACACTTTTGACAGAGCTGGCTGAGGTGCTGATGGTAGGAAGACGGCTTTTCTGTTGGGACCACATCGTGAATTCATCAATGTCATTCTTTACAAAAGCTAGTCAACCTAAAAAGGCCCCCACTCCTAGAGGCCATCTAGCGTAACTAGCTTGTTTTCTGGGTGAAATAATTGAGGGCCAATGAGGTGAGGTTATTCACCAAGATCTTCCAGCTTCCTCTTCACAGGCCAAGCACCAGACCTTTTCGATCCTGAGTTCATTGCTTCACCCACATTCCCCACACCACATGGCTTTCTTCAGCGAACAGGGCAGATAGAGACTCAACATGATAAATTCTGAGAGAGAGCCAAACATAAGCATGCTGTTCATTTTATATACGTCTGATGGGTGGATGGGAATGCAAAACATTCTTTGACTGAGTCATCAAACGTGACTCAGGACCTTGCTTCCAGTCGCAAGATGGAATTTCTTTTCTTGTTTACTGATAACTTCAGGCCTCTTGGGTTTCAGTATTTAAGTAAAATAAGGTAGATTTCAAGGTCTGTTGCAAATATTTTGAGGACAGCAAAGCTCTGACAGCAGGAAAGGGACTGAATTAGAAGCTGCACTGACCTAATTGCCCTACCATTGACAAATGACTAATTGATTCTGTACACACAGCTGCTAGAACTACAGTATGGAGATAAGGCTTGCCTGTATCCTTAATATAAATCATGTATCATTAAAAGGTAATTTGTGGTTTCCTTTAAACTAAGAGGCTACTCTTGGATGACAGAGGTATTCATCAACCAGTAGTTGCAACAGAAGATTACCATATAGCTTTCTATTAAGAAAAAAATTAATTTACCAAGAAATAATAGCACATAAGGTAATATATATTGTGTTTATTAGAAGTTATATTTTATACTATTTCAAATGTTTTATGATTCTTCCACCCTAGGAAAACAGACGTTTATATTTTTGGTTTTTCCTTATTTATAGGAATACATATTTTACATGGTATCAAATGATATTATTAGTAAAAAATATCGCTCTATGAATTAACCTTAGAACTTTTTTTGTGTTTGAATGCTCCTTGCAGTTTGGTGAGGTAATTTTTTTTGCACCTATATTAGAGCTGACCAGAACCACAGACTGGACTGCAGAGCTGACTTTGGCCTGGACAAAGACGTCTTGGTGCTGGACAACCTTCCCTTCTGGGCAGACAGCTCTTTGAGTTAGCCAGCATGAAATCAGTAATTTCATTCTCTTGGTTCAGATGAAATGAAACTATGCAGGAAAGGTACTTTGGGGCTTATAAGGTGATATGTTTTGAGGTCCCATAGAGAGCAGTTTGGTGATGCGTCTCCAATCTTAAACTGTAAGCTGAGAAAAGTCTGATAATAAGAATGTGGCAAAATCTATGTACCAAGGTCTTCATTACAGCATTATTTATAGTAACGAATAATTAGAAACAACTTAAATATTCAGCCATACAGAACATACTATTCATTAATATGGTATTTTAAGCAGCTACATAAAAGGTTGCTTTTAAAGACAAATGACAGGAAATATTTATGTTGAACAAATAAAGACATTTGAATGTGTCAACCTTAAAAATGAAATAGCATTTTTTTTTTTGTGTTTTTTTTTTTTTTTTTTTTTTTTTAAAGAAGGCAAGATGAGTTTATTTGGGAATTGCAGAGAACTGCAATTCGGGACATGCAAGCTACAGGGAGCCAAAGGCAAGTCCAAAGAGACCAAGGGAAAGTCAGCCTTTTTAGGTTTTAGGAGGAACCAGGAGATGGTTGCTTTGAATAAAAGTTCACTGGAGGTGGGCTTCCCTGGTGGCGCAGTGGTTGAGAGTGCGCCTGCCGATGCAAGGGACATGGGTTCGTGCCCCGGTCCGGGAAGATCCCACATGCCGCGGAGCGGCTGGGCCCGTGAGCCATGGCTGCTGAGCCTGCGCGTCCAGAGCCTGTGCTCCGCAACGGGAGAGGCCACAACAGTGAGAGGCCCGCGTACAGCACAAAAAAAAATTGTGCTGACTGCATATATTCCCCCTTCACCAAAATCACATTGATATATACTGACCTTCCCCCTACCTCTTTGGAGCAGTTTCTCCAGAAACTGAAATGCTGTCTCCCGGGCTATAGTCCTCATTTTGCCCCAAATAAAACTTAACTCACAACTCTGACACTGCAATTTTTTTTTAGTCGGCATTACTTTTACAAAAATTACCTTTAAGACAAAGAATAATCTTCACAATAATTTATGACATGAAGAGAGAAAATGAAAATGTTTATGCAAGACAGATACATGCTTTGCCACAAGTATTTCACACCGAAGTATTTCTTGAACTTCTAAAACTGAAAATGAGTTATGCATTTGATGACATTATACATTGTTGTGTGAGTAGTATGTTGTCTAGCAGATAATTTGTAAGTATATTACAAAACCAGCTCATTTGAAAGATGAAAGTGATGTTTTTTAATCGTTAGTATGTCATGATTTTATAATGTCATATTTTTACTTGTTATTTATTGTATGATTTCTATTAAAATAGAAATATATGATTTCTATTAAAAGAAATCATGTCTCAAAAATTTTGAAATTAGAAACAAAATTTTAATCTGTTTGAAAAACTTCTAAAACTATCAGAGCCGAGAGGAGCTTGAGAAGACATGACAACTAAATATGATGGACATTAGATAAAAACCAAGGAAATCTGAAAAAGGTATAGACTTTATTTATTAAAATGTTTCAATATCAGTTTATTACTGTAACAAATGGACCACACTAGTATAAGATGTTAATAATGTGGTATATGGCAACTCTCCACACTCTGCAATTTTTCTGTAAACTTAAAATTTTTCTAAAAAATATGTATAAACAATAGCTTCTAAATGAAATTTTAGTCATGTAACCACCCCCATAATCAAATATATAGAGCATTTCTATCACACTTAAAAGCCTCCTCCTGCCTCTTTTGCAGTCAGCCCTCTTCTCCCCATCCCAGCCCCTGGAAACCACTGCTTTCATTTATGTCCCTATAATTGTGCCTTTTCCAGAATGTCATATGAATATAATCATACAGTATCCATCCTAGAATATGTAACCTTTGTGTCTGGCTTCTTTCCATTAGCATAATGTTTTTTAACTTACTGAGGCATGTATCCATAGTTCCTTCATTATTATCACTGAGTACATTGATGGTTGTATCTCAAATTGTTTATGCATTTACTAGTTGATAAACATTTGGACTGTTTCCAGTTTGGGGCTATTATGAATAAAGCGGAAGCAAACATTCACCGACAGGTCTTTGTGTAGGCAAATGTTTTCATTTCTCTTGAGTCAATACCTAGGGTAGGGATGGGTCATATGTTAACTGTATGTTTAACTCTACAAGTAACTGCTAAAATACTTTCCAATCTATTCGTACTGTTTTGACTTCTGACAGATAATGTACAGGTGTTCCAGTTTCTCCACATTCTTGCCAGGAATTAGTGTTAAAAAATATTTTCCATTTTAGGCCATCTAGTAGGTATGTAGTAGTGGTGGATTTAACTTACGTTTCCCTAATAAATAATAACATGGAGCATCTTTCTATGTGCTCACTTGCCATCCACATACATTCTTTTCTGAAGTGTCCAATTTTTGTCCATTTAAAAATTGAGTTGCTTATCTCTTATTGGATTGTAAGTATTCTTTATATATCCTGGGTATAATTCTTTTACCTTATATCAAGTTTTTAAAGATTTTCTTCCAATATGTCTTTTCATCTTATTAACAGTGTGTTTTGAAAGCATAGCTTAAATTTTGTTAAAATCCAGTTTATCAGTATTTTTCATTTTATGATTATGCTCAAGATCTAAGCAATATTTGCCTAGCCTAAGCTTCTAAAGATTTTTGCATATGCTTCATTCTTAAAGTTTTAGAATTTAAGGTCTTATATTTAGGTTTATGATACATTTTTTTACATCTTTATTGTAGTATGATAGCTTTACAAAGCTGTGTTAGTTTCTGCTGTAGAACAAAGTGAATCAGCTATATGTATACATATATCCCCATATCCCCTCCCTCTTGAGCCTCCCTCCCACCCTCCCTATCCCACCCCTCTAGGTGGTCACAAAGCACCGAGCTGATCTCCTTGTGCTATGCAGCAGCTTCCCACTAGCTATCTATTTTACATTTGGTAGTGTATATATGTCAATGCTACTCTCTCACTTCATCCCAGCTTTCCTTTCCCCCAGTGTGTCCTCAAGTCCATTCTCTACGTCTGCATCTTTATTCCTTCCCTGCCACTAGGTTCATCAGTACCATTTCTTTAGATTCTGTATATATGCATTAGCATACGATATTTTTCTCTTTCTGACTTAGTTCACTCTGTATGACAGACTCTAGGTCCATCCACCTCACTACAAATAACTCAACTTTGTTCCTTTTTATGGCTGAGTAATATTCCATTGTATATATGTGCCACATCTTCTTTATCCATTCATCTGTCGATGGACATTTAGGTTGCTTCCATGTCCTGGCTATTGTAAATAGTGCTGCAATGAACATTGTGGTACATGTATATGATACTTTTTTTTGCGGTACACGGGCCTCTCACTGTTGTGGCCTCTCCCGTCGCGGAGTACAGGCTCCGGACACGCAGGCTCAATGGCCATGGCTCACGGGCCCAGCCACTCCGCGGCATGTGGGATCTTCCCGGACCAGGGCACGAACCCGTGTCCCCTGCATCGGCAGGCAGACTGCGCCACCAGGGAAGCCCCTATGATACACTTTTGTGTTAATTTTTTTTTTTACATAGGGAAAGGTAAGTGTTGAGTTGATTTTTCTTTACTTTCCTTCTGTTTTCTTTCTCTTTCTTTCTTACACTCTGTCACTCTTTTTTTTTTTTTTTTGGATATTTATATCCAATTATTCCAGTACCTTTATTTTAATACTACCCCTTTCCCTCATTAGGTTAGCTTGGCATCTTTTATTAAAATGAAATAACATAGATGTATGGTTTCAATGGCCTAAAAATAGGTATACCCATTTGGGGAGTAAATACTATTTACTTTTGTGTTTACTGTTCTACACACAATGTTCAGAATCCACTCAAAAATTATGAAGCAGAACAAACACAAATAAGATCAACCTTAAGAGAAAAAGGAAGCAACAAAGTCAGAACCACAAAAGATCCAGATACTGAAACTATCAGATGGATATTTCAAATAACTATGACTTATGTGCTAAAAGATCTAACAGAAAAGACAAAAACACAGAGAAAATAAGGGGAATTTTACCAGATAAATATAAACTATAAAAAGGTTCAAATGTAGATGGTAGAAAAATGCACACACACACAATATCAGAAATGAAGAATTCCTTAAGTGGGTTTATCAGCAGACAGGACACAGCTGAAGAAAGAATCGGTGAACACACTAGGTCAATAGAAATTATCCAAACCGAAACACAAAGAGAAAAAAGGGTGAAAAAAATAGAGTATCCAGGAGCTGTGAGACAATATCAAACTGTCTAACATACATGAAATTGATGTCTCCAAAGAAGAAGAAGAAAGAGAAAACATGACAAAAAAGATACTTTAGGAAATAATGGCCAAGAATTTTCCAAAATTAATTAAAGAAAAGAAAACATATAAATCTAAGAAACTCAAACACCAATTAGGATACACACACACACACACAACACACACACACTACAGTCAAATTGCTGAAAAACAAAGATAAAGAGTAAATCTTGAAAGCATCAGAGGAAGGAGAAGACACATGACACACAGGAAAACAAACACAAGGATGACAACAGACTTCCCCAAAATATGCAACCTGGAAGACAATGGACTGACAATTTTCTTGAAGTGCTTTCTTTGTTTTAAGAAGCATGCAAGATTTTCAACAAATGGTCTACTAATTTTTTAGACTTAATTTTTTTAAAGCAGATTTAGGTTTACAATAAAATCAAGAGGAAGGTACAGAGATTTCCCATATACCCCACCATCCCAAACATGTGTAACCTCCCCAATCATCAATATCACTCAGCAGAATGGTACATTTTTTAAAAACAAGAATGGACCTACACTGACATACCATAATCATCCAAAGCCCATGGCTTACCTAGAGCTTCACTCTTGATATTGTATATTCAATGAGTTTAGACAAATGTATAATGATATATACCAATTATTAAAATATCATACAGAAAACTTTTACTGCCCTAAAAATCCTCTGTGCTTTGCCTATTCATCTCTGCTCCCACCCAAAGATTGACATCTTTAAAGTATTAATATTTTTAAAAAATCCATCCAGAATTCTATACTCAGTGAAAATATACTTCAAAAATAAAGGCCAACTGAAAAGTTTTTCAGAAAAACAACATAAACTGAAGATAAAGGAAGTTCTTTAGGCCAAATAAGGATGACAATAAATCAAAACACCAAAGTACAGAAATGAATGAAAAGTGCTATAAATATAAATGGTAAATACAAGGGTATATATAAAGTATATTATTCCTTATTTTAAATTACTTTAAAAGATAATTGACTTCCTAAAGCAAAAAACAATAATGTATTGTGGGGTTTATTATATAGAGAGAATTAAAATCTATGACAAATATAGCACAAAAAATGCAAGAGAATAAACCTTATGGTTGTAAGGTTTTAACACTATATGTGAACTTATAATTTCCAGTTGACTGTGATGAGTTAAAGATGTACATTTAAACTCTAGAGCAACCACTAGAAAGTTCAAAGAGATGTTGTGAGTGGTGTAGCAAGATGATGGAATAGGAGTTTTCTACCATCATCCCCCCATAGAAGTGTCACATTTGACAACTACCCACGGACAGGAGCACTTTTGTGGGACTCCAGGATTTTGGCAGAGAAATTCATCATCAGAGAAGAAATCCTAGAATAGATGCACTGAAGAAAGAAAAAAGATAGTTTCACTTTAACCATGTAATTTCTCTCCAGAGGAGGCACAGTTCAGTGCCAAGAGAGCCCCCCTTGGCCCACAGTGTCTCCCATGTGGGAAAGTGAGAGCATAGTGAGTGAGCACACAGCTACCCCAGACATGTGAAGTGCTGTTCAAGAGGCCCACTTCTTTATTGTCTCTCCCAGATTACTGAGGTGATCAGCACAGCTGAGAGGTTGAGACAGCCTGGGAGTAGGAAAGAGAGGCCCATATCCTACCAACTGCTCTGCAATCTCCATCAGGAAGACTGCCATGATCCACCTGAGATGCCTCTCTTATTGATCCCCAAATGACCCAGGGTGCCCAAACACTCCACATGCCTCACTCCCTTTTTCCTCTGGCTGAGTCCCCAAAAGCACCTGTGCAGACAGTGAGTGCAAATATTTCACACAGATAGCAGGACTAGATGAAGGCCCACATACAGGACACTACCTTAAGGAAAACCAACAGAAAGCACCAAGTCTGGCTTTGCAGGATCAAAAGAAGGCTCTTAAGAATTCTTCCTCAGAGGGGAACAAGAGGTGTGGAGTAGATGAATCCATAGAGAAGGTCTGAGAGACCCTCAGAATCCTTAACCAGGCTGACTGGTGAAGGCATTTCCTTCCCAAAGGTAGTCAGTAAAGAGTGGAGGAGGTGACTGCATCTTCAAATGTGAGGACAGCAAGACAAGACTCAAGACATCAAAAAACATGAAAAATCCTTTGGTACCGTGAATCAAAGGAAGACAGTATTATTTCAATAACCAACCCCAAAGAAATGGAGATGTGTGAATGGTCCAGCAAAGATTCCAAATTATTGTTTTAAGGAAGCTCTGCGAGCTACAAGAGAACACAGACAACTCATCACAATCAGGAAAAACACATGAACAGAATGAGAAGTTCAATAAAGAGAAACTATTAAAAAAGAACCTAAGAGAAGAGTTGAAGAACATAGTGAAGTGAAAATTCACCAGTAAAGAGTGTCAAAACAGATTTGATCAAGTAGAAGAAAGAATTCATGAACTCAAAGGCAAGTCATTTAAAATTATGCATCAAAGATTTCCTGTAGAAAAGAAGAAGAGATAAAGAAGTTCCCTGACCAAAAAAAAGTTGAGGCAGTTCATCACCTCTAGACCTACCTTACAAGAAATGCTAAAGGGAGCTCTTCAAGCTGAAACAAAAGGACACTAATTAGCAATGTGAAAACATGTGAAAATATAAAACTCACTTTTCCTGTAAGGAAAGCACATTGTCAAATTCAGAGTACTCTGATACAGTAATTGTGTGAAAATAACTTAAAAATCTAATATAAAAGTTTTTTAAAGTGTTAAAAATAATTTTAGCTATAATAATGTATTAATGTTTACACCATATTAAAATGTAAATTGTGACATCAAAAACATAAAATGTGGGATTTTTTATAGTTTTGCATGCAGTTAATTTGTTGGCTGTTGTAACTATAAGATGTAACTATAAGTTGTTTTTTATAAGCCTCATGGTAACCACAAAGCAAAACCTATAGTAAGTACACAAAAATAAAGAGAAAGGAATGAAAGCATACCACTACAGAAAATCATCAAATCACAATGGAAGAAAGAAAGAGAGGAAGAAAGAAATTACAAAATAGCCAGAAAACAATTCACAAATCGGCAATGGTAAGTCCATAACTATAAATAATTACTTTAAACATAAATTATATATTAAATTATCTGAGCAAAAGACATAGGGTGGCTAATTGGATTTAAAAAAAAGATCCAACTATATGCTGCCCACAAGAGACTCAACTTCAGCTTTAAGGACTCACACAGATTGAAACTGAAGGTATGGAAAAAGATGTTCCATGCAGATGGAAACTAAAAAAGTGAGCAAAGGTAGCTATATTTATGTCAGACTTTAAGTCAGAAACTACCACAGTTGTTCATAATATTTCCTTATACTCTGTTTTGCTTCTATAAAGTTGATAGTAATATTCTCTCTCATCCTTGATGTTAGTAACTTGAGCCTTCTCCCTTTTTTTCTTGGCCAGTCTACCTAAAGGTTTGTTATTAGTGTTGATCTTTTCCAGAAACCAATTTCTTTTTTTTTTTATTTCTCTATTGTTTTCTATATCCTAAATAATAAATTTCAACTTTATCTTTGCTATTTTTTTTCTTTGTGTTTGCATTGGCTTTAGATCACTCTCCTTTTGCCAGTGTCTTAAGGTGGAATATTAGGTTTTTGAATTGAGATCTTGTTGATATAGACATTTACAGCCATAAAGTTTGCCCTAAGCACTGTTTTAGCTGCATTCCATAGTTTTGGTATTTTGTGTCTTCATTTTCAATCATCACAAAGTATTTTTAAATCTCCTTTGTGATCTCCTCTTCAGATATTTAGCTGTGTGTTGCTTGATATCCACATATTTGTTAATTTTCCAAATTTATTTGTTTTTTATTTTGAATTTTATTTTATTGCAGTCAGAAAATATATTTTGTTTTACTTCAGTCCTTTTAATTCTACTGGGGCTTGTTTTATGGCCTAGCACATTAGTATACCCTGGAGTTCATTCCATGTATACTTTGAGAAAAATGTGTGTTCTACTGTTGTTGAGTGTGTGTTCTACAGATGTTCTACAGTTTGGTCTGTAGACTAGACTTGAGGTCTTCTATTTCCTGTTCTTCTGTCTAGTTGTTTTATCCATTATTAAAAATGGAGTATTAAAGTCCTCAACTATTATTATTGAATTGTTGATTTCTTTTATCAATTCTGTTATCAATTTTGTTTTATTTATTTTGTTACTCTATTGTTAGGTACATGTATGTTTATAATTGTTATATCTTTCTGTTGGATTGGTCCTTTTATAAAATTTATAGAATTTTAATATGTATAAAATGTCTCTATGTCTAGTAATATTTTTTTGTTTTCAAGTACATTTTTCTCATATTAGTATAACCACTCCAGCTTTCTTATGTTTGTTGCTTACATAATTTTTTCATCCTTTTACTTTCAACCAAATTGAATCTTTGAATTTAAAAGGTGTTTCCTGTAAACGTCATAAAATTGGATCTTGTTTCTTTATCCACACTGCCAATCTCTGCCTTTTGATTGGAGGTTTAATCTATTCACACTTAATGTTAATATTGATATTGTTAGAAATATGTCTGACATTTCACATTTTATTTTCTATATGTATCTTGTCATTTTTGTTCCACTCTTCCTCATTTACTGTTTTCTTTTGCATCAAGCAAGTGTGTTTTAGTGTAACTTTTAATTCCTTTAATAAATTGTGTAAATTTAATTCCTTTTATAATATTTTTTGTTACTTTATGTATTTTGGGCTTACCATATATATATATTAAGTTGTCAGAATGTACTTCAGATTTATATTAAATAATTCCAGTGAGATATAGAAATGGTATTTCAGTTTTCCTCTTTTTCCTCTTCCCCTTTTTTTAAGACCTCTATATATGCTATAAAATTTGCAATACATTGTTATAATTATTAACTTATATAACTTTATGTTATTTTTAAAGTTGACAATAAAGGAAAGAAAATATATATTTCTACTGTTTGTCCTATTAACCTTCCTTTTTGCAATTTCTGGTTCTCTTCTTGTTCTTGTAGATTTGAATTGTTCTCTGCTGTCATTTCCTTACTCCAATATAGCTTTGCTCCCATTCACCTCTTTCATGCTGGTATTGTCAAATATATTACATTTCTATATGTTACAATCCTAACAATACATATATGTGTATACTGTTTTATACAGTTGATAGTTATATAAATTAAGTGATAAACTATGAATTTATACTGCCTTTCACAATTACATAATTATCTTTACTGGTACTGTTTATTTCTTTGTATAAATTTAAGTTACTGTGTGGAGTCACTTGCTCTAGGTCTGAAAACCTTATTTTAGTATTTCTTACACAGCAGGTCTGCTAACAATAAATTTTCTAAAATTTTGTGTATCTTGAAATGTTTTTATTTTACCCTCATTTTTGAAATATGGTTTTGGTGGAGATAAGATTCTCTTTTGACAGTTTTCTTTTAGGAATTTGAATACGTTGTGCCATTGCCTTCTGGCCTCCATTGTTTCTAGTGATCAGTCAGCTGTTCATTTTACTGGAGTTCCTGAAAACATGAAGGTTGTTGCTTTCAAGAGTTTGTCTTACACTGTGATGTGTCTGCACGTGAATCTCATTGGGTTTATACTACTTGCAGTTGGATGAATTTTAGATACGTGTTTTTCATCAAATTTTGAGTTTTCAGCCATTATTTTTAAAAACATTTTTCTATTCCTTTCTATCTTTCCTCTAACTCTTTAATCCCATTACACATATGTTGTTGTAGTTTATGGTATCCCACTTTCTCTAAAGCTCTGTACATCTTTTTTTAAATTATTTTGTTGTTGTTCAGATTGCATAATCCCTCTCACTTTAAATTCAGTGATTCTTTGTTCTGCCAGCTCAAGTCTACGCTGAGCCCATTTAGTAAAATTTTTATTTTAGTTATTGTATTTTTCAAGTTCATATTTTCCATTTGGTTCTTTTCATACTTTATCTCTCTTAATTGTTATTCTTTATTTGATGAGTCATATTATAACTTCCTTTATTGCTTTAAGCACTGTTTATTTTAGTTCTTTGAAGTCTTAACTGCTTCTTTGAAGTCTTTCTCTTTTAAGTTTGAAATCCGTACACTCTCAAAGGCAGTTTCTGTTGCCAGCTTTTTTTCTTGTGTATGGAACACATTTTCCTTTTTATTTAGAAATCTTGTAATTTTTTGTTTAAAGCTGGTCATTTTGAACACACTATTTTAGCAACAATGGATGCTGATCCCTCCCACCCTGCTCCCATACTCTTTGCAAGGCTTCTTGTTGCTTTGTTAATGCTTTTCGTTTGTTTGTTTGTTTAGTGACTGCTGAACTATGTAATGACGTATAATTCCCTGCAGTGTACAACTTCTGATGCCACTCCTCAGAAGGTGCAGCCTGGAGCATGTGCAGTTACTCTGCAATTGTAGTGGATTTAGTAGGGTTCCATTTGACTTTCTCCTTCCCTGTGATTATGTTAAACTGTCTGCCTACCTTGGTATCACATCCAGCTCTCAGTCTCCATTAATTGCTGGCTGACTGTTTTCAATAAGCTTTTGGGCATAAAATGCTACCTATTCTGACCCAAATCCTTGAGCCCACTTGTTGAGGTTTGTTCTGACCACAGGAGGGCTCTTTTTCACTGTCTCTTTCCCTGGCTTTCTCAGATAAACTTCTAGCTTGTTTACACTGTAGCCTGTTGCTCTCATGAAGCTTCCAGCCTCCTTTTAATTGCTTATCATCACTGCTTACCTCCATTGTTTTCCAGAGCACCCTTAGGCTTGAATTTCTCCACACTCTGTTCTAAATAGTTCCCTTGGGTAGAGCTTTAAAGCTCTGTGTTCTTATGACCTACATATCCTGTTGGGCAAAACCTCTGTGTCACTGCTCTGGAGGTGGGGACCAGCTCAGTGGCCCACTTCTCTCAGAGTGATACTCTGCTTCACAAACAGGTCACTGGGCTGGGGCAGCTGCCTCTGGACGTCTCTGCTTTCCTCCCCTGGGATACAGACTCTGGCCTATATGCTGAGGTGAAGGCAACTGGGGTCCCAGTATTCTTGGTCTGCCATGCCTGGGTAGTTTCTGTCCTGTGAGTAGCGGTTAGGTGGAGGAAGGGATCCCCAGACCTCTCACTGCTCTTGCTTCAAATACAGCCTCTGCAACACTGAGCTGGTGGCCTGCCCCTCAAGTAGAGGCACCACAGCCCTTGACTGGGAGCTGATGGAAAAGGGAGCACTATGTTCTTGGCTACAGCTCTGCAGAGTGAAGCTTCCACTTTGCTGAGCTAGAGCGAGGAAAGAAAGAGTGAGTCACGGCTCCAATGCCACAGACTTCTACTGTTCTTACCAAGTAGATATTCTTAAACAAATGCTTCTTCCTTTCTGTGTGTGCTTCCAGAGATTTAAAATGGTTGAGTTTCTTTTCTAATTTTTACCAGCTAGGTTATTTCACTGGGGAGGGGGTCCATGGAGGTCCTTATGCCACCATTCTGGAAATTGTCTCCTAATATCATATGATTTTAAGTCAAGAGCTTCAAAATTAGTGAAGCATATACATTGTGCTCAATAAAAAACATATATATGCAATAATAGTTTTATTTTTATGTATTATTTATGTATTAGTTATCTATTGGTGCATTGAAAATCGCAACAAAACTAAGTGTCTAATAACAACGTTCATTCTGCCTATGAATCTGCATTTTGACAGGGCTCCATGGGGATTCATTTTTGCATTACTCCATGTCAGCTAGCGTTCCTCAAAGCTTGGGAACTGGAATAATCTAAGGGCTTACCCATTCATATTTCTGATGGGTGATGTTGGAGGCTAGAATAGCTGGGGCTTTGGGGGTATCTCTCTATATCTTGTGTATATTTGTGGCCTGTTCATGTATGCTTCAGTATGTTTCAGCGTAGCTGACCTTTTAAATGTCACCTGAGGGCTTCTAAGACATGTGTCTTGAGAGAGTCAGGTGGCAGCTCTATGACCTTTTATGATCTAGCCTTGGAAGCCATGCAGTAGTCAGAGGCCCACCAGCTTCAACAGGGGGTAACAGGGCTTCCCTGGTGGTGCAGTGTTTGAGAGTCCACCTGCCGATGCAGGGGACACAGGTTCGTGCCCCGGTCTGGGAGGATTCCACATGCCGCGGAGTGGCTGGGCCCGTGAGCCATGGCCGCTGAGCCTGCGCGTCCGGAGCCTGTGCTCCGCAACGGGAGGGGCCACAACAGTGAGAGGCCCGCGTACCGGTAAAAAAAAAAAAAATAGGGGGTAACACAGACAAAATTTCTTCTGGAAGGAGTGTCAACAGTACAACTGGAGAAGAATGCATGGGATGGGATGCATTGGTATGGCTGCTTTGGGAAAATACTACCTGCAACAGGGGTAAAAGCTAACAGGTTGCTATTTATTGTTAGGAAATATAAAACTTTTAAATAATTTAAAATATAATTCACCTTTCTTTTTTAACTTCTATTTTATTTGTTTATAATGTATGTATTTCAGTAGAATATGCATGTAATTTATAAATAAGTAGTCACATAATGGGATTCTCTTCAAATTCCTTATTTTTTTTTTCTTTGCTGTACGCAGGCCTCTCACTGTTGTGGCCTCTTCTGTTGTGGAGCACAGGCTCCAGACGCGCAGGCTCAGCAGCCATGGCTCACGGGCCCAGCCGCTCCGCGGCATGTGGGATCTTCCCGGACCGGGGCACGAACCCGCGTCCCCTGCGTCGGCAGGTGGACTCTCAACCCACTGCGCCACCAGGGAAGCCCCTCAAATTCCTTTTAATAATGTATGGTATGATCAAAAAATTTAGAAAACTCTAATACAGAAATTCAAAATCAGGTTGAGTGATTTCCTCAGCAGTACACCAATATATATATTATGATAAAATTATTTTGTGATAACTTCCAAACAAGTATAAAACCCAAACTATTGGAACAGAATTATAATAATAATTAGCATGTGGTAAGAACACCCTATGTGTCAGGCATAGTCTTATGACTTACATATATTACATAAACACATAAGTATTTACATTTAGTTCTCTTAATAACTGTATGAACTAGGTATTTATTATTTCTGTTTTGCAGATGAGAAAATGGAATCTTGGAACGGATAAGTCAGCCAGCTTGTATGACAGAGCTGAACTCCAGAGCCTGTAATCTTAACTACCGTACAGAGAAATGAGACTTTTACAGGTGTCTATTGTGGTGTGTGTTTTTAGGAAAGTCTGTGGTGTGTGGTGTGTGGAAAATATTTAACAACCAGCCCTCCAAAAAGAAACTGTAGGCAAGTATATATGTACATCTGTTTATTATAATTTTTACTGACCCAAAGGAGACGCCCACATAATTTACAAATAATAATAAAAGATATATATTCTTTATCTTAATTCCATAACCTATAACTTCAGTGTGACTTGCTATTTCTTGCAAAATGCAACCTATACTTTTACTGCTCAAAAACAATGTAACAAAATCAGATGATGAATAAATGCTAGATTACTGTCTAATCAGCAAAGAAATTATTCATACTGTCAGAAAAAGGGTAGTTTCAACATGAATGTTGGTTGATAATTTTGTTTGGGCTAATGAGTCAGATGGAAGTGAAACAATGAAGATGCATGTCAATGAAAATAAGTGGAGGAAGCCAACTTTTTTAAGACATTACTACTATTTAGCAGAGGCATAAGTGTATTAAATACAGTAGGTTTCTAGAATATGCTCCCAGATACAAGAAGTATTCCTTAATTTTTTATCGTGGTAAAGTGAAATATACATAACATAAAATTTACCGTCTTAACCATTTATAAGTGTACAATTCAGTGGCATTAAGTACATTCACATTGTTGTACAATCATCACCACTATTCATCCTCAGAATTCCTTCATCACCCCAAACTAGAACTCTGTACCCCATGAAACAGTAACTCCCTATTCACCCCTCTCCAGGTCCCCAGAAACCACAATTCTACTTTCTTTCTATATGAATTTGCCTATTCTAGGTACCTCATATAAGTGGAATCATATAATAGTTGTCCTTTGGGGTCTGGCTTATTTCACTTAGCAAAATGTTGTAGCATGTGTCTGAATTACATTCCTTTTAAGGCTGTATAATATTCCATCGTATGTGTATATCATATTTTATTCATCATTCATTTACCAGTGGACATTTGGGTTGTTTCCACCTGTTGGCTATTGTGAATAATGCTGCTATAAACATTGGTGTACAAATATTGATTTGAGTCTTTGCTTTCAATTTTGGGGGGTATATACCCAAAAGTGGAATTGCTGGATCATATGGTAATTCTATGCTTAATTTTTTGGAAGAAGTATCTTACTGTTTTCCAGTGCCATCCTTTTATTTATTTGTTTAAGTTTACTCTCACTCTGTGTTCTGCCATTATCCTGGGGAACTTAAAGTTTCTAACATCTCCTTTGCTTCCACCCATGCTCTGATCACATATTATATCCATTTATTAATGTCTCAAACTCTTACTATTCTCTCCATCATTACAAACTTAGATTCTGAACACAGTCTAAGGCTTAGCTTGATTTCCAAGTATAGCAGAGACAGATCAATGATTGAAGAATGACTCTGTCTGGTAATATTCAATAAATGCATTATAACTTATTAAATTTTTTTATATAAAAACAAATTTATACCTTGTGAACAAGAAACAAAAATTCCTTCTAGGAGACAGACTATGAGCCAGTGGGAAACACAACTCACAGTACAAACAAGTGACAAATGACAATAATGCTATGTGATATATACACTTCACTAGTAGGAAATGCAAAATTTCAAGGGAAGTTAAAAGACGGAGAAATTTACTCTTCTTTGGGGAAGAATACCTAGCTGAGAGGTAACACTTGAGTTGAGCCCCTATAGATCTTCAGTGACAGTTTGTAACCGAGGAAGGGAGATCAGGGCAATCCAGGTCAGCAGAACAAATGTGCAGAGGCTCAGAGCTGGCAGGCGAGGCGGGGTGTGTTCAGGCAGGTTAGACTCAAATGTGTAACTGTGGAGGCAATGAAGAGGGGTGGGGTGGAGGTGGTGTCAGAGGATGAGGCTGAATAGAGTTTGGCCCTAGACTGAGAATGATTTTGAGTGACAGACTAAGGAGCTGCTCTTTAGTTTAAGACCAATGGAGACTCACAGCAGTTTGTAAGTAGAGGAGTGACATGGTAAATTCTGCATTTAGAAAGCCCAGCTCAGTGATCACATAGAGAAAGAACTGAAGGGATTTAAAACTAGAAAATAAGAGACCGGATAGGAGGTCAGTGTACCAGACAGTGCTCTGCTGTTGAGGATGACATTGGAGAGATACCTCTTGCATTTTTCTTCCAACACTGTTATAAATGTCTCACCTTGAAGACCAGTATAGAAAGTTCCATGCAGCAAAAAGAAATCTGTTTAGTTGGAGGTGTCAACTTTTACAAATGACATTTTAGCAAAATTTTAAGAGTGACTTTTGTAGCATTAGGAAAGAGGAATCACCATGTAGAATTTATTTGGCTTTCATTCTTTCTTTCCTCTGATAGGAGTTCGTCCCTGAAGAGCAAAGTACAAGTTTCTGACCTAATGTGTCTCCAGTCTCTTCTGTTTGATCACCTTTACATTGAGGCCAGCACACCTTTAGTGTGACACTTTTTATATTCACAATATCTTGTTTGCAGAAAGATTTTTCTTTTATCAGAAACAAAGACAATGTCCATCAGCCAGTGTTAGTAAAGGCAAGGATCAAACAGCCTTCCCAATTTATACTATGCTGACCACACTCAAAAATGAGAATTTATGTGGGCTTCCCTGGTGGCGCAGTGGTTGAGAGTCCGCCTGCCGATGCAGGGCACACGGGTTCGTGCCCCGGTCCGGGAAGATCCCACATGCTGTGGAGTGGCTGGGCCCGTGAGCCATGGCCGCTGAGCCTGCACGTGCTCCGCAATGGGAGAGGCCACAACAGTGAGAGGCCCGTGTACCGCAAAAAAAAAAAAAAAAGAGAATTTATGGCAGGATTCAAATCAATGCAGATAATTCCTTGATATATTTTAGGGAGTGGAATTTCTAACAGGTCTATTCTTTGCCTGAAACCTGCAAATACATGTGACTTTTAATGTTGTCAATGGCATGAGTTACAAGTAGAGATAAGTGGTGATGAACACAATGTTTGTTATGTCAAATCTTTCCCTTTTACCTCTAAAAATCAAAATAGCCTCATCCTCTAATCCTGGCCACAGTCACTGAGGAGAATTACAATAAGAGCCACAAATACTATTAGTTGAAACTTGAGATAAGTAAAATATGCATAAATCCTCTCAAGTGGAAAAATATTCGCTGTGGGTATCTTTCCTTTTCAGTCACTGAAAACAAAGTTCTGGGCACTGATGACCACAGTTGTTGTTCAGTTCCCTCTTGTACTCAGAAGATTCAAAGAGGGCTGACATTAGCATTCGAATCACCCTCCTTCAGCAGGAGCTGACTGCACTGTGTTTTGAATGGGACTAAATGTCCATTCCTGGGACAGAGACCACAAAGAGAGGAGACAAGGGGCTGGTTTCCAACTTGTGAGCTTTAGACTCCTGCAGGGATTCACGTGAAGAGGGGCACCGTGCAGCTGAACGCAGGTCAGAAGAAGACTCTGGACTGGAAATACAAATGCGGCTGGAAAATGCATCTCAGATGTGTACGTGCATCCTCCCTTGCTACAGAAATACATTAAATTCTTTCAAATACACCCCAGGGTCTCCTCTCTCTGTCACACCCTCACCACACACCCAAGAAGTGAGTTTATTGGGTAAAAACAGAAACAAATGCTGTCACTGGGATGCATACTTGGAGAGCAAAGTTTCTTCTCTGTGTCAGAAATTAGATCAAAGCTTGAGGAGAAAGATTATGGGGAGGAAGAAATGGAGACCCTCCATTCTTCAGTGTTGGAAGCTGATCAAAAACATTTCTTGGGAGTGCCTCAAAGATTCCTCAGAGAGAGTTACCCTTCCAGCCACCTTTGGAGGAAAATCAGCGACTCACCCCTCACTCACTGCGTGTCTGGTTTGGGGTCACACTGGTCATGTCTGGGAGACAGCACAACCTCCTCTCCTGCAGACGAGCTCAGGCCAAGGGCATGAACTACTCCCAAAAAGAAGAAGAAGCTTCTGGATAACTTTGGAGGAGATATCGTTAAGCCCACACCCCTAGACTAAATTGAACCATTTTGTCACTATCTAACTCACACAATTGTTGCCTACTATATTTGGCAACTTATCTGGGATACTTCTGTTAAAAAGAAAAAACAACAGGCCCAAACTAGAGTCATTCAAAATGGAGTCATTTGTGCTAAGCCCCATGACTGCAAGCCAAGACTTAATACCCAACCTAATTGCAGTTTCAAACTCTCAGGAATGCAATCTCAACTGGTCAGCGCTAGTGAGGTGATCCTCCTGATAGGACCCTTCTGTTCCCCTCAGGAGGTCGACCTTCCTGGAAACAATGCATTCTTCACTAATAAGTTCCTTGTTTCACCCTCTTTCTGCCTTTAAGAACTTGGATGAGATGCTGCCTGATTCATGAATCATTTGATAAAGACAATGTGGTCTTTACTCAATTGAATTTTCATTATTTAACGCTGTTAAACTCAGAATATCACTTTTGGTTTGTATTGCAAACCTAGTCGCAACACTAGATGAAGCCAAGTATATCTCTTTCAAGAATTACAAGAGGTCTGAGAATTTATCCTACTTGCAAGCTAGTAAGTTAGCCTGCCACAGTTTCATGGATGCTGAGAGAAGACACACGATTCCTGGGTCAGAGACAGAGAATTTTATTCCTCAGGGCACAGCAGGCAGCATGAACTTCATGTATGCATCAGCTCCCCTTGTCCCCCAAGTCCCGCTGGGTAATGAGGAGGTGACCAAGAGGTTGTTGTGCTGGCCATGGGTTTTCATCATAGCCAAAGAACCCCAAGCTTAGGAAACCCCAATCTTTTATTAAGGCAACTGCAAGAAGACCTGCCTGCCCTTTTCCCCAGGGAGGCATTATCTCTATTATACTGGACAGTAAACACATCTGCCCTTCGTTCACTATCTCTACCTAGCCTGGCTGTTTGCTATACAAACATCCTTGAGAGGAGAGGTTGGGCACTAGACTGCTTGGAAGAATGGTCCTCAAGGGATAAGAGAAATAGATTTGATCCATACTTGGAGAGGGTAGGCTAGTAACTAACTTAATCACAGTCCACGGGACCATTCACCAACCAAACAATATTTCTTATGCAATTTCATGTGAATGTAATAGATAATGGGAAACTACAAGAAATTATTTCCCATAAAAGTGAAACGTCACCTTAACTAGATGGGACTGAACACTGCCCAGTGAACACCTGTTGCACAGACTTAGACACACAGGCAGGCGTTAACCCCGTAGGCCTGGAGGAAATGACTCATGGGGTGGAAGTAGAGGTAGAAGAAAGGAAGGCCAAGAAGGAGAAGCAACTGCATACATTCAAGGCACTCAGCCATATCCTGGCTTGTCATCCTAGCGCTGCTGCCAATAAGACACTTGCACATTTGATGAAGATTTGTTAGCAATGAAATCTGACTGAGCTTGAAGCTAGTGCTACCCCTGAATGTTTGAGTTTTCTACACCAGTAAAGTACTTCTTTTCTTTCCTGTCTTAGGAACACATTGATTGAAGAATAACATACGTTCAGAAAAGTGAATTATGTAAGTGCCAAGCATGATGAATTATCACACATACAAAAAGCACATCATGAAATCAGAAGCCAGATCAAGAGTTAAAATACGCCAGCCCCAGGCTTCCCTGGTGGCGCAGTGGTTGAGAGTCCGCCTGCCGATGCAGGGGACACGGGTTCGTGCCCCGGTCCGGGAAGATCCCACATGCCGCGGAGCGGCTGGGCCCGTGAGCCATGGCCGCTGAGCCTGCGCGTCCGGAGCCTGTGCTCCGCAACGGGAGAGGCCACAGCAGTGAGAGGCCCGCCTACCGCAAAAACAAAAACAAAAACAAAACAAAACAAAACAAATACGCCAGCCCCTCAAGCGCCCCTTTAGCCCCCTTGGAATCAGTACTCCTAGAGTCATCTCCGAAGGTAACTACCATAGTGATTTCTAACATCGCGGACTAGATTTATCTGTACTTTAACTTCATATAATGGCATCACACAGCACACATTTCTTGTGTCTGGCTTCTTTCTCTCAACATCATGTTTGCAAGATTTATAGTGTTATATTGTGTGCAGCTGTAATTAATTCATCCTAATTACTGGATAGCATTCCATTGTAGGAAGATATTTCATACAGTGAATATTATTTCTTCATTATAATGTTGATGAAATTTTTATCTGTTTTCAGTCTTTAGCCATTAAAGATAATGTGCAATAAACATTCTTGTACACATATTTTCACATATGTATGTATGTCTGTTGAGTTGAAACCTAGGAGTGGAATTACAGGATCTGGGGTATGCATAAGTTTAGCTTTAATAGATAATGGGAAACAGTTTTCCAAAGTCACTGTACCCATTTCTACTCCCACCAGGGGTGTATGAGAGCTTTCCATTCTTGCCAACACTTGCTATTGGCAGCCTATTTGATTTTAGCGATTCTGGTAGGTGTGTGGCAGAATCTAATTGTGGTTTTAATTTGCATTTCTCGGATGACTAATGAGTGTTCGTTCTTTTTCATATGTTTATTAATCACTTGTATTTCCATGGGTGAAGCTGTTGTTAAAATCTCTTGCTCACTTTATTTTTATCGGGCTGTCATTTTCTTATTGATTTTTAGGAGTTTTTTGTTTTTAATACAAGTTCTTTTCAATTATATGTGTTGCAAATATCTTCTCCAATTCAGTGGCTTGTATTTCACTCTCTTAATGTGTCTTAGTGTTAATGTGTTCTTTCCGTAATCTTTTTTTTTCTTATTGGTCAATACTTTTGACATTTAAGAAAACTTTCCCTACTCCTGAAGACATACATGTTCTCTTGTTATCTCCTTAGAAATGTTATTGGTTTATTTTTCACAATTATCTCTACAATCCATCTGGATTTATTTTTGTGTAGGGCATGTGTCTAAGAAAAAAACTCATTGTGTTTTCCTTTACTCTCATACTCACAATACTTGACACCAGATGTGCGGGTTTTCGACACCAGCTGAGTGTCCTGCATTTCAATTCAATTCTGACAGTGACTAGAGTGAGCGCACATCCCACAGGTTAAAGGCTCAGTCCCACAAGCCTTCCCCCACTTCAGATGCCAACTGCAAGTAGGAGGTCCCCCAGTTACCCACAACTTCTGTCTGACTTGGCTGCAAATTGAAGAATCCTCCTCCTTCATGCTTGATTATTTGCTAGAAATAGCTCACAGAACTCAGGAACACACTTACTTATGTTTACCTGTTTATTATCTAATAAAGAATATGATGTGAAGGCTACAGATAAACAGCCAGATGAAGAGGTATATAGGGTGAGGTCTGGAAGGGTCCCCAGCACAACAGCTCCTGTCCCCATGGATTTGGGGTGCACATAGATGTGTTTACCAACCTGGAAGCTCCCCGAGCCCCGTATTTTTGACATTTTTAAGGAGGTTTCTTCATGTAAGCATGATCAATTAACTCCACTTCTCCTCTTCTGAGAGGACGGGGGTGGGGCTGAAAGTTCCAAACTTCTAATCATGGCTTAGTCTTTCTGGTGAACGGGCCCCATCCTGAAGCCCACCAAAGGTCACCTCATTAAAACAAAAAACACTCTATCACTTAGGAAAATCCAAGAGACTTAGGAGCTCTGTGTCAGGAACCAAGGTCAGAGACTAAATATCAGAACAAAAGATGCTCCTGGTGCTTTTATCACATAGGAAATTACAAGGGTTTTAGGAACTCTGTGGCAGGAAGCAGAGCAAAGACCAATCTGTGTAGTTTCTGTTATTCTACAATGTGAGTTAAAGATTAAGATTAAATCTTTTTCTTATGGATATGCGGTTTTTATGCCTATCCAGCACCATTTATTTATTGTCCTTTCCCCATTGCTCTCCAATAATATCTTTGTCATGAATCAAGTGACTGCATGTATTGAGCTTGTTTCTGTGCTCTCTATTCTGTTCAGTGGTCCATTTCTCCATCTTTGCACAAATAACGCATCTTTTAATTACCCTAGCTTAATCATAAGTCTGGATATCCAGAGTATAAATCTTTCAACTTTTTAAATTCTTCTTCCAGTTTGTCTTGGGACTAAAATTCTGTATCATTTTTAGAATTAGCCCATCAGTTTGCACCTATATATACACACACACTTGCTAGCTTTTTTAAAATAAGGATTTTATCAATTAAATCAACTCAGAAAATTGGCATCTTAATAACACCCAATCTTCCAATCCAAGAACAAAATATATTGCTTTACTTATTTAGGTCTTCTTTAACTTCTCTCAGTACTGATTTAAAGTTTCCAGTGTAGAAGACTTGTGCATTTTATATTAGATTTGCTCCTAGATATTTGATGTTTTATGATGTTATTGTGAATAGTATAATTTTAATTTCATTTTCTAATTATTGATGATACATAGGAGTAAAATTGTGTTTTGTGTTTTGCATACAGTAAGTCCCCTACAAATGAACGAGTTCCATTCCAAGAGTGCGTTCGTAAGTCCAATTTGTTCGTAAGTCCAACAAATTTAGCCTAAGTACCCAACTAACACACTCGGCTATATAGTACTGTACTGTAATAGGTTTATAATACTTTTTGCACAACTAATACATAAAAAACAAACACAAAAAATAAAGAAAACATTTTTGATCTTACAGTACAGTACCTTGAAAAGTACAGTAGTGCAGTACAACAGCTGACGCTTCTCAGCAGTACCAGCTACATCACCGCTGCTTTTACGCTTGCTTTCAGACATCCTGGGCTTGAAATAAAGATACTGTGCTACTGCACTCTATACAGTACTATACAGTAAAGTACACAAAAGCACAACCATTTGCAGAGGATGCACACACATGACAACATATGCCAGACACGTGAACTAACTTACGTGATTGGATGTGTGAATGCACATTCACATCTTTGAAAGTTTGCAACTTGAAGGTTCATATGTAGCGGACTTACTGTATTTAATTCTACCAAGCCATTGTGTTAAATTCACTCTTTAATTCCAATGGTTCATCTGTAAAGTTTTTAGATTTTCTACATACACAGTCATGTTGCTGGCAAATGACAGTTTTACTTCTTCCCTTCCAATCCTTCCATATTTTATTCATTTATCTTGCCTTATTTTACTTGCTAAAGACCTACAGTAGTGGTCATCTAATATAAAAGAAAAACTTTCAATATTTCACTAATATATTTATTAGTTCATTGCTATAGGTTCCATTTATTCCTTGCTAAGGAATGTTAAACTTTATCACATGGCTTTTCTGCATTTACTGAGATGATCATATTATTTTTCTCCTTTATTTTGTCATAATTCTGATTTGCTTTTTTTTGGACTTGATATACACGGAACCATTTAATATGTGATCTTTGCATCTGACTTTTTTGCTCAACATTAAGTGTAGTCATTCGCATTATTGCATGTAGCTGGGATTGTTCATTTTCATTGCTGAAGAGAATTCCATTATATGATTTTAACACCAATTATTCATCCGTTTGATATTTGATGGATATTTGGTGTTTTTTACAGTTTGGAGAAAATCAAGCTATCCACCTATCTCTCGCCTCAGAACAGATTCTTACAGGCAAGGCGCCCTAAATTGCACTCCAGCACTGCTGCTAATTACCATGGTTACTGTAGTTGTATCCACCGTGTCTGCCTGTGGTGGCCAAGTGCCTTCCATCCACACTACCACTCTCCCTACCGATTCTATGCACCCCTACGTCCTACCATCAATTCCAGAGAATAACCACCACGGAAATTCCCAAAGATGCTGCTACCTCCCCCTCACAGTATATCCCTTACTGCCTCAGTGAGATGAACATCCTCACGGAGCCCCTGAGAAGCCTGCTGAGACGCTACATCTTTTCATCTTACCTGATAAATACATTTCTTCATTTCCACCTCCCTGAGTTTTTTGATCCCTTCCTCAATACTACCCTGAAGCAGTGGGGCAGCTCCATCTGATTTTCCCGTCCAAGCTTCAAGGAGCCATCCCAGGAGTGTGCTAGGATTGGCTACAGTGGTCAAGGAAGGTGGTTGAGCCCAAGTCCTGGGAAAGTGCTGCCAGGCCAGTGAACTTTCCCCATTGAGTCTCTTGAGTCTCATATTCTCTTTTGTTTCTCTCAAGATCCACTCCCACATGGGGCCTCCCAGGTGCAGCTGGTATATGTAACTCAAGGACAATTACTTCTGTGTCCAAGTTATTCCTCCTGGAGCAGGGACTGGGTTTTCTCCCTCAGACTGTGCTGAGATTTGGCTGTAACTGTCAGAGATGGTGAGGGTGGTGAGGATGGATCTAAGGTCATCTCGTGAGGTGCCTCTCAGGGGAGGGCTCCAAGAGGTGGGGGCTGAAAGCACAAGGAGTCTGTGCTCCTGTTCAAAGAGGGAGGATGTTGCTTCTGTTGGCCCGGAAGGTTCAGGGGAATCTACGGGTCCGGGTTCTGAGCTCATCCACATACATACACCCAATCTCAGATTCCATTAGTTTCCTCTTAGGGCCCTCACAGTAGGACCCCTGTTAAGGCTGTGTGCTCATTCACCCCCCTTTGCAGCTCTGCAACCTTAGCCGTTAGCTGCTGGGCTCTTGTGCCCGCAGGAGATAAGAGGCTACACAAACACTGCCTTAGAGACCCTTGGAATCTCAGAGTGCTTAGAATGATAGTTGGTACAAGCATATCACTGTATTGTTTTCAAAGCTTTCAAAGCAGCTAACAAAAGCCAAATTTTAATTACCATTTTTTTTCCATTCAAGTGACATAAAAGAAATATTCAGCACAGATATTTGGACAACTGTCTGTTGAAACAAGGTTGGACCAAGTATGATATACATTTGCTTCTGCAGGTGACGGGGCACTAGCTCCTGTTGCCCTTCATCCAGTGTGAGTAACTGAGGTGATTCCCAGCTGAGCCGAAGTCCCTGTAAGTCTTACTGCCTCTTAGTTCACTACTGGAGAGCAGGTTTCCAGGGTCTGATCAGAAATGATGGGGGTTACCAGATTCATCCTTCCTCTTGGGAGGTCTTGGAGCCTGTGTCCCCGTGAACCTGCCCACGTTGCAGCAAAGGGATAAAGACCACTAAATCTCAGGTTGTCTAGCTGACCTCACTCTTCCCCTGTCTCCTGAATCTGTGGTTCACTGAGTTATTAGGTCTCTGATGCTACCTTGCAGGTGTTTTGTCACATTTTCTAGTTGCTTTTAGTGGATGAGTTGTTCCAAATTTCTTACCCATCCATTTCACCTAAACAAAGTCATCTTTTAAACAAAGGTCATGAGCCAATAAACCACAGCATAAAATAAATTACAAATGGTTAGTAAGCATTTGAAAAATATCAGCTTCCTAATTATAAAAACTTTTCAATTAAAAATGAGATGATTTCAAATGTTAAGGTACAAAGATGAAGTAAACAGAAGTTATTGAGTGCCCTCAGATATTGCTAGTAAGAGTCAAGCAGAAACTTTTCTGAAAGGAATTTTGGCAATATTAACAAAAATGATGTAATTTTTCATACATATTGACACAGTAATTCCACTTCTGAGGAATTTATTCTAAGGAAATAATCTAAAATGTGGACAGGTGTTTAAGCCAAATATATTCAACTTAGGGTTTTTTTAAAAAAGAAAACATTTAAAACTCTCTGAAATATAGTCATAGATAATTATATCATACTATATCAAAGAAATAAAACGCAACTTTAAAAATTTAATTTAATTTCCCTTTAATTTAAAGGCCTGGGAAAACGCCTTTAAATACCACTAAATCAAAAGCAAAATTTAAAGTATGTACAATATGCATTCAATTACTCAAAAGTATGCATAAAGGAAAACTCTTGAAAAAATATTCCAGATGTTAAAATCGCTTTCCTGGGCAAGGAGTTATAGATATTGTCTTCTCTGCATTTTTATAGCTTCAACTGCTTCTCAAATTTTCTACTGAGTGGGCAATTCTTTTACAATTAGAAATAACAGGGGGAAAAAAGAGAATGTAGCTTTTTATTAAAATTAATAATAGTAAATTATCCAGGATAAGATAGAGAATGTTGGTTGGTTTAATTTTTCAGATAATTAAATATTTATGATAGGATGTATACTCCAAATAGAGTGCCTTTCAGGAATACATAGTAAATTAAACCTAATAACAAAACTACACAAACAGAAATCAGCTTTTCTGTTATGATTCGTAGGGAACTTCAACTGTTACACTTTTTGAGGGTCACAGTTAGGAACATCGATTGTCATTCCTTCGAAGTGTCTTAATCTCTTTCTTAACTGTCTTTTGTTTCCCATGGGTGCTGGCTTGTTCGTTAAGTCCCTAGCACTTTACATCTGATATTTTCATTAATTTTCTTCACACTTCATTTAAGGTAAACATTATTTTATGCACTTTACAAATTAGCATTGTAGCTTTGCCAAATTTTGCATCAAACCTTAGAGCTGGGATTTAAACCCCAATCTCATCCCCTCCCCAGCCTGCCCTCTGGCTCCCGCCTGGAAATACTGGGGACCGGTAATTATTTGTTGGTTTAGTTGTTGTTGTTTAGTCGCTCGAGGACACCGATTTGCATTTTTTCTCTTTTTATATTGATCTGTAACCCGCTTTGTCTCCTACCTAACCGGTATTTGGGCACGAACTGGCCAGTGTCACTTTCCTGTCCTTTCAGGCGGGGTTTCACCCCCAGGGTTCTCTGGCAGCCGCCTCCGTCGCTATGGTGACCCGGTGTCAGAGCTGACACCGCAACATCAGCAGCTGCGCCGGGTCCTCGCCGGCTCAATGGAGAGCGCGGCGGACTTGGCACCGAAGGCGCAGGGTCTGCGCCGAGCTGCGCGCGGGGCCTCAGTCCCTCCCCAGGCAGGAGCCCACTTCCAAAGACAGCCTGGCTGCGTTCCGAGCCATGAATGCCTTGAACTCAGCCCCGGACTTGATTTCTTTTTTAACCGAGAGAAACAAAACAAAACAAAACACCCATCAGAGCACACACTGGTGTAGTGGTGTGTCCTGAATCTTGGAAACATCTCAAAAGAATTCACAATCTTTCCTTTCCAGGGTGCAGGCATGGGGGACTTAGATTAAAACACGGGGAACTTCTTATAACCCCATCTGATCAACATAACATGGAACGCAGCACTGCAATATTATAGTTTTGAAATCATATAGGAACACATAAATATGAGCTTATAATGTACTAAGTTTGAAAACTAAGATATAAAATCATATGCAAACTCAGAATACCACTAAATGAAGATATTCATATGCAAGTAAAGGTAAAATATATACACCAACAGGATTCATAGAGGCTGGATATTCCATGATAGAAAGTGGCAGATACATTGTTTGGTATTACACTTAAGCTGAATGTAATTTAAAAATATGTATGATAACATTTTGTCAAATTACAGTGGGCTCCCTATAGCAAGAGAGAATGCTCCTTTCAAGGCAATAAATAAATGAGATGATAAAAATTCTTACTCTATTGCATTATGAAACACAAAATCATATTTCAAAAAGAAAACTACCTTTAGGTTTTTTCAAGAAAAGCATAATCTGTGTCCTTTAAAGAACATCCTGAAAGAAGCTGTAAGGGCAGAGAATGAATGCCCCCAGCTGGGCTCTCCTCCTTCCTGTTACTGGGCAGCCTCAGCCCACAAATGACCCAACCCACTAGTGCAATATATGAGGTCCTTAACTAAGGCTGGTACCATTATTTCCCTAAGACAGACAGACAGACAGACACACACACAGAGGCACAGATACACGAGTGCTGTGTTATTCTAAATAAACGTGCTTCTACAATTAATACTTATCATTTTTATTTTGAAGATTTTCCTTTTTATCCTTTTTTTTTTTTTTTAACTTAGGAGGTATACATGGGCCTAGAAGAATACTGACTTTATTCAACTGGCCACACGAATTCCCATTTCCCACTAAGGAAACCTTGTTCTCTACATCTGTGTCTCTATTTCTGCCAGTTCATCTGTACCATTTTTCTAGATTCCACATGTATGCATTAATATACGATATTTGTTTTTCTCTTTCTGACTTACTTCACTCTGTATGACAGTCTCTAAGTCCATCCACGTATCTACAAATGACCCAACTTCACTCCTTTTTATGGCTGAGTAATACTCCATTGAATCTATATACCACATCTTCTTTATCCATTCATCTGTCGATGGGCATTTAGGCTGCTTCCATGACCTGGCTATTGTAAATAGTGCTGCAAAGAACATTGGGGTCCATGTGTCTTTTTGAAATATGGTTTTCTCTCGGTATATGCCCAGTAGTGGGAATGCTGGGTCATTTGATAGGGATTGCACTGAATCTGTAGATTGCTTTGGGTAATATAGTCATTTTCACAATATTCATTCTTCCAACCCAAGAACATGGTATATCTCTCCATTTGTTTGTGTCGTCTTTGATTTCTTTCATCAGTGTCTTACAGTTTTCTGAGTACAGGTCTTTAACCTCCTCAGGTAGGTTTATTCTTAGGTATTTTATTCTTTTTCTTGCAATGGTGAATGGGAGTGTTTCCTTAATTTCTCTTTCTGATCTTTCATTGTTAGTGTATAGGAATGCAAGAGATTTCTGTGCATTAATTTTGTATCCTGCATCTTCAACAAATTCATTGATGAGCTCTAGTAGTTTTCTGGTGGCATCTTTAGGATTCTCTATGTACAGTACCATGTCATCTGCAAACAGTGACAGTTTTACTTCTTCTTTTCCAGTTTGTATTCCTTTTATTTCTTTTTTGTCTCTGATTGTTATGGCTAGGACTTCCAAAATTATGTTGAATAATAGTGGTGAGAGTTGATACCCTTGTCTTATTCCTGATCTTGGAGGAAATGCTTCCAGTTTTTCACCATTGAGAATGATTTTTGCTGTGGGTTTGTCATATATGGCCTTTATTATGTGGAGGTAGGTTCCCTCTATGCCCACTTTCTGGAGAGTATTTTCATAGATGGGTGTTGAATTATGACAAAAGCTTTTTCTGCTTCTATTGAGATTATCATATCGTTTATATTCTTTCATTTGTTAATATGGTGTATCACATTGATTGATTTGTGTGTATTGAAGAATCCTTACATCCCTGTGATAAATCCCACTTGATCATGGTGTATGATCCTTTTAATGTGTTGTTGGATTCTGTTTGCTAGTATTTTGTGGAGGATTTTTGCACTTATATTCATCAGTGATATTGGTCTGTAATTTTCTTTTTTTGTAGTATCTGTCTGGTTTTGGTATCAGGGTGATGCTGGCCTCATAGAATGAGTTTGGGAGTGTTCCTTTCTCTGCAATTTTTTTCAAGAGTTTGAGAAGGATGGGTGTTAGCTCTTCTCTAAATGTTTGATAGAACTCACCTGTGAAGCCATCTGATCCTGGACTTCTGTCTGTTGGAAGATTTTTAATCGTAGTGTCAATTTCATTACTTGTGGTTGGTCTGTTCATATTTTCTATTTCTTCCTGGTTCAGTCTTGCAAGGTTATACCTTTCTAAGAATTTGTCCATTTCTTCCAGGTTGTCCATTTTATTGGCATAGAGTTGCTTGTAATAGTCTCTTAGGATGCTTTGTATTCCTGTGGGGTCTGTTGTAACATCTCCTTTCTCATGTCTAATTTTATCGATTTGAGTCCTCTCCCTCTTTTTCTTGATGAGTCTGGCTAAAGTTTTATCAATTCTGTTTATCTTTTCAAAGAACCAGCTTTTAGTTTTATTGATCTTTGCTATGGTTTTCTTTGTTTCTATTTCATTTATTTCTGCTCTGATCTTTATGATTTCTTTCCTTCTACTAACTTTGGGTTTTCTTTGCTCTTCTTTCTCTAGTTGCTTTAGGTGTAAGCTTAGATTGTTTATTTCAGATTTTTCTTGTTTTTGTATTACTATAAACTTCCCTCTTAGAACTGCTTTTGCTGCATCCCATAGGTTTTGGATCGTCGGGTTTTCATTATAATTTGTTTCTAGGTATTTTTTGATTTATTCAGTGATCTCTTGGTTATTTAATAACATATTGTTTGGCCTCCATGTGTTTGTGTTTTTTACTTTTTTTTCCCTGTAATTGATTTCTAATCTCATAGCATTGTGGTCAGAAAAAATGCTTGATATGATTTCAATTTTCTTAAATTTACTGAGGCTTGATTTGTGACCGAAGATGTGATCTATCCTGGAGAATGTTCTGTGTGCACTTGAGAAGAAAGTGTAATCTGTTGTTTTCAGGTGGAATGTCCTATAAATATCAATTAAATCTATCTGGTGTATTGTGTCATTTTATGTTGTGTTTCCTTATTAATTTTCTGTCTGGATGATCTTCCACCTCCTCTGTAAGTGAGGTGTTAAAGTCCCCTGCTATGATTGTGTTACTGTCGATTTCCTCCTTTATAGCTGTTAGCATTTGCCATATGTATTGAGATGCTCCTATGTTGGGTGCATATATATTTATAATTGTTATAGCTTCTTCTTGGATTGATCCCTTGATCATTATGTAGTGTCCTTCCTTGTCTCTTGTAACATTCTTTATTTTAAAGTCTATTTTGTCTGATATGAGTATTGCTACTCCAGCTTTCTTTTGATTTCCATTTGCATGGAATATCTTTTTCCATCCCCTCACCTTCAGTCTGTGTGTCCCTAGGTCTGAAGTGGGTCTCTTGTAGACAGCATATATATGGATCTTGTTTTTGTATCCATTCAGCAAGCCTGTGTCTTTTGGTTGGAGCATTTAATTCATTCACATTTAAGGTAATTATCAATATGTATTTTCCTATTACCATTTTCTTAATTGTTTTGCATTTGTTTTTGTAAGTTCTTTTCTTCTCTTGTGTTTCCCACTTAGAGATGTTCCTTTAGCCTTTGTTGTAGAGCTGGCTTGGTGGTGCTGAATTCTCTTAGCTTTTGCTTGTCTGTAAAGATTTTGATATCTCCGTCAAATATGAATGAGATCCTTGCCTGGTAGAGTAATCTTGGTTGTAGGTTTTTCCCTTTCATCACTTTCAATATATCATGCCACTCCCTCTGGCTTGTAGAGTTTCTGCTGAGAAATCAGCTGTTTATCTTATGGAAGTTCCCTTGTATGTTATTTGTCATTTTTCCCTTGTTGCTTTTAATAATTTTTCTTTGGCTTTAATTTTTGTCAGTTTGATTACTATGTGTCTCAGCATGTTTCTCCTTGGGTTTATCCTGCCTGGGACCTCTGTGCTTCCTGGACTTGGGTGGCTATTTCCTTTCCCACATTAGTGAAGTTTTCAACTATAATCTCCTCAAATATTTTCTTGGGTTCTTTCTCTCTTCTCCTTCTGGGACCCCTATAATGTGAATGTTGTTGCGTTTAATGCTGTCCCAGAGGTCTCTTAGGCTGTTTTCATTTCTTTTAATTCTTTTAAAAGAAAGAAGAGTAGAGTCTGAAGTCAGGAAGTGTAATTCCTCCAGCTCTTCTTCTTTCTCAAGATTGTTTTGGCTATTCAGGGTCTTTTGTCATTCCATACACATTGTAAATTTATTTCTTCTAGTTCTGTGAAAAATGCCATTGGTATTTTGACAGGGATTGCACTGAATTTGTAGATCACCTTGGACAGTATGGTCATTTTAACAATTTGATTCTTCCAACCCGAGAACACAGTATATCTTTTCATCTGTTTGTGTCATCTTCAATTTCTTTCTTCAGCATCTTATACTTTTCAGAGTAAGCTCTTTTGCCTCAAGTGAGTTTATTCCTAGGTATTTTATTCTTCTAGATGCAATGGTAAATGGGATCATTTCCTTAATTTCTCTTTCTGATATTTTGTCTTTAATGTATAGAAATGCAACAATTTTCTGTACATTAATTTTGTATCCTGCAACTTTATTTAATTCATTGATTAGCTCTAGTAATTTTCTGGTAGCCTCTTTAGGATTTTCTATATATAGTATCATGTCATCTGCAAACAATGACAGTTTTACTTCTTCCTTTCCAATTTGGATTTCTTTTATTTTTTTTCTTCTCTGATTGCTGTGACTAGGACTTCCAAAACTATGTTGAATAAAAGTGGCAAGAGTGGGCATCCTTGTCTTGCTCCTGATCTTAGAAGAAGTGCTTTCAGCTTTTCACCATTGAGTACGATGTTAGCTGTGGGTTTGTCACGTATGGCCTTATTATGCTGATATATGTTCCCTTTATGCCCACTTTCTGGAGAATTTTTATCATAAATGGATGTTGAATTTTATAAAAGTTTTTCTGCATCTACTGAGATGATCATATGGTTTTTTTCTTCAGTTTGTTGTTGTGGTGTATCACATTGACTGATTTGTGGATATTCAAAACTCCTCATCCGTGGGATAAATTCCACTAGATCACGGTGTATGATCCTTTTAATATATTGTTGGATTCAGTTTGCTAGTATTTTGTTGAGGATTTTGGCATCTATGTTCATCAGTGATCTTGGTCAGTAATTTTCTCTTTCTTGTGATATCTTTGTCTGGTTTTTGGTAACAGGGTGATGGTGGCCACATAGAATCAGTCTGGAAGTGTTCTTTCTTCTGAATTTTTTTGGAATAATTGCAGAAGGATAGGCATTAACTCTTCTCTAAATGTTTGATGGAATTCACCTGTGAAGTCATCTGGTCCTGGACTTTTGTTTGTTGGGAGTTTTTAAATTACTGACTCAATTTCATTACTGGTAATTGATCTGTTCATATTTTCTACTTCTTCCTGGTTCAGTTCTGGGAGATTGTACCTTTCTAAGAATGCGTCCATTTCTTCTAGGTTGTCCAGTTTATTGGTGTATAGTTGTTCTTAGTAGTCTCTTATGATACTTTGTATTTCTGTGGTTGGTTTCAGTTGTAACTTTTCCTTTTTCATTTCTGATCTTATTGGTTTGGGCCCTCTCCCTTTTTTTCTTGATGAATCTGGCTAAAGGTTTATCAATTTGGTTTATCTTTTCAAAGAATCAGCTTTTAGTTTCATTGAACTTTTCTATTTTTTTGTCCCTATTTCATTTATTTTTGCTCTGATATTTATTATTTCTTTCCTACTACTAACTTTGGATTTTGTTTGTTCTTCTTTCTCTAGTTGCTTTAGGTGTAAGGTTAGGTTGTTTATTTGAGACCTTTCTTGTTTCCTGAGGTAAGCTTGTATTGCTATAAACTTCCCTCATAGAACTGCTTTTGCTGCATCCCATATTATATAATTTAAAAATTAATCATGCATGACCTGTCCCTTCCAGAGTAAAGGATTAATTAGATAGAGATTCACTGTTGAACAAAGAGGAAAAACGATTACCAGCTGAAAGTACAAATCTTCCTTGACTTACAATGGGGTTACAACCCAATAAACCAACTGTAAATTGAAAATATTGTAAGTTGAAAGTACCTTTAATACACCTAACTTACAGAACATCATAGCTTAGCCTGTCTACCTTAAGCATGCTCGGACATTTATATTAGCCTATAGTTGGGCAAAATCATCTAACACAGGCTTATTTTATAATACAGTGTGCACTATCTCAAATAATTTATTGAATGCTGTACTGAAAGTGAAAAGCTGAACTGTTGTCTGAGTATAGAATGGTTATCACCCCATGATCCTGGGCTGAGAGGGAGCTGTGGCTGCCACAGCCCAGCATCAGGAGAGGGGATCAGACTGCATCATGCTCACCAGGGAAAGGATCAAAATTCAAAGTGAAACTTCTACTGAAAGCATATCAATTTTACACCACTGTAAAGTCAGAAAATCCTAGGTCGAACCATTGTAAGCCAGAGACTGTTTATCCCATTACCGTGTCTTTATACAATGTCTAAGACTGTCCTGAGTTAACTGTAATGCTGAACTCCATAAAGGCCACCCTGGAGAGGACAGTGCTGTCATCTTTACCCTTCCATTATGTTGGCTTTCTGCTCTCTTTAATCATCAGGATTTTGGCTGCTTTATATTATTTAGTAGTTGCAACCAAAGAACCAGGAAACAGTAAGAAAAATCAAGTATTACATAAAGACAACTGGGAATTATAGATTCAAGTATTGCTGTTCCCTCCAGACACTGCTCCATTATCTTTTGTGTTCCGGTGTTGCTGCTGACAAGTTCAATGCTATTTTGATTCTTAATTGTTTTTTTGGAAACCATTTCTTCCTCAAGTGTTGCAGCAATGCATGCTGGTGCCGGGCACACTGGTGTTCAGGTGTGCCTTTAGCTTAGGAACTCATATCCTTCAGTCTTGAGAAATTTCTTGAATCATTGCTTTCATTATTTCCTCTCTTCTGTTTAATATGTTTCTTCCTTCTTTTGGAATTTCTATTCTTCAGCTGTTGGATGTCTCAGAAAATCTTCTCAATTTCTGGTCTCTTACATTTTGTCTTCTTTATGTTCTGCTGTCTTAGAGAGTTCCTGTGCTCTTTCATTCCTTCTATCTTTCAATTTTGTTGTCACATTTTTAACTTCTAAGAGCTCTTTTTGTACTTTGAATATCTTCTTCTTTTTCATCTTTATTTTTTAATAGTATCTCTTTATGTGTTTCATGCATTCATTAACTTTATCTCTCAGAGGATATTAATGGTAGCCACCTTTGAAGTTTCTGTCCTTCCGACTAGCAGGACACCTCCTATAGCATGTGTAGGCATATTGGTTGTAGGCTCACTCTAGGTTATCCTGGCCAGGTCACTACGTTAGGGAAGCAGTTATCCAATTTTTTGGTATCAGAATCTCTTTACCCTTGTGAATATAATTGAGAATTCCAATGAGATTTTCAGAAGAATAGGGAGTGGAGGAGAAAAGATAAATTGTTTCAGCAGAAGACTAGACTCAAGAGGAGTCCAGCCCAATGCAACAACAGAAAGTATGGATGAAGTGTAGAGTACAAGGTTGAGAATGACAGGAAATTGGAGACATGGGCAAAACCCACACATTTCCAGATCCTGCAATACAAGTTAAGGAACTAAGACCTCAGGAAGAATCCTGGAAGGGTTTTCATCTGGGGAGTGATATAATTTAAAACTAGCCTTTTTGGAAATCCCTTCTGCCTGCAATATGGAAATAGAATAGAAAAGGAACAAGCCTGGAAACAGCAAGATTAGATTAGGGGCTCTGGAAGTAGTCCAGGGAAGATATAACATGGCCTTGAATAGGGCAGCTAACAAGAGGGTTGGAGAGAAGTGAAGAGATTTGTGAGATATTTAGAAGATGGAATCATCACAACTGGGTGACAGATTAGATGGAAGGAGGAGGTGGGTGAGACACCAAGATGAGTCAAGGATCATCCCCAGATTTTTGTCTTGAGCAAATGAGTAAGTTACGACTTTTCACTGAAATATGGAAGGAACACATTTAAGAGTAGCCATTTATTTATTTATACATGAATTTGTTCATTATGTCAAATTATATGAGCCAAATTACTCTGGATTCCGAATCCCTATTATTACTTAGTAAATAATAATTAATATTTATTAAACTCTTATTCAAGCCCTATCTCTCTCTCTCTCTCTCTCTCACACACACACACACACACACATATATATATATTCATTTATTCCTCATAAGACACTTATGAATTAAGGACTATTATTATTCTTATTTTATGCTTCTTAAAAAGAGGCACAGACTGGTTAAGTAGACTTCCCAAGGACCCACAGCTTAGTGTCGGTGCAGGGAAGAGAAGAATCTGACTCTAGACAGCACTGGTAACCACTAGACTGTACTGTTCAGTGGTGTGTACGTGTGTGTGTTTTCCTAACAAGTCTTGGGGTTAGAGGCAAATAAATTAATTGTGGAACCCATTTTCTCCACTAACTTAATATTTTCTATTCCCATTTATTCAATCTTTATTTATTGAGTAACCTTGTATTTATCAGGCCTTGAGTTAGATAAAAATTCAAATATGAAAAATCTAATTCGTGCCCTCAAATTAGTGAGGAAACAGGTGAAAGGACAATGACAACACAGTGTGACAAGGTGGCTCAGCGGCCATGGGAGCACAGAGGCAGAACTCCTAAGTCGACTGGACTGGGGCGTGTGTGTATGTATATCCTGAAGGAGACACGGGGAGAGCTGTCCTAGTGCTGGGGTAAGAGTCACACACGTGAAGAAAGAAGAAGGAGACGCTTGAAGATGGAGCCACCTGTACAGAGAAAGAGGCAACTGAGAATCAGGTGGATTTGGGAAACTACACGTTGTACTGTTTAGACCTTCTCAACCTCCTTCAGTCCTAACACTCACAAAAATGTGAAGATGTTAGTATGGCACCCGAGGGTATGAGGCTGCCTGTAGGTCAATAGACATACGGGTCAGAACTCAAGGCAATTCTAAGATGCAGTGTCATGACTGCTACTTTTTCAAAAGAATCAATACGCACATTGCCAAAGGCTCAGAACAAATGACAGAATTTGGGCAAAGAAGTGGAGCAATAAATAATTACTTGTTTGTATATACAAGCATAAGATGCTCTCACTTAAGGCAAAACTAAACATTGGTTTTATTTGGAAAGAGAAAATAAGTAGCTGGAGGGATGATGTAGGGAGAACACTTGTTATGATCTCTCCTTTCTTCCATTTTGAATTTTGATTGGTAGGAAATATGACTTATCCTCATATATAAACACAAAATTCACACTTTGCCAGGTTGGTGGGTTATAAGGAGCAGAGAATAATTATTTGTTTAATTATATTACAAACAAGGGCTCTTGTGCTATTTTATGTCCTCTGACTGTATGGTCAAGCATAAGGGCTTATTTTAAGCAATTTGAATCAGTCACTTTTTAAACAATTGATCAAACTGTCTAGTACCATTTCTTATAATGTTTACTATGCTCATATTTATATGTTAATCATAATAATCAGGACTGAACAACAGCAAAGATTCCACAAATTAGAGTGTGGAAAAACCTCATCATCTGGAGAATTGTGACCTCAACAGTTTTGTTCCAAACTAATTGGCAAAATTTTACGACCAAGCTGATACCCGAGAGCTCCACCTGCTTCTCCAGGGAAATAAGTCCAGGATGGAAGGCAGATTCAACTGTTAAATGTTAGAATATAAATGATGTGTCCAGAGAGGAAGAAGTTATAGCCTGGAAGCAGGTCTCTGAGGAAATTGCAACATCATCCCGTATCTGAGGTCATCTTGTCCTCAGATCTCAAGGACATTTTTCTCACTGAGCTGAAATCTAGGCTTCTCAAGGGAATTGAGCATAAAATCATAGAAATTAAAGATGATTTTTTTCAATCTCTTCATTTTATGGCTGCAAAATAATGCTCATGGAGGTTGAATAAATAACCTGAATTAGTTGCAAAGCTAGACTAGAATGCAAGTCTCTGCATTAAACCCTACTTTATGAACTCGTCATTGGACAGTGTAGAAAGAATGGGTGATGCCACAGCAAAATTCAAGTCTCCACAGATTCCAGGGACTGGCAATCCAGAGCATTCAATCCACAAGTTAAAAAAAAATGGCCCTTGAGATAAAGATTCCATTGTCAAATAAGTGTGAGAATTGATTGCATTAACTAGGGGTAAACAGACTTTTGTGTTTGGTTGTTAAGTTGGTTAGTTGGTTTTACTACAGGTGTCCTTAGGGCCTTTATATATGAATTGATCTTTAAGAGAGGCATATAAAAAATAATATGTTTCCAATTAATGTGCTACAGAGCATCATTTTCATGGAATACCTACTATCATCTTACTTCCATGGAGAAATAGTAGCTTATAGAATAAAGTTCAAAAAGCTTCATCATGACTTTCAAGTTTCTCTACAATATAATACAAACTACTTTTTAAGTCTATATATGCCAGTTATCACCTGTTTCAGACTGTTCATAAAATTCATGACTTCCCGTATTTGTTTACACTGCTCTCTCAGGCGGAACTAACCGTGCTTCCATCTCCACTGCATGGAACTTCATAACCCTTCTTCATGGAATTATCTCTAATCCTTTCTGTTAGAGTTCACTTACATTTCCTTTTTGTCATTCACCAAGGCTTTCTTTTATTTGACAAACATTTAGAAAGTGCCTACTCCGTGCCAGGTACTGGAGCTACAACTGTGAGCAAAATAAAAACCACTGTCCCATGGAGCTTACATTCTTATGAGATGCAAAGGTGGGGAAAGGGCAATTTTTTTTTTAATTAATAAGTACACCCATAACACAACATTTATCTCTAATATGGTATTTTTATGATACTTAGGGTGTTTACACACTTGTCTCCTTTTAAACTTGTTGAGGGTAATGCTGTACTAGTCAGCTCTGGCTGCCATAATGAAATACTATAGACTGTGTGACTTTAACAGTAGAAATTTATTTCTCACAGTTCTGGAGGCCAGAAGTCCAGGATCAACGTGATGGTGAGGTGGGTTCCATTCTGAGGCCTCTTCTCTGGGCTGGAGGGCGGCCACCATCTCCCTGTGTGCTTCTTCTCTGTGTGCTCCAGATGGGAGAAAGCTCTGGTCTCTCTTCCTCTTCCCATAAAAACATTAATCCCATAGTGGGGGCATAGACATGCAGTCCACAACTGTACTATTTCTCCATCATTTTTATATCTTTCAGAGCTCAGCAAGCTCTTCCCATCTAGTAAGTCTTCAATAAGTACGAATGACTTAATGTTTCACAAAAGAACCATCTTGGAGCATCAAAAGCAGGCATTAGTAGGGCCTGCCCCAGAGCATGGGAGGAGCAGGGCCTCCAGGGACCATCTGTGCATGGGGGCTTTTTCTGAGGGGAGGGCAGAGGGAGGATAGTAATCTTCATGGTAAGTTTGCCAGGCATCCTGCATATTTCTCTTGCTTCCTGTATCGACTTCATCAGGATGGCCTAAATGTCCTGTATTCAGCTTTTGCCAATAAATTACAAAAATTTGGCAGCTAGAGCTATTTTTCAAATTTAATTGGATATCCTGTATTTTTATTTGCTAAATATCCAACTTTACCTTTTGGATATATAAAAATGACTGAAACCTTCATTTCTGTAGGACTTTTCCAGATAGGAACACAAGTCTCAATGAAAGCCAACAAAATCATTTTCTACTTAGGCACTTGTATACAAACCTTAATGGAAAAAGAAGCTGCCTCTCTCCTTCATATATGAAAAATGGGCATTCTTTGGCTAGATGGGAAGAATACAGATAACTTTTACTGACTGACTGGCCTACCATATCAGCTCAACAGAAGTTTCTTCCCCAACCTATAAGAACAGTAAGGACATCCTCCATAAACCTTGTAGTACAGTATGATCACCCACTGTTGACTCAACCAGCATCCACTGAGCGTCTGAGGCAGGCCTGGCTCTCCTTCAGGTGCCAAGCGTGTAACAGTGAGCATAGCATCTGGGATAACAAACTATATTTTTACTTGATTATTTATTCATTTACTTAATTATACATATGTGGTTTAAACAGCATTTGACATACACTAGTACACAAAAAAATACATTCAAAAATAAGTGAGGAATACACAGCTCTAAACTAATGTCTGAGTAGCCTGAAAATGTCTAAGAAAAAAAACAAGAATCAACACACTAGAAGAAATGGTAAGGGACTATATATAACTAGATATAATTATATATAATTTAAATCTTATGTACATTATAAAAATCTATCCACAAAATTAAAAGGGAAATAAAAAGAGAGAACATATGTGATCCATGTAAAACACAAGTGGTTAATATTCTTTGCAGATAAAAGACACTCATAAATAGTAAGAAAATGGTAGACACTCCCAATCAAATGAGGCTGAAGGGCATAAAACATATATTAAGAACTCAAAATAAGTTTCCTCCTTCTTTCAAACTTTGTCTCAGACAAAAGCAATGTTATTTCAGAAAGAAGAAATAGTAAGAGAAGGAATCATCACAAGGAAGTGGGGAGGCCTCAAAGAATTTAAGAGCAGAAAATATAGCAGACAACTGGAACTGAAAAGAAGAAAAGTTTCCAAGGAGCAGGAAAGGGACAGGCTCTCTCACCAGGGGTCGTGGAGGCAGGACCCTTCCAGGTGCCCCTCTCAGGGATGCTGCTGGTGCCATGGAATTTCCCAGTCGTGAGGACAGATGTCATGGAAAGGCCCAAATTTAAAACTTGATGAAATCAGTGGAGCACACGTGTACCTCGGAACCAGGTGAACCTGAATTAGACTCCCGTCCTGCAACATGTTAGCTGTACTGACATTGAAAAGCTTATGGCACCTCTCTGGAGCCTCAGTCTCCCCATCTGTAAGGTAGGGACAGTGGAGCCTGTCTCACTAGGTCACTGCAAGTGCTAAAGAGCCACTAGATACCGAACGATGATGGGGATGGGTTCTCAAGCAATGCTCGTCTCCCTCCTACGTCCGTGTTGCACATGTGATCATAAATAATATGAGGCCAAAGGGCAGATGAATTGAAATGGAATATTCAGTTAAACAAAAGTACATGCCATGTTTGAACACAGCAGTTCCCAAAGTGAAATATTGTTCCTGCAGGAAGCTTCCTGAAAAGGCCATTTTCAGTCAAATAAGACTGAGAAATGATGCGGACTCTCTCCCCACTTACAGATTTGCACTCTATTAAGAAGATTTTCACCTATTAAATGCATTTCTCTGTCCCACAGTAAAGTAACAAGTTCAATTTTGCTTCATCTGGCAAGTTCCAACTCTCCAAATAGCTTTAATTATGAAATAAGAAGAGAGGCTTTTGTTTTGCTAACTGCTAAAATCTCATAGAACTAATTTTCTATAGAACACATTTTCAGAAAAACCACACTTCAATGATTCAAGCTTTGTCCTTGTTAGAAAATATAATTATCTTTTCATTTATAAAGCATACACAACATTAGCATGACACTAGTAAGTCTTATTTAATATCCATTCATATACTCAGTGGATATATTTGAGGCATTCACCGAAGGCTGGAAATTGGGGATGTGAGAGCCAGGTCCTGACCTCACAGAAATGAAAAGACTAGCAGAGAAGGTAGACAGTTAGCAGCAAACACAAGTGTTATGACAAAGATGTACAGCATCCAGGGAGAGGATGCTCAGAGGATGGAAGGCAAGTGATAATTCTAAGACCACTAGAAAATTTCAAGATCATTTATTGAAAATAACATATATTCTACAGTTAAAAATATATGTGCAGTCATATCAGGGTGCATAAAAACACCTCATTTCTCTAAAACTGAGCTATTTAAGGTCCCAAGATAATGAAGTAGGGGAAAAGACTAATATGCATTGTAGAATTTGGAAGATTTTATTCTATCCTTTTGAAGCCAGCAAGAATTTCCTCAGACTACTTCTAATTCACGCCCACCTCTCACCCACAATAAACGGATGAATTCGCAAAAAAAGTCCGGGGAAAGTCCTAATGAATCTCCCTTCAGAGGCATCACTCAAATGTTTATCTTTTTCTTGCAACTTGCGAACTTTCACGATCCCTCAGCCCATCAGCTAAGCTAAGCTTCTCAAGGTGGAAAAGTAAGGATAATGAAGATGTCAGGTAAGGTGTTCTCTGGATTGAGAGGATGGAAAAACTGCAGGAAGTCTAGTGCAAATCCGCCTGTTCAACTCCTCAGCCAGTGGGATTATTCCAAAACTTAATTCAGCTGATTATCAGTAAACATCCTTTTGACCTAGCTCTCAAGACACTCATTTTCAGTATTAGGAAGATACTCCTGAACTTATTTCATTTCTAAAGAATGGAGTATTGTTTCCTTACTCATTGACATAGAAAAGGACACTAGAACAGGAGTTGCACATGTGCAGCAAATTGAGAAATAAAAGATTAACATGACACGGTCTTGGCTTCCTATTTGTACAAAATTAAAATGAATTCCACATGCAAAAAAGAAAACAAAAATATCTCACAAGAATTGAGTTCAGGGACGACCGTCAGAGAACGCAATGATGAACACATAGGGTATTTCACAACTTCAGTCAATGGCCATTTGTCTTATCATGTATAAATAGGAATTTTCTAAATAATTAATTCAATGTGTTCCACCACTTTTTTTTTTTTTTTTTTTTTTGCAGTATGCGAGCCTCTCACTGTTGTGGCCTCTCCCGTCGCGGAGCACAGGCTCGGGACACGCAGGCTCAGCGGCCATGGCTCACGGGTCCAGCCGCTCCGCAGCATGTGGGATCTTCCCGGACCGGGGCACGAACCCGTGTGCCCTGCATCGGCAGGCGGACTCTCAACCACTGCGCCACCAGGGAAGCCCTGTTCCACCACTTTTGATGTTTTTCTCCATGTAGACATGTCCATTAATTAGATCAATTTTCCTCTACTCTACATTGATTTTGTCATCGTATTACTTTTTTCTTTGTAAGGAATTTCTCCTTTGTCTCAATCTACTAGGGAAAAAAATAGATTTTGATCAAATTGAAGCAAACCTTTATGTGAAAGGAACTGCTACAGTGAGCAAAGAGCCAGAAAACCAGAGGAGAAAATGAAAGAAAATATAGAATAGATCCCCGGTGGGAAGAGATACTCTTAAGTGCTCTTAGCTTAAGACAATGACCTGATTTATTATTCAACTAAATGCCCCTATCCAAATCCTGACCTAATTTTCCTTCTCCTTTATGTGAAAATATTTTTCATAGAAAGCCTTTTATGTTTAAAAATAAGAGATCAATGTCAATGAAAGTACTACAATAACAGTTGACCAAAATCTTCAACGATAGAGCCAAAAAATCCAACTATTACAAGGCTTTGGGGAGTCCAGAAACATTTACTAGGGCTTCTCAAATTTTCTATTTGGGGATTTGAAAAAGACTAATTTTTTTTTTTTTAATTGCGGTACGCAGGCCTCTCCCTGCTGTGGCTTCTCCCGTTGCGGAGCACAGGCTCCGGACGCGCAGGCTCAGCGACCATGGCTCACGGGCCCAGCCGCTCCGCGGCATATGGGATCTTCGCGGACCGGGGCACGAACTCGTGTCCCCTACATCGGCAGGCGGACTCTTAACCACTGCGCCACCAGGGAAGCCCTAATTTTTTAATTGTTTTCTTAAATGTATGATGAATAAAGTAAAGGGTGTGACACTGTGTGCTTGATTGTATGTTTGTGTGTGTTCCTATGTGTATTCTGAACAGCAATAAAACAAATGCTATGCACACATCACCCAGTTTAAGAATAGAACATTACCATCCCCTTAGAAATGCCTTCCTGATTTTATCCCACTCCTCTGTCCTCTCCAAGGTAACCACTATGTTGAAGGATTTACTAATCCCTTCCTTCATTTTATTTATAGTTTTTCCCTGTATCTATGTATACAGAATAATACGTTATCTAGATGTGTTAAGAATTGCTCTCTCAGGTCGATCTTGCCACTGTTAGAAAAGTTTCCAGGATAAGAGAGGCTGATGTGCATCTTTCCCAGGATCACAACGTGGCTCCAGTTTACCTGAAACATTACCAAAGCACCATTTGGGAAAGTCAGTGGTCAGTGAAATAGTTAAAACTTTTAGTAAGGCTGTAGTGTGGTCCAGCAAGAATATGGTTGGGGATAGGGTGGGAACAGGGTACGTTTTCTCCTAAGCTGCTCAACGTAGCCAACCTCCAACTCTCAGGGGTAACAGAGAAGAACGCTTCCGTGGGGTGACATGAGTGATCTCAGCTGATTCGGGCAATAAGCATGGAAGGTAGAGCAAGAACAATTGTATTTCTTTGTACTCAACTCTGGATAGAGGTCAAAATCATCCTCAAAATCATCCCAGAATTCCCATTGCTTCTCACATCTGTTGCATCTTCTTTTTCCTATTTCCTGCCTTCCTATTAATTGGTGTTTTCACTTGTTTGGTGGAAACTACCTTCCAGTAACTTCCTCAGTAAACGTCGCCTGGGAGCAGAAAAGGCTGAAAATGTATTCACAGTCAGTTCTCCGTATTTGCAGTAGTTATGTTCTATGAAGTTGCCACAAACACTGGATTAGCAAATACTGAACCACTGTTCATGGGGTTATTCCTATAAACCCATTCTCAACATGTTTGTCTACCAATTGGTACCTTACAAAGGGACAGACACGTAGATCAAAGGAACAAAACATATCAATGTACTCAACTGATTTTTGTCAAAGTTATAAAGGCAATTCATTGGAGAAGAAGACATCTTTTCAACAAATGGTGCTAGAATAATGGGATGTCCTATGCAAAAGAAATGAATCTTCACCAGTAACTCACATATTATATATATCATACTTCATAATGAACCATAGACATAAATGTAAAATGTAAAACTACAAAAAAAAACCAGGATGGAAGTAGGAAATGGGAATCACGCAGAGTGGAATTGGGGTGGCGTGGCTTTCATTCTGGCCAATTGAGGCAGGAGTCTGACATGCTGTCAAAGCCAAGGACTAGAGCGAGATGTCTGCAGCTTGAATGACTGTTGGGCTGTGGGTGAGCCCAGAAAGGGACAGTGGGCCCAGGACTATCTGCTCTTTTTGTCTATGTAAACCCAGACCTGCAGGCGAGCGGTGGTTCTGATTGCTGTGCAGACTACTGGATATTAGTAGACATACTCTCAGGGGTCCATGAGTTTTCTGTGAACTTTTGAATTTTATATATTGATTTTATGGCTAATGGCAAAAAAAAAAAATGTTGGTATATCCTGGATCATCTTATAACCCAGAACTGCCTTGTAATTTAATATCTGAATGTATATTTGTGTTTACAATTATTTTGTTACCAATAGATAATATAAAGATGCATTATTCAAGATTAATATCGTGATAGATAAGTATGTGTGGATCCCATTAAGTGGGCAAAGGCCTAATGTTAAAATGCCAATAATTCACCCCTTCCCAGATTACCAGTTGTAAAGACAAACTTCGGCCACTGAAAAGCCTTATCATAAGGTTAGACTTTAGCTTCCAGTGTTGAGAGCCTGACTTGATGCTATGAGACCCCTTCCTGCAGTGGTTAAGTGTGTTACTTTAATTGCTGTATGCTAACGATCAAAGATCAGAGGTGGGCTTAATGCCAAACGATGCCCCAGAGCCAAGTGCAGGCTAAATGACATTACAGCACATTGGGATGATGAAGGGATGCAAGCTGCTACAGTAGAACGGAGCAGTGGGAGAAGTGAGTTAGCTTGCAGGGGGGGTCAGTGTAATCAGCCAGAGAAACCCAGCAGTCAGCACTTTATTGTGCTGATGCAGATTCAGTCACCTTTGTGCCAGTTTGGAACATGCTTTTAGTAGTAGCAGGGCTACTAGCTAATAAGCAATGATTTTTATAGATGGAATGTTTTTAAACTAATCATGCATGTTGACGTGTACAACTAAGTTGATGATCACACCTTAATAGTGTAACAGTGGTTTACACGATAATGGTGATGGCTTGTGTGACAGTCCCGCACGCTTAAATTTAAGTGTTGAGACAGGAAAGTATAAAATACAAAATGTCATCTCCCAACTATGAATTGCAACAACAAACATCACCAGTCACTATGAATTAATGTTGCTTTTGGTTGTTATGGTACTTATTTAGTAAATGTGTTTGGTTTTACAGATGTGCAAGAACTATAAACATAAGGAATTTACACGTATAAAAATGACACAAATAATATATCAACATAAGACATATTGAGATTTTTTTCCTTTTAAAGGAGGTCCACATTTACTGTCTTTTGAGAAAGAAACACATCAACATCAACTCGAGCTTTGTTAAAAATAATAAACATTGCAGCTCTGATCACATAAATCAGGATCTCCTGGATGGGAGCCTGGGGATGTGTCTTTCAAAGCCTGTGGGTGAGTCTATGATCACACATCTCCTCACTCTGGGCCAAAAGTTTATGAGTTCATTTATTTTATTCAATTTGTACATTTTCCCTTTCAAATTAATTACTTTATATTTTGTAGTTAATTCCTTTCACCTACTTTCCTTAGATTTTTTCTCACTTCTTGAGATGAATACTAAATTGATTTATATTTATTCCTTTTTAAAAAACATTTACTTAAAATATGTCTCTTACATCCAATTCTTTTGAACATTTAGTATTTTTATAGTGTTTATTTCCTAAATAGTCTAGAATTGGAGTTCCAATTTTGTTTTTGATGTAATATTTTCATACAATAGTTGTTCTTTTTGATGTTGTTTTTATTTTAAAATTTCCAGTGGTTTGGATTTTGTTTGAGCTTGGTTGAACTTTGTTATTAAAATCTAGATTTTTTTTTCACTGTCATTGAATGTAACCAGTGATACTTCTATATTTTTTAATTCATTAAAAGCTTTGATTTGTTTTTATAAATATTTTCTTTATATTTGCAAAGTAAGTACTTTCTGTTCATCAGATACAAAGTGCTAAGTATACCTATTAAAGCAAGCATATTGATTATACTTTTCAAAACCATTCTATCCTTACTTAGTATTCCCTTTTATCTACTAAAGAAGAGAAATGGTACCATAGTGTATTGCAGTTGAGATTTTGTCCATTTTTTTGCATTTTTAAGAGTTTTAGTTTTATTTTGGTGCTGTATTATTTCACATAAAAGTTTGCAAGTGTCATAATTCCACTGTAGCATCCACTGCCTTTTATTAATGTAGCCTAATCCCCTGTGCTGGTTCCACTGAATTCTCTGAACTTTGTCCATTAAGTTCTATTTTGCCTGATTTTAAAATTACCTCAGTTACCACCAAACTGTCTCTACATTGCATTTTTCTAGTATATTATTGCATATTTTTAAATTAAATTGTCTCTCTATTACTCTGCTTAGGTGCATCTCATATGCATAGTCAAATTTTATGTTGTTTTTCAATGTGTGGGTTTTAATATTAATTTAATCAGTCATGGGTATTAATATGTATTTATATGTATATTGGTACATTTAGTCTTACTTCTGACTTATGCTTACTCTTTTTCATGCTTTTTATCACTTTGTTTTCCTTTATCTGTGATTATACTGATCATGTATTCCTTATATTTTTATATTCTTTTTGTGATTTGAAAGTTAAAAATTCTTATCTTTATTCTATATGTAACTAACTTGAAATGTTAAAAAAAAATGTTAATGATGTCAGTGTAAAGAATGTAACATCCAATATCACCAGCTATGAAAGACGAGACGTGTAGCGTGCTTTCACACCTTCTGTTTTCTAACACATCTTCCAATATTTCACAGGTGTTTTCTCCAATTTCATGAATAGAATTTTTATTTTTTATACTGTGCACTTTTACTTTCACTTTAATGTGTGCATTGCTTTATAACAACAGTGACAATTATTTAGCTGTACCAGGTTTCATTGTTTAACATCATTTCCTTTAAATCTTTCCTTTTCTTGGAAGTAATTACTATGATTAATTTCCCTCTTTGTAAGACAAATTTTTCAGGGATTTTTTTCCAAGGACACACGATTGAACTGTGTCTCCCAACCCCTACCAAAAGATGTGTTGAAGTCCTAACCCCCAGAACCTCAGAATGGGACTTTATTTGGAAATAGAAATTGAAGATGTAATTGGTTAAGATAAGTTCATTTTGGAGTAGGATGGGCTTTGAAGCCAATATGACTGGCATCCTTACAGAAAAGGAGAGACACAGGCACACAGACTCACGAGGGGAAAATTACATGTGATAACAGAGGCAGAGATTCAAGTGCTACTGCTGGAAGCCGAGTACACCAACGATTGCCAACACACACCAGACACCAGGGAGAAGTAAAGAGTGGGTCTACCCAGAGTTTCAAAGGAAGCATGGCCCTGCTGACACCTGGATTTTGAATGTGCAGCCTCCAGAACTGTGAGTCAGCACATTTCTATAGTATTAAGTCACCCTGTGTATGGTACTTACACCCTGCTTGTGGCGGCCCTAGGAAATTAATACAGTGGGTACTATCACTTCTGATTTTTGGTGTTTCTGCACATGTATTCCAGTTAATTAGCACATAAATTTATTTCACACCCCAAAATGAAAATCTTGAAGCACAAATTTTTTTCTCAACCCTCAAATTGTGGCTTCATTGTCTTTTTGAAGATTCCTTGTTTCTGTGTGATATCCAGTACCCGAAGCACTTCTCAAAAAGTTTGGTATAATCAAGATTTACTCTGCAAAAAATGGATGCATGGCTACCGTGTCCTCCTTCTGAAGTTCAGGACTGGAACACTGGGGGAGGTTCTACTGGGGGCATTTTCCATTTACTTACTAAGCAACAATTTTCTTTAAATTTCCTAGGTCCTTGGCTCTATCTGCTTGAGCTCTTCTATCTTGAGAGAATTTCTTGAAATGTTTCCAGTGCTGATATGGATTTTTCCATAATACCATATTCTTTGTTCAGTTTCATTGATATTTCGTGAGGTTGGGTTTTTCTCAGGGAAAAGACAGGCTTTCGGAGAAGTGATTAGAGGGCGTTACAGATGGCATCAGCACTGTCGTGTTAGGATGGTTTTACGTGTCATTGGCCACTTCAATGGAACATGAGTTTACTTCAAAGCAAGAAGCCTTGAGCATGTGACAGAGTTGTAACTGTCAGAAAAAGCTTGGGGGCATCACTTCTTCCTCTAACATAACATCATTCTGGAGCAAGAAGCCTTAAGTTTCACAAACACCCGTCCTCGGACCAGTTCCTCGCACACATCCTTCTGAGAGTCCTGAACAGACCCTCACTTGTATGACAGCCCCTCTGGATATGTGAGTAAAGTGGCTGCATCTGATGCAGAAAAATTCTAGCTCCTGAGTCAGGCAGGGCACCTGCTCTGCGGCCTGAGCCACAGTGAGTGCGGACCATCTGGTCTTGGCAGGAGAAGTTTATGGCAGCTGCAGGAATTTGGGTGTCTCCATTGCTATGCTGGTTTCTTTACAATGAGAAAAACGAGAAGAGTTCAGTGTCATTTAACATATGGTGACATTTAGTGACCTTTCTGACACTAAACCCGCAAGTCTGAGTCTGGAAGCTGAAACTCCTCAACCTAGCAGTTCCTATGCTCCTGCAAACCTTCCAGTGACATCTGCTGGAAAAGACGGGTCGTTGTTGACAACTGTGGCCACAGAGTCTAAGCAGCCTTTGAGAGGTGGGCTGCACAGCACCCTGCATGCCCTTCAGCAATGGTGCCAAGTGATGCCCCATGCAGCTATTGGTGCAGAATTAGCAAAATTGTGCAATAAAGGTTACCAAATCAAAATGTACAGAGAAAAAAAAAACTATTGGGTTGATTCTAGGGTAACTGATGTACAAAGATTTCAAGATTAACAAAGGGTGATAGAATGGGAGTGATTCACTGAGTGAAGAGACAAATATTTGCAAGGACTTTAAATATAAGTATTTCACAATTGCAGGAAAGGGCCAACACCTGCCAGATAAAGTTAGAAATGTGCTTATTCTATTTATGGCCAATTATATTTTTCTGGGTTTGAAGTGTGAATTTGGACAGTTTTAATTTATCAAAAAATTATCTTTTCATTAAAATTTTCAAATTTATTTGCATGCATTTGTGTATCATATTCTCATAACTATTTTCCACATATATAGATTATTTTCACTTCCACTTTTGAAATTTTTATGTGTTCCCATTCAGAATTATACTTTCTAATTTTTGTGATTTTCCTTCTAAGTTTATTTTCCAGAGAACTGTCTAGTATAAATATTTTAAAAGCCAAATTTTGTAATCACTGTCTATTGTTTTCTTTGTTCTAATTGTCTATTTCTGATTTAATCATTTATATTTCAATCTTCTTTTTTTAGGACTATTGCTTTTTGTACATTATGGCACCTAATGCAATACATTAGTTTCTTTCTCAGTAAGTTACTTCTGGCTGTAAAATTATCAAGGTCTTGAACAGATACTTCAAAAAGGAAGATATACAAATGCCTGATAAGGACATGAGAAAGTGTCCAGCAGTGTTAGTCATCAAGTAAATACCAAGTCAGATGTCACAACCCACCCACCAGAATGGCTAAGATAAAGAGAATGATATTGGAGCAACTCACTAATGTTGCTGGTGGCAGAGAAAAGGGAACAGCCACTTTGGAAAAGGTTTTGCTATTTTTCATTAAACACACATCTACCCTCTGGCCCAACAATTCCACTCGTAGAAATGAAACCATATAAGCACCAAAAGATTTGTACATAGTGTCCACAGCAGTTTTATTCACAATAGGCAAAAACTGGAAGCAGCCCAGACGTTCACCAACAAGAGACTGAAGACAGACTGTGAGAGTCATAGATTGGGAATCTCACTGCTCAGCATTCAAAGAGAGATGAAAATAATGATAACACGGACGAGTCTCTAAAACGTGTCGCTGAATGAAAGTAGTCTGACACAAAAACAGCACATACTGTAATGATTCTATTTATACAAAGTTCCAAAATAGGAAAAATAATATATGTAAAAAAAAAAAAGAAAGAAAGAAAGAAAGAAATCAGAACGATGATTGCCTTTGGAGTGAGGGAGTAGGTAGGGTGGAAATTGATAAGGATGTGGTCCAAAGGAATTTCCTGCATTCTAGCTATTATCCTATTAGGTTGATATGAGTTTTTCAAAATTGCAAATGATACGCTTAGGATTTGTGCATTCCACTATCTGTAAATTTTACCTTAAAAAGTTAAGAACCAGAAACAAATACTGATAAGATAGTTGAAATGTTTAGAAGTAAAGCATATTGATATTTTCAACTTACTTTGAAGTGCACCAAAAAATAAGATGAATTGATGGACAGGTAGATTTATTATATATGTGGGTTAGCTAGAACCCGGGAAATTCCTTTGGGCCACATCCCTGTCAATTTCCACCCTATATATTTCCTCCCTCCAAAGGCAATCATAGTTCTGATTTTTTAATTTTACCATATATTATTTTTTCTATTTTAGAACTTTGTATATATGGAATCATACAGTAAGTGCCCTTTGATAAATTTTACCTAAAAAATTAAGAACCAGAAAAAAAATATGATAAGACAGTTGAAATATTTAAAAGTAAAGCGTACTGTTATTTGCAACTTACTTTGGAGGAGTCAAACAATAGGATGGATTAATGGATGGAGAGATTTATTATACATGTGATAAAACAAATGTAACAAACTGTTAGCAATCATGGGACCTAGGCGGTGGGTATGTGGATATTCATTATTCAGTTATTTCAACTTTTCTGTAGAGTTGAAAATTTTCAAAATAAAATATGAGGAAAATATCTTGGGGCACACTTCAGGGGCAGCCCGATGGTGGACCCCTGGATGAAGCCTCGCACCATAAGCAGAGGTTGAATGACCTGGACTTTAACTGGAATGAACAGTTATGAAGCATTTAAGAGGCAGGCTGTCGTGTGCTTCAGTTTCCAGTAAGCACTGTCAATAGTGGAGGAACCGAAGGCTGTTCACGTAATGCGCATGATTCCCCATAAGCAGCCCCACCGCAACTCCGGTCTCATTTGTGTATCACTTGGTGTTCTAATTTGTGTATTATTTTGCAGTTCATGACCTAGTATTGTCTTATGATTTGGATATGAAGAAGATGAAGTACGAAATTAGTTTTTAATAACTTATGATATGGCCTTTAATTCTTTAAAAAAATTTAGGTCAGAACTGAAATACCTCACAAAATGGTAAGAAACAATAAGCATGGGCTTATTGGTTAATATTTTGTCCATTGTATAATGGTTCTAAACACCTCTTAAGATGTTCCAAAATATTCATAAGACACGATTTGATGATTCATACATGAAATAGTGTAACGTACTTATTTAGAAAGATCAAAAACATTTTTAAAGTGACTAAATACAGTGTTTTTTAAAATTCTAGAAAAGTTCAAAAGTATACTAATAGGAAAAAGGTACATCAAGAGTGCAAAAATAGTCTAAATGGATAAACCAAGTTTTTAATGTGACAGCAGCTAAAGTACGATTATTAATTTTTATTTAAATCTTAGATGGCAATGCCTTTAGAAAACTGGCCAAAATATCTTTGAAATGTTCAGAGGTTAGAAAAATATAAATAGGTATATTTAAAAAAACTTTCAAAAGAGGTTAAAACAATCCTGTTACATATAAAATAAGAATAGGTAATAGTATGGGGTAAATATAAATTTTAGGTAAATGTACCAGTCGCCTAAATCTGCTTTAAGTAAATGGGTTTTTGGCAAATTAGCCTCAGGCAAATTGGTTTACTCCTAGCTTGGTCACAGTAGGAATTCAATAAAGGTTTGTGGGAAAAGGCAACTACTGAATGGGAGAATTGGGAGTATTTGCAAATCATAAGTCTGATAATTAATATCCAAAATATATAAAGAACTCAAACAACTCAGTAGCAACAAAACCAAGCAACTTGATGAAAAAATGAACAGAGAATCTGATTAAACATTTTTCCAAAGAAGACATTCGGATGACCAACAGGTACACAGAAAGGTACTCAACATCACTAATCATCAGGGAAATGCAAATCAAAACGACAATGAGATGTCACCTCACACCTGTCAGAGTGGCTAACATGAAAGAGACATGAAATAACAAGTGTTGGTGAGGATGTAGAGAAAAGGGAACCCTTGTTCACTGTTGGGAATGTAAATTGGTGCAGCCACTGTGGAAAATGGTATAAAGTTTCCTCAAAAAATTAAAAATAGAGCTACCATATGATCCAACAATTCCAGTTTTGAGTATTTATCTGAAAAAAATGAAAAGCATTAATATAAAAATATATATGCACCTCCACGTTCATAACAGTGTTATTAACAATTGCCAAGATATGGAAGCAACCTAAGTGTCCATCAATGGATGAATGGATACAAAGGATGTGGTACATATATATATGTATATACACAATGGAATCCTATTCAGCCATTAAAATGAATGAAATTTTTCCATTTATAATAACATGGATGGACTTTGAGGTCATTATGTTAAGTGAATGTCAGACAGAGAAAGACAAATACTGTATGGTCTCACTTGTACATAGAATTTTTAAAAAACAGCAACAATAAACAAGCTTATAGATACAGACAACAGATTGGTGGTTTTCATAGGCGAATCATTACGTTGTTCACTTGAAAATAATATAATGCTACATGTCGATTATACCTCACCTTTTTAAAGTAAATAAAAATTTTTTTTAAATATCTGTAGCAAATTGCAGAGAAGGAGCTAAGCTAATTTCTTTCTGTTACTTTTATTCTAAGAAAATTTAACATGATTCAAATCCCTTTATATCACAATTTGATAGTTACAGTACCTGAAATCATGGGGTTTTAGTCCATAATGTTCATTAAAACAGATTTTACTGAAATGCGAATTGGAACAGTGAAAAATCACTATTGCTGTATAATAGAGTTCAGCAATTAGCTTAAACAATAGTTTCACAGAAAGTATTTTGCTCCTGGTCACAATTCAAGAAAACATATTTCAGTGATTTGCCAGGCACTATCAGACATAAAGATCATTAAGAAATGGTTTTAAGCTTCAGTGAAGTTGTGATTGAGCGGAGGGCAGAGGGGCATGGAAGTAGACGGCACACTTAGGTACCAACCGAGATAAAGCCAACCCCAGCATGTTTGATGGTGGAGATACAACAGAACAGGGGGAGCCCAGAGAACAGAGGAAGGTCATATAATGAGAAAAAATTCATAAAAGAAATAACATGTACATCTGACTTTGGAAATGGGACGAAATTTCACGGGTGGAAATGGCAGAGACATTCTAAGAGATAGGGCTGAAAACCTCAGAATTAATGAAAACAATCCTCCCATTCAGGAACTATATTAAACACCAAATAGGATAAATAAAATTAAGTCCAATACTTGACACATTTCAAATTATACTGAAAAAAGCCAAAGTAATAAATGATCTCCAAAAGACCAAGTGTGAGAAGAGAGAGTACCTGCAGGGCTTGACACACTGAACTGACCTTGGGTTTCTGCAGGGAAACATGAGGTCCTAGGAGACAGGTATCTGAGAAAAAGTAACTGACTCCTTGGAATTTTACATAGAGCCACACTAGGAGTCAAAAAAGAGGATGAAGTTAATGTATTTTCAAGCAAAACTTGAGTTTACCACCAACAGACCCTTTTAAAGGAATTTCTAAAATATGTAGCTTATTAAAAAGGAAAAGGTGATTTAAAGTGATATCAGTTCTTAGGAAAAAGACTTAGATGCAAAAAGTAATGGTAAGCAAATGAGTTATAAAGCATGTGGGTAAATCTAAACAAATATTAATGTGCAACACTTTAGGAATAATAATTATTTGCAAAGAAGGTAGAGGTAGAAATAGAGTAACTTTAAACTATCTTAAGTGTGCAAGCTACATTTAAAGGTGACCAGTAAAACAATACAGTAGAATATATAAACTGCAAACTAGTATGATGAAATTGGAACTTCAATCAATCAATTCAAAATAAGAAAGGGAGAAGGAAAAAAGAAGAAAGATCTGGGCAAATAGAAAGAAGATGGTAGAAAAAATGCAAATATACCATTAATCGCAGTAAGTGTAAATGGGGTAAACTCAAATTAAAACCCAGAATTTGTAGGATGGGATTTTTATAAAGTCTAATTAAATGCTACTGAAGAGAGACATTTGAAATTACTATACAGAAAGACTGAAAGTAAAACAATGGAGAAATGATAACTAGGCAAATACTAGATAAAAGAAAGGTTAAGCAGTAAGAATGTCAGATAAATTAAATTTTAAGGCATAGCCTTGCTGAGTTGAGGAGACAGACATCGGCATTCAGCAAGTCTGAGACAGCTAGATTTGCACACTATAGTAGAAAAGATGGAGAAATGTAGAGCTAGAGCTCCAGAAGTCTATATATAGTCTCCTTAAGTCTTTGGCTGAAGAGAAAGCTGAACATTCAGAGAGTATGGTTCCATGAGACTAAACAGAAAACTACCATAAAAAGAACAACTACTATAAAGTAAAACCAGACAACCACTGGAGCTTGCACAGGGCAGACCAGTCAGAGTGTAGAAAGCTCATTAGACATCAAAGACATCCAGTAGAGAGCCCAGGAAAGTCAACCTGAATAGCAGAACTAACACGGGGTTGCTCTAAACCTGCCCTAACAAAGGATCCAGCTGATCCAGAAGAAACATAACTGCCTGCCAAAAAAATTCTGTACTCTTTTAAAAAGACAACAAAATCCAGACATGAAGAGCGTCTGAAATCCAGTTCATTATACAGCATTTAATTAAAAAACACTGAGCATGTGAAGAAGCAGAAAACTGTGACCCATAACCAGCAAAACACATCAGTGAATCAACACAGACCCATGAGGGACAGAGATGATGGAAGTGACAGATAAGGACCTTAAAACAACGGTTGTGTCAAGGTTTTAAAGGAAAATATGAACGTAATAGCACAATAGAATGAGAATTAATATCGTGGAATCCAAGCAGGTCAATGCATACATGTGAATGTATCTGTCAGGGTGCACATGTCAACATTAGAAATGAGAGACATTTATTCTCTAAATCTGAAGGAAAGGAGGATAGGATGGATGATAACTGGGGGGAAATGTGATTGTATCCAAGAAACAGTAAGAAAAATTCACATCTGATGGCCTTGCTCTGAGTATAAGCTTCATGGTAAAATTTTTAAAACTCTGCTGGAATTAGGAGGAATAAAGTAATGGGCTTGGAAACAAATGATAGCACAAAACAAACAAATATATGATGATATTAAAGATACACACTATGTCGGACCTTGTTAATTTCCAGCAGAAAAAGCTAACATATCACATGATTTTCATCATCAGGGTTTTAAAATCGGCCAATACGGTGCCAGGCTCATCACTAAACAGAATCAAGGGTGTTAGTTAAGGCAAAAGCTATGTGGGAAAAACTCAGGACACAAATGGTGTAATGGAATACTAGAAAAATATCAAGTTCTTAGAGATTATAGAAATGGCAGAGTTGATTCAAGAAAATTGGGGGAAAGCCAACAGGACAGATGACTGTGTCCAAAGGAGCAGACCCACCTCAGATAGGTGATCTAGCATATAGGTTATTGATTAGAAGTGACATAAGGTTGGATTGAAGTAAGAAAATAATGGAGCCGATCAAAAACATGGCAAAGTGTCAGGGTAGAGACAAGTAGAGGAACTCATGTGCTAAAGTCCTTGGGGGATTCTGAGGACCTTTCTTTCTGTTGGTGAGTGTGTCATAAACAGGTCACATGTTGCTCCTTGGGAAGGAGGGCAGGGAGAAGACCCTCACTGAGGCATGAGATACACAACCACTCATACTTGCCTGAGAAAGGCATCTGGGTGTTAGGGTAACAGGAAGGGGACACTAGCCACAAACCACACTTCTCATGTCCCCAGCCTGCCCTACTCGCACACCAATCTATTAGGAAATCTTCATCTTTTAGCTTAAGGTTTACTTTCCTGTTAAAATTTTAAAAGCTCTTGAAAGGGGTGTTCATTCAACCTGATCCTTCATCTTTTATGGAGCTGATAAATTTCTCAAATCTTTGTACTGGAAGCAGTTTTAATAAAAAGAGAAGGGGAAATGCTAGTTAATAGAGAAGTTCCAATGAGAAGAAAAGAGTGCAGCCAAGAGGAGCCTGGGAGCATGTCATTTATGATTTCAGCTGAGATTGCTCCTGCTGCCACACCTTGTACATACCTGGGCGTGCAACTCTAATATAGGTGTGGCACCAGTGTCCCAGGATGTGTCCAGGCAAAGACTTTTCCTGAACCGCTGTCAAATTTACTACACAAAAAACTTGGGTTTAATCCAAATCCCCTAAAAGAAAAGACGTCATTCACTCAATAATCTCAGTTTCCCCCCTTTCTCAGCAATTGCCCACAGAAGACTGAATGGAAAAAAAGATGACTACATATAATCTCTGGGTGTGTCTGGGAGGGAGGCTGGGGGAAAGGTGGGAAAGAGAAGAGGAAGGATGCCTGCTATTTGGTTGACTGTATCCAGGGAGTTAATCCCTTTCTTTGAACAAGTCAAAATGATTTGACAGCTATGATTAAAAAATAGGCTCTGTCCTGGTTCGAACTGACAACCAGATAAAAGTACATTTCCAACTTTCCTGCTTGAACATAAAATATCACTACCTGTCCTTTATTTTCATCTGTGTGTGAGTTTCCATAAATGAAGTAACAAAATTTTTAAAACTCTCCCTCTTGTCCAGAGTCACATAACAATGGGAGGCAGTAACTATGTCACAGAAGAATCTTGACCTTCATCAGTTGCTCAGGGTTCTGAAGCTCACCCTGTACTTGTAGGGGCAAGGAATGGCCTCCTCATTGCATCCTAAACCTGCATCTTTGTCCTAGAGAGATTAGAAGAGGGGTGCGTGAAAGTGAGATTAGGTGTCGGGAGTGTGTGGCATGCAATTTCCAGCTCACTGGTTTTGACAAAGCTTTTCAATCATCCACATCAGTTGTGTTCCACTTGCCATTTATTATGTTATTGTAATGCTTCAAACACCAAGACTTCCTGAGCACAGTCTCTAAAATTATGTGACTTCATACAAATAGTAGCTTAACTATGTAGTAATCTGTGGCATTCAAGATTTAGACTTAAAGGTATATTTTTATAATAAAAAATGAATTTAGTGAGTGACGTCGGTGAAAATGGCAGAGTAAAAAAATCCCCCAATCCTCCTCTCCATAAAAGCAATGAGAACACTGACAAAAATTGCCAGAATTGACGTTTTCAGAACTCTGGAAATTAACCAAAATTCTTTCAGCAATCTCGGAAACATTTATTCTTCATATAACTGCTGAATTTCAGGAAGAACAGCAGGATACATGGCGTTTCAGCGTGGCCTGTCCCCATCTCCTTCCCCAACTCTGTAGTAGCCTGGAACATGACAGCCTGCAGTCACCGTGGAAACCAGTAGTCTGGCAGCCAATAGAGGGAGAAGAACATGGTTAGAGCTCCTTCAGAGTCCCGTTTCCAGATTATTGTCATTATTTGACCTTTAAGTTTCTTGGAAGACCCTACTCATACCCTCTTTCTTTCAGCTGACTTGGAGATTGTACACTGCAAAAAGCCTTTTCTCCACAGATGTTTGTCAGAAACAGTCAGAGAGAGAGAGAAGGAAAGAGAGAGACTGAGAGCAAGCAAAGACTCACATTACTAGAAAAAGAAATGAAAGAGGGGACATTACTACCTAACCAACAGGGGAACAAAAGAATCATAACAAACTACTATACAAATTTATATGCTAAAAATGAGATAATGTAGATGAAATGGACAGATTCATAGAAAAACACAAACTACCAACACTGACTCTAAAAAAAATAGACAATCTAACTAGACTTATGGCAAAAGAAAGGAAATTGAGTTATTTGTAGTGAGGTGGACGGACCCAGAGTCTGTCATACAGAGTGAAGTAAGTCAGAAAGAGAAAAACAAATACCGTACGCTAACACATACATATGGCATCTAAAAAAAAAAAAAGGTTCTGAAGAACCTAGGGGCAGGACAGGAATAGAGACACAGACATAGAGAATGGACTTGAGGACATGGGGAGGGGGAAGGGTAAGCTGGGACAAAGTGAGAGAGTGGCAAGGACATATATACACTACCAATTGTAAAATAGATAGCTAGTGGGAAGCAGCTGCATAGCACAGGGAGATCAGCTCAGTGCTTTGTGACCACCTAGATGGGTGGGATAGAGGGTGGGAGGGAGACGCAAGAGGGAGGGGATATGGGGATATATGTAGATGTATAGCTGATTCACTTTGTTACAAAGCAGAAACTAACACACCATTGTAAAGCAATTATACCCCAATAAGATGTTAAAAAAAAAAAAAAAAGCTATTGGAGGGAGTACTCTGCTAAAACAAGAGTAAATCAAGAAAAAGGAGGACTTGGGATACAGGAAATACAAAAGCCAGCACAGGAAGGAGTAGCAAGCTGTGTGCAGATGCCCGGGGCAAGTGGTCCAGGAGAGAGTATGAAAAGTTCTCCAAGGAGACGAATCAATACCTAATGTGTCTGAATATATGAAGGAAATTTAGGCCACTGGAGATGAGTTTGGAGTTGAAACAATAATAATACAAAACTAAAAATGTAAGGCAATTATTAACACCAGGGAAAACAAAGAGTGGTGCAGGGAAGGAGAAGTAATCATCATTAATCATCATTAGTTCAAGGCTTAGCTATAAACAGGATTTATATAATCACAGTCAGAGAAAAGGGATCTAACCAAAATTATGATATATCTATCTTGGGAATAGCAGTGGGGACAGAAAGGGTGAATGTGTTGTGAGGAGGTGTGTGGGAAGACAGACAAGGGTTAAATCTTCATCTTCTCTAGCAGGAAGTCATTAGATAATTCCTCAAGCTCCTAAGTCAGAGAGCAGCAAGATACTGTGTTATTTAAAAATTTGAATGTAGGGCTTCCCTGGTGGCGCAGTGGTTGAGAGTCCACCTGCCGATGTGGGGGACACAGGTTCGTGTCCCAGTCGGGGAAGATCCCACACGCCATGGAGCGGCTGGGCCCGTGAGCCATGGCCGCCGAGCCTGCGTGTCTGGAGCGTGTGCTCCGCAATGGGAGAGGCCACAACAGTGAGAGTCCTGCGTACCGCAAAAAAAAATTTGGATGTAAATACCAAAAGAATGTGACAAAAGAGTTTAAAGTGAGAGCCACTGGGGAGTGGAGAATGAAAAATAAGGGGATGGAAGACTGCTGGAGAATTTTGTTTGTTTGTTTTTATTTGCAGTACGCGGGCCTCTCACTGTTGTGGCCTCTCCCGTTGCGGAGCACAGGCTCCGGACGCACAGGCTCAGCGGCCATGGCTCACAGGCCAAGCCGCTCCGCGGCACGTGGGATCTTCCTGGACCGGGGCACGAACCCGTGTCCCCTGCATCGGCAGGCGAACTCTCAACCACTGTGCCACCAGGGAAGCCCTGGAGGGTTTTCTTGGTAACAAATCTTTGATTACGTACATGCATCTATAATTTATTTGTATATGTAGCTACTGAAAATAAAATACATATGCATAATTTTAAAAATAAATAAACTTATGACAAGTAAACAGATTGAATGAATAATATTTTAAAACTACCCACAAAGAAAAGCCCAGGTACAGATCACTTCACTGCTGAATTCTACCAAACATTTAAAGAAGAATTAATACCAATTCTTCAAAAACTATTCCAAAAAAATAGAAGAGGAGTGAATACTTCTCAACTCATCTTATAAGGTCAGTATTACCCTCATACCAAAACCAGGCAAAGGAAGGAAAACTCCAGGCCAATATCTCTTATAAATATGTGCACAAAATTCTTCAACAAAATAGTAGCAAACTGTATCCAGCAACATATAAAAGGAATTCTACACCATAACAAAGTGTGATTTATCTCAAGTATGCAAGGCTGGTCTGGAAATCAATTAGTATAAAGCATTGTATCAATAATTTTCTTCAATGACAAGATCATCTGAATCGATGCAAAAAAATTTGACGAAAGCCAACATCCTTTCATAATAAACACAATCAGCAAACTAGGGACAGAAGGGTGTATTCTCATCCTGATAAAAGGCATTTACAAACACCCACGGCTAACATCACACTTCATGGTTCAGGACTGGATGCTTTTTTCTTAATATTAGGAACAAGACAAAGATGCCATTCTTGCCACTTCTACTCAACATTGTCCTAGAGGGATTCTAGTCAATACAATTAGGAAAGAAAAAGAAATAAAAGGCATCCAGACTGAAAAGGAAGAAGTAAAACTATCTCTAGTCACAGATGACACATTCTTGTATATAGAAAATCCTATGGAATCCACTAAAAAACAATTAGAACTAATAAATGAGTTCAGCAAAGTTGCAGGATATAAAAATCAATTATATGTCTATATACTTGCAATAAACAATCAAAAATTAAAGAAGCAATTTCACTTGCAATAGCATCAGAACGAATAAAATATTTAGGAATAAATTTAACGGAAGTGCCTGAAAGCTTATACACTGAAAACTACAAAACAGTACTGAAAGAAATTAAAGAATATCTAAATAAATGGAAAAACATCACATGTTCATACATCAGAAGACTTAACACTGTTAAGAGAAACACTCTTCAAATGAATCTACAGATTCAACAGGCAATCCCTGTCAGAATCTCAGTTGACTTTTTTGTAGAAATTGACAAGTTGATTCTAAAATTCATATGGAACTGCAAGTGATCCAGAGCAGGCAAAACAATCCTGAAAAAGAATAAGGTACAGAGACGCGCATAATCTCAAAATTTACCACAAAGCGATGGTAATCATGAGAGTGTGGTACCAGCAGGAGGACACACAGGTAGATCAGTGCGCTAGAACTGAGAAGACGCAAATGAATCTGCGTCCTTGGCCAACTGATTTGCCATTGAAAACCATTCAATGGGCAAAGAATAGTCCTTTCCACAAATGGATATCCACATGCAAAAAAAAGACGGCTGGATTCATCTCACACCATATACAAATTTTCTTTTAAATTAGACCAACAGCTTTATGGAAAGACAAAGAGAGCAGAACCCCTCCCCTCTACCCACAGTCCTAGGGCCTTGGCCTCAGGCTCTGAGCATTCAGCCATCCTGCAGCCCAAGAGGACTGTATACGAATTTTAATGCAAAATTTATGAAAGACCTAAGTGTAAAAGCTAAAACTATAAAACTCTTAGAAGAAAACATAGGGGTAAATCTTCATTACCTCATATTTGACAATGGTCCCTTAGATGCAACACTAAAAATGACAAAAGAAAAATAGATAAATTGAACTATTAAAATTTAAAAATTTTGTGCATCAGAAATACAATCAAGAAAGTGGAAAGCAACCCACAGAATAAGAGAAAATATTTGCAAATCATGTATCAGATAAGGATCTATTATCCAGCACATAGAAAGAATTCCTATAATCCAACAACAAAAAGACAAAGAACTCAATTTAAAAAATGGGCAAAAGGGGGCTTCCCTGCTGGCACAGTGGTTGGGAGTCCACCTGCCGATGCAGGGAACACGGGTTCGTGCCACGGTCCGGGAAGATCCCACATGCCGCGGAGCGGCTGGGCCTGTGAGCCATGGCCGCTGAGCCTGCGCGTCTGGAGCCTGTGCTCCGCAACGGGAGAGGCCACAACAGTGAGAGGCCTGTGTACTGCAAAAAAAAAAAAAAGGGCAAAAGACTTAAATAGACATTTCTCCAAAAAAGATATACAAATGGCCAATAGGCACATGAAAAAATAATCATCCTCATTAGTCATTAAGGAACTGCAAACCGAAATCACAATAAAATACCACTTCACACCCGCTAGGATGAGTATAACAAACAGGATAATGGAAAATAGTAAGCATTGGCAAAAGGATATGGAGAAATAGGACCCTCATACATCGCTGGTCGGAGTATAAAATGGTGCAGTCACTTTGGAAAACAGTTTGGCAGTTCCTCAAAAGGTGAAACACAAAGTTAACATATGACTCGGCAATTCCACTTCTAAGTATATACCCAGAAGAAGTGAAGACCTATGTCTACACAAAAACTTGTACACTAAGTTTTTAAACACTTGTGCATTGCAACATTGTTCATAATAGCCTCAAATTGGAAACAACTCAAATATCCACCAGTGGTTAAAAGGGTAAACAAACTGATATATCTATATGATAGATTATTATTCAGCCATGTAAAGGAATGAAGGTCTGATTCATGCAACGATGTGGATGAACTCTAAAAACATTATGCTAAATGATAGAAGCCAGACACAAAAGGACATGTATTATATGATTTCATTCACATGAAATGTCCAGTATAGGCAAATCCATACAGACAGAAAGCAGAATAGTGGTTGCCATGGGCTAGGGACAGGAGAGGAATGGGGAGTGACTGCTAACAGATAACGGGTTTCTTTAGGGGATGATGAAAATACTCTGGAATTAGATCGTGGTAATGGTTGCGCAACTTTGTGAAAATACTAGAAACCACTTATCGCAATTTAAAAATGAGTTTAGCTTTTAAAATATGTCCAACTAATATTATTAAAAATACATGCTACACTCTCTCTTGCTCTTTAAGTTATCGTCACTTTTTGCCAAAATTGATTCCTAGGCAAAATCTTTATCCCTGGACAGGCAACTTCCTTTCACCAATCCTGGGGTCGCTGATTCTATTTTAGAACTGAAAAACAAACTTATCAGCTGGATAAGTAAAGGCATCTAAGTAAAATTCTTTGGCTTTAAATATTTTAAGCTATTTCTCAAACCATGGCTAAAACTACTACTGGTCTATTTGGGTTCATATCTTAGAGTCAGAATTCTCTTTATATGATTTATTTTCTTTCTTTTGGGGGTGTGAATTCTAAAAGGTGACTCCATAAATCTAGGAACTTACATTTTTCTCATCCATTTGTTAGGTATCCTTAACTATACAGATTTTGCCCCAGCAACAGTGGATGTGCTCATCTTTCATGTTTTCCAGAATGGTTACATTTTCATTGAATTCAGAGTTTCATTTCATTCATGAGAATTTGAGAGGCAGGTAAGGCAGCCACATGTGCCATGGTTACCACTCCAACTTCTGTGTCCAGTCTTTTACATGGACTCCTTCTACTGGACAAGATTCCTTCAGTTGAAAGTGACAGACAGAAGCCAGTTTTAGGGGGAAAAGGCAGAGGTGGGAGAAGAAGATGTACGTATTCACATGACTGGGAAATCAAGGCACAGCTGGATCTGAAGACTGGAACACTGCCTTCTGATCTCTGTCTTTCTCTTTTCCCTTCTGCTTGTCTTCATTCTCCACATGGCAACAGGATGGCTTCTGGCAGCTCCAAGCCTATACCAGCATCATAGGTCATGATCCCGAGCCCAAAGAGAGACCCTCTCTCTGGCAGCATCCGTCTTCCATATCCCCTTAGGAAATTCTGGCTGCCCGGTGTTGAGTCATGTGACTCACCCTGAATCACCAAGGCCAAGGAGATGGATACTGTGCTCGTGTTCACAGCTATGGGCAGTATTTGGGGGCTGGGAAAGTTGAAGAAGGGTCAACCCTATCCAAATACACAGAATGGGTTCCCCTGTTGTAATTATGAGTTCTGAATCTAGAAAAAGAACAGGATGTTGGACAAGTATTCACCTGTAATTAACAAAACCATGAGTTGGATCACAATATCTAGAGTCTAGAACAGACTATCAATGAAATACATAAGTTTGTAGAAACAAACCAGCTGCCTATAAGAAAGTAAGCATATTATAAAAGCAGTATTTCTAATAAATGGGGAGTAGCTAGAATGTTAAATTAATGGTGCTGGTACAAATGAATATCTGTTTAAAAGAAAAAAGTTAGAATTTCTCTTCACTCATTAAACCAAATATACCATGTGAAACCCAAATTGTGAGGAAAAAAGAATGAGATTTTAGCCTCAACGTGGAGGACTTCCTAAGGATCTCTTGAGTCAATACATATCTACTGAATATCTTCTACATGCCAGGGACTTTTTAGTTATTGGGATACATCTGTCAACAATGTAAAAAACCTACCCTAATGGAGCTTACGTTCTAGCAGGGCAAATACATGATTAAAAGAATAGACAAAATAAATAAGTTATGCAGTGTGTTAAGAGATGAGACACACTATGGAAAACCAGAACTACAGCAGGATAAGAAGGTGATGTTTAAGCAGAGCTGAGGGAGGTGAGGGTCAGGGATTGGGAAATGCAGGGGAAAGAGCCTTCCCGGTGGACACCACTTGGGCAAAGTGCCTGAACAAGAATGTCCCTGGTGTGTTGAGAAGCAAAAAGAGGCCAGGATGGCTGGGAGGGAAGGAGGAAGAAGGGCAGGGGCAGGAGGTGGGGTCAGAGAGGACGGGGAAGAGATTACAGGTCCTGCAGGCCACCGTAAGACTTGCGCTTTCAGTCTGAGTCGATGGGGTCGGCTCCAAGCAGACAGAGAAGGAACCCTCTGACCACTGCGTTGGCTCGACCTTGAGGGGAGGAGGGGAGGAGGGGGAGTGTGCCCAGTTAGGGGCCAGTGCCGGATGAGAGAAGACGGATGGCTCAGAACAGGGTGTCTGCAGCAGAGATAGGGAGGAATGGCCAAAGGTCGGGTGCAGCCGAGGAGAGAGCCAGCAGACTTCCTGAGAGACTGGACTGGGGTTTGAGAGACAAGGATAAGTAAGGATGACTCCTGCTTTGGCCTGAGCAGCTGAGATGGGGAAGCGGACGGCGGTGCCGGCCTAAGGAAAGATCAGGAGTTCAGACATTCTAAGTATAAAATGCTCGTTTGACAGCTGAGAGGGTCTATCAAACAAACAGCTGGCAATGCAGCCTAGGTGTGGGAGACAGGTCTGCCCAGAGTCACAGATGGGGCAGACGTGGCCACACAGGTGACACAGAGCCTGAACTGGATGCACGATTGAGACGGCTCGGGGCTGAGGGCAGACAGAGGAGTTTGGGTAAAGGAGGACACAAAAGTGAACAACATGAAGGAAAACTTAAGAACTTGCCTGCTGAATAATGTAAAACTTCTTTGCATTCAAAAAGTAAAATATAAAACAAAATGGAAAATAAATGTGAACCACATATGACAGACATAGGATGACTTACCTTACTATACAAAAATGACTTAAAATCATAAGAGAAGGACAACTACATCACTAGAAGAGTGGGCCAAAGACACCAGGGACAAATGATTAAAACCAATAAAAGAAAATGATCAACAATAAGATTTGACGTAATCCTAAATAATAAACAAATAAATGCAAGTGGAAACAGCCATATATTCTATGCTTCTATTATCAAATGAGACATTAGTTTTTATGATAAAGCGCTTGGAGAAGACAAAATAATCTCCATACTTTGCAAAGTGAAAAAGCAGGTTGCAAAGCAATATGTACAGAATAACTCATTTTAATAAAAAATAAATATCTATTTATACAATGTTGACCCATCATAAGATATGAAGCTACATATACCATATGATATAAATTGTAAAGGGGAATGTGTGTACACACACACGCACACGCACACACACACACACATTTGTACACGTGGAAGGAGACAGGCCAAAATGTGGATAATGATTGGTCCTTAGTGATGGGATTGTGCAGGGTTGTTTTTTTTTTGCGGTACGCGGGCGTCTCACTGCCGTGGCCTCTCCCGCCGCAGAGCACAGGCTCCGGACACGCAGACCCAGCGGCCATGGCTCACCGGCCCAGCCGCTCCGCGGCATGTGGGATCCTCCCGGACCGGGGCACGAACCTGAGTCCCGCGCATCGGCAGGCGGACTCCCAACCACTGCGCCACCAGGGAAGCCCAGGGTTTGTTTTTTTTTATATCCTATAACATTGTGTTTCTCAAAACGTCAACCATTAGCATGCATATTTTTGGTAATCAGGGAAACAGGTGTTTGATAAAAATCACTGAAAACAAAAATTCCAAATAAATACACAGCTTACAAAAGCATGACAAGGGGCTTCCCTGGTGGCGCAGTGGTTGAGAGTCCGCCTGCCAATGCAGGGGACACGGGTTCGTGCCCCGGTCCGGGAGGATCCCACATGCCGCGGAGCGGCTGGGCCTGTGAGCCATGGCCGCTGAGCCTGCGCGTCCGGAGCCTGTGCTGCGCAACGGGAGAGGCCACCGCAGTGAAAGGCCCGCGTACCGCAAAAAAAAAAAAAGCATGACAAGGCATTAGCTGAACGTAAAAACAAATAGTAGTGAACAACGCAACCACAGTTTAAATTTTCTCCTCCAGCTACAGATAATGTACTTCACCCAGATTTGCAAGGCTGTGTTATTTCTGTGTGTCATTGTTATATTTATACAACTAAATTCGTTTAGGTCTATGATATCGTAGGGACTGAATGAACAGTATCGTTCCATAGAGAAATGGTAAAATAAATTGAGCAAACTGTAATCTACCCATGTGGTTTATAAAGCCCCCATCCATTTCTTTTTCTTTCTTTTTTTTTTTTTTTACGGTACGCGGGCCTCTCACTGTTGTGGCCTCTCCCGTTGCGGAGCACAGGCTCCGGACGCGCAAGCTCAGCGGCATGTGGGATCTTCCCGGACCGGGGCACGAACCCGTGTCCCCTGCATCGGCAGGCGGACTCTCAACCACTACGCCACCAGGGAAGCCCCCCCATCCATTTCTTGTTCAAATATACTTGCCTCTGTCTCCTGAAACTCCCATTATTTGGGTCGCTCCTTTGGATTACATGAAGCAGAAGCACATGCTTCTGGATGAGGGGGAGAAGCCCAGGACCTCTCATCTGCACAGTACATGGGTTACTCCCTGAGCGTAACTAACTGCACCTACAGAAGGAAACACAGAATCTGGCCTGAATGAAGACCCCAGTGCCCACGTTCTGGGTAAGCATGGTGGACTGAAACTGCAAATTTATCTTCAGGCCTTTCTGTAGTCCCAAGAAGTTTTTTAAGAAATTGAAATTTTATCTCTGTCTAAATCTCTCCAAAAGGAAAAAGAAAATGAGAGAGGGGAGAGAGTAACTGAGAGACACTGAGACCTATTCGGATGCGGAAGGCCTGAGACAATGGTCACCGGCTCAGTGTGGGGAGGTCCACCTGCAGTGGGGTAGAGGCACCAGCGAAGGACACACTGGTTGGTGGCCCAGGCCCTAGAGGCTTAGCAGTTGACAGCAGGGCTGCCTCTAAAAGCCGGGTTCAGAATGTGGTTGAAAATGAAGGCTTGATTAAAAGTCCACACGAAAAGCACTCAAATTCCCAGATTTCCAATCCTGATTCCCGATCTCAGCCTCCACAGCGAAGCCTGCTCTCTCTCCATCCTCAGGAGTGGACAGACCACCTGCCACAGAGGTTCCTGAAGCAGCATAGAAGGAGCTGAGAGGTTTATCTTAACACAATCTCTCTCTTATAAATCAGACGGGTCCAACGAACAAGGGTGCTGTGGAAGAATTTCAATCTAAAATGGAAACACCAAAAATCAATAGGGACTTCCCTGGCGGTCCAGTGGTTAAGACTCCGCACTCCCAATGCAGGGGGCTTAGGTTCAATCCCTGGTTGGGGAACTAAGATCCCACATGCCGCACGGCGCCGCCAAAAGAATAAAATGGAAATGAAGACATGAGTTGGGAAATCTCACACGTGTGTCCTCAGGAAAACAAAACTTCAGGGCTGAGAGATTGATTTTCTGTAAATGCCTGATTTACCAAAAAAAAAAAAAAAAAAAAAACCCTGATAATATTCGAATGTTCTTATTGATATCACCTCATATCAATCCTGGGAAGTTTTGCTTATGGTTTTCAGAGGCATGAACAAGAAGTGACCCAGATCGGGTTGTTCTGACAAAGTAAGCTGAATTGAGCTTTGCTGTTGCTGCTGGACTGGTTTTGTCTGCTCAGGGAATTTTCAAAGCTGGTTTCCGTTTGTTTCTGATTTTAGTAGATTGTAACTGAACTCTCCCTTCTTTACATTCCCGGCCCATGTATGCAGCGCCCCGAACTCTCAACGGACACGCTGCAGCTCGCTACACTTTGCTGTCTCAAATTGCAATTCCCCCCGTTATTCCCAAATAAACTCATCTTTCTGACCTTTTGAGCTGGCCTCATTTTACCTTTTTATGTAGGTGGACAGTGCACAATCCTGAGATTCGAGATACCGAAAGAGATGACGTGTGCGTGGACACTTGAAGCATTTTAGAGGACACTGTTACATACTGATCAACAAACCTCCAGGCTTTATGACCTCGATGTGTCAAAATGAAAGAACAAAACCAACCAAATGAAATGGACCATGAAGATGCTTGAATAAAGCAGGACACAGAATTGACTGAAAATTTATACAAAGCCCTTGAATTTATTAGTTGCACTTTGTAACAAAGGTGAACACATGCCACATTGCCTTCACTTATTTCCTTAATACCAAATTAATTTTAGCAAAGAGGAATGAAATTCCCAGCAAGTGTCTGGTACGTACTGGTACGTACTCTATCTGAGCCAAATTACTTAGTCTTCCTGGACCTATCAAATTCGTTTACTTTTTTACTGGTGTATTCATAGTCCTAGCTGTTTATTCATCTTACTACACTAAATGCACTGAAAATATCTTCAAATTCTGAATAATATTACAATAAGACGTTGTGTGTGTAATCTTGTATCAGTATTGCATATATGGCAGAGAGAGAGAGAGAGAGAGAGAGAGAGAGAGAGAGAGAGAGAGAGATTCATTCCACAAGTATGTTCTGGGTTTGGTTGGGTGTCTGCCTGATGCTACCACATAGCTGGCACATAGTATATAAAATACTTTTCTCCCACCTTTTCAGTCATGCCACCAAATGTAGCCCTTTTACAAATAATGGTTATACTGTCTGCTGATGTATTCTGGTGTGGATAGAAGAAAATATTTTATTTTATTATTTTATTTAATTTATCTTATTTTATTTTATTTATCTTATTTTATTTTATTTTATTTCCTGAGACTTGAAAGTAGCCACACCAGGCTCCCCTGGTAAGAGCGGATTCCGGGGTAACTTTGAGAAGTCAGTTGACAGGGAGATTGGAGGAAGCAGTGTCTGCCGTAGCGCAGAGGAGCAAGAAGCAGCCGGGAAAGTGCGAGGCTTGCCAGTCGTGGGTTGTGCCACTCCGGGATGCAGAAATAAAAAATTAAAAAGGCCAGTCCCGGCCCCTGTGATTTCCTTTTCTCTGGGTCCAACACTTTGGACTCCAGTCAAGGCCAGCAGCTGGCACCCCAGACGAGTCTTAGTAGGTCAGGTTAGAAGGCTGGCTGTTCCCACTCAGCCCTTCATCTGTACCCACCACACACAAGGGGCATCTGAATGAGCACTTAAGAACCAGGGCTCTGCCTATTCTTCATTTGGGGCTAGATTCATCTTTGTGCCTCAAGACAATGGCTGTGCTCCTTTCCCTCTCGCTGAACTCTTGGCAACCTACAAAGAGCAGGGCATCTGCCTCTGTGGTCTTAATTTCCCACTGAACACACTTTGTTCCGCTGCATACATCAGGTCCCCAAATACATCTGAAATGTATTTGTAGCTCTTGGATGAATACCGTGAACTTCGTAGCCGATGTGCATGTCCCCCCATCGGCCAAGTGGGTGTGGGAGCTCATGGTAACAGCGTGGGTCCATCATGAGAGGCTGCAGGACCAGAAGCAGGAATTCCAATCAGCAGACAGTCCGTGGCTGCCAGCCACTCTGAAGCAATTTTCCTCTCCCCTCACCTGGTTAAAGTGAACATTGATTAGGGAGGAAATATTTGGTGGCCTCCAATATGAATCGGGACAATGCATGGTTGCTCTTGTAAAGTCAAGTAAGACGTGATCCTGGCCCTTGAGGATATTTCAATTTAGTGAAGAATATATTAGTCTGTGACGACCACTTGCTCACTGAAGAAATGTATATTGCACTCTGGCCACGGGCCAGGGTTAGGATAGGTCATCTAGTCCTTGCTTCTTATTTTGTTCTCACCCCCAATCCTATCTGCTTTAGATCCTGTCAGCTCTACCTTCAACATACAGTCAGAATCCACCCTTCTCATCACAACCACCATCTGCCTCAAGCCATCAGCATCTCCCGTGTGAACTATTCGGAGAACCACCCAGACACACATACTGTTGGCCTCGTTCTCCACACAGCAGCCCAGAGTGCCTCTTTCAGACATGAGTCAGTGATGAGATACCCTTGTCCAGAACACTTCAAAGGCTCCCAGATAGATGAGAAGCAAAAGCCACGTCTTCTCACTGGCCCGCGAGGCCTTAGGAGACTGAAATCACAGCTGTGCGTCCAAGATCATTTCCCACGGCTCTCGCCTCCCTGCCCTCCGGCCACCCTGCCTTTCTTGCTGTCCTGCAACGTGCCTTCGTGGCAAGTCCCAGCTCAGGGCCTCTGCACTTGCCGTCCACCCCGACCCCACCTGGAACTTTCTTCCCACAGACAGGCACACAGGCCACCACATCAACTCCTTCAAGTCTGTGTTTAAATATCACTTTCAGGGACTTCCCTGGTGGCACAGTAAAGAATCTGCCTGCTAATGCAGGGAACACGGATTCAAGCCCTGGTCCAGGAAGATCCCACATGCCGTGGAGCTACTAAGCCCGTGCACCACAACTACTGAGCCCGTGTGCCACAACTGCTGAGCCCGCATGCCTAGAGCCACAAGAGAAGCCACAGCAATGAGAAGCCTGCGCACCACAACGAAGAGCATCCCCCACCCGCCGCAACTAGAGAAAGCCCGCGCGCAGCAACGAAGACACAACGCAGCCAAAACTAAGTAAATAAAATGTATTAAATAAATAAATATCCCTTTCACAAGGAGACCTTCTCCGACAGCTTCCAAAATTCTCATCTCATTGCCAATCTTGTTTTACCCATATCCCCAGCAATAGATACCCTAACCTATTACTATTTTGAACTAAATATCAGATACCATATCTCTTTACCCATAAATGTTTCAAAAAGAAAGACACTGTTTTAAAAAAATAACCACAATATCTTTATCACATAAAAAAAATTAGCAATGATTTCTTAATGTTATCCAATATCCAGTTGGTATACAAACTTCTCCCAATGACCAAAGAAGAATCTCTCTCAAGGCTTTTTTTTTATCCTCTCTTGCTCTCTCTCTCTCTTCCTCTCTCCCTTCCTTCCTGCCTCTTTCTCAATTTATTTGTTGAAGACAGTGAGTGATTTGTCTTGTCGAATTTTACAAATTCTAGATTCTGCTGATTGTACACTATCCTCTATATTTCTGCAAACTGGTAATCAAATTTAGATGTGTGATCAGATTCAAGTTCAAATTTTAATCACACAGGCGATGTTATATATTTCCATCACGAGGCACCAAATGTCTTCTTGCCTCCCCTTTTTTGATCTTAGTGGCCACTGTTAGACTCAGCAGTGCCTGGACCTATGATCTCATTAGAGGTGAAAAGATGCTGAAATTCAGCTCTATCAATCCTTCCTCATGGAAGAGATAACAGTAAGTCAGGAAATCATTGTGCCAGGTTTGGATGAGGTCATCCAGGAAAAAAAACAGAGAGAGAACTCTGGGGAATGTCAACATTTAAGGAGAAAGGAGAGGAGAAGAGGCGAAAAGGACTGAAAAATAAAAATCCTGAAAGGGAGGAGAATGCCATCAAAGAAGCCAATACAGAAGAAACGTCTCAAGAAACAAGAAGGAAGCCACAGTGCCAGAGGTCACAAAGACATCAAATAAGACAAAGGATGGAACAAGGACCACTCAGAAACAGCAGCATGAAATGATGCTTCTTACCACAACTCCCAGTGTTATATTTGAAGACATGAAAGGAGACTGACACTTATTTAGCACCTGATTTGACACCTCCCACTTCCAAAACTGACTTCCAGGTGAGGTCTCTACCACGAGGGGAAGTCGACTTATCAGGCTAGTGGATACAGCTGGTGCCACTTTGGGAACACTTCTGACAGTTTTTCTAAAGCTAAGCCTACAAGTACCCTTGACCCAGGAATTTCAATTGAGTATTTATCTGAGACAAATGAAAATTAATGTCCACAAAAAAACTGGTACACAAATGTTTGTAATAGCCCCCAACTGGAAACAGCCCACGTGTCAATTTGTAGGTGAACCAATAAATAAATTGTGGCCTATTTCTAAAATAGATTACTACTCAGGAATAAAAAAGAACAGATTACTTACACACACACACACACAATTGTTTGATTTCATTGACACGAATATCTAACACAGGTGAAAACTGTGTTGAAAAATTCAGAACAGTGGTTGGCTCTGTGTGGGGTTACAGATTGGCTGGAATGAGGTATGGTGATGGTAATGGTCTGTGTAATCGCAGGGATTTGGGTTGCATGAGTGTATGCATTTGTCAACCTCAAATCATATACTTCAGACTTATTCATTTCATTGTATGAAAATTTTACCTCAAAAGAAATAAAGGAACCACAAAAAACACCAAACTCTGGCTGATAATGCATGCTGAAGTAATTAGGAAGAAAGTACAAATGTCTTCAAACTATTTCAAAGTGTATCCAAATATTTGTATCCAAATAACAAGATAGATTGATGGACGGATAGAAGGATGCATAGATGGATAAATATGTGAAAAAGCAAGTAAGGTAAAGTGTTAAATTCAAATAGAGGTGGTGGTGTATAAGTGTTCACGGTAAATTTGTTCAAATTTCCCATATGTTTAAACATTTTCATAATAAAATTGTGAAAATTTTGCTGTTACGTTGAAAAATTGTGTCACAATATAGCAGCAAAAAGATGAAGATATAACAAGACACCATTTGCAAAAGCATTGAGAAACATCAAATACCTAGGAATGAATCTAACCAAATATGTACAATACATCTATAGAAAAAAAACTGTGAAACATCATTGTTACAAAATAAAAAAACACCTTAATAAACCAAAGAATCCATTATAGTCATGGTCTGGAAGGTAAAATATTGTAGACACGTCAACTCACCTCCAGCTGATCTGTAGATTCCATGAGATCTCACTCAGTTCCCCAGAAGGTGTTTGTTGTTGTGTTGAAGTCGACAAGCTGATTCCAAAAACTTACTTGGAAATACAAAGTAAGACCCCTCCTGGGTCAAGAATAGATAAGTCAATCTTGAGAAATAAAAACAAAGCTGGAGGAGGTTTAGGAAAGATGGCGGAAGAGTAAGTCGCGGAGATCACCTTCCTCCCCACAGATACACCAGAAATACATCTACACGTGGAACAACTCCTACAGAACACCTACTGAACGCTGGCAGAAGACCTCAGACCTCCCAAAAGGCAAGAAACTCCCCACGTACCTGGGTAGGGCAAAAGAAAAAAGAATAAACAGCAACAAAAGGATAGGGACGGGGCCTGCACCAGTGGGAGGGAGCTGTGAAGGAGGAAATGTTTCCAAACACTAGAAAGCCCCTTCGTGGGCGGAGACTGCGGGTGGCGGAGGGGGAAAGCTTTGGTTCCGCGGCGGAGAGCGCAGCAACAGGGGTGCGGAGGGCAAAGCGGAGAGATTCCCGCACAGAGGATCGGTGCCGACCGGCACTCACCAGCCCGAGAGGCTTGTCAGCTCACCCGCCAGGGCGGGCGGGGCTGGGAGCTGAGGCTAGGGCTTCGGTCGGAGTGCAGGGAGAGGACAGGGGTTGGCAGCGTGAACACAGCCTGAAGGGGTTAGTACACAATGGCTGGCCGGGAGGGAGTCCGGGGAAAAGTCTGCACCTGCCGAAGAGGCAAGAGACTTTTTCTTCCCTCTTTGTTTCCTGGTGCACGAGGAGAGGGGATTAAGAGCGCTGACTTAAAGGAGCTCCAGAGACGGGCGTGAACCGCAGCTAAAAGCGCGGACCCCAGAGACGGGCATGGCACGCTAAGGCTGCTGCTGCCGCCACCAAGAAGCCTATGTGCGAGCACAGGTCACTCTCCACACACCCCCTTCCGGGGAGCCTGTGCAGCCCGCCACTGCCAGGGTCCTGGGATCCAGGGTCAACTTCCCCAGGAGAACGCACGGCGCGCCTCAGGCTGGTGCAACGTCACGCCAGCCTCTGCCGCCGCAGGCTCGCCCCGCACTCCGTGCCCCTCCCTCCCCCCCGGCCTGAGTGAGCCAGAGCCCCCGAAGCAGCTGCTCCTTTAACGCCGTCCTGTCTGAGCGAAGAATATACGCCCTCAGGCGACCTACATGCAGAGGCGGGGCCAAATCCAAAGCTGAGCCCCTGGGAGCTGTGAGAACAAAGAAGAGAAAGGGAAATGCCTCCCAGCAGCCTCAGAAGCAGCGGATTAAAGCTCCACAATCAACTTGATGTACCCTGCATCTGTGGAATACATGAATAGACGAGTCATCCCAAATTAAGGAGGTGGACTTTGAGAGCAAAATTTATGATTTTTTCCCCTTTTCCTCTTTTTGTGAATGTGTATGTGTACGCTTCTGTGTGAGATCTTGTCTGTATAGCTTTGCTTCCACCATTTGTCCTAGGGTTCTATCCGTCCGTTTTTTGTTTGTTTTAATTTTTTCTTAATAATTATTTTTAATTTTAATAACTTTATTATATTTTATCTTACTTTATGTTACTTTACTTTATCTTCTTTCTTTCTTTTTTCCTTCCTTCCCCCTTCCTTCTTCCTTCCTTCCTCCCTCCCTCCCTCCTTTCTTTCTTTCCTTCTTTCTTTCTTTCTTTCTTTCTTTCTTTCTACTTCTACTAATTCCTTCTTTCTACTTTTTCTCCCTTTTATTCTGAGCCGTGTGGATGAAAGCCTCTTGGTGCTGCATCCAGGAGTCAATGCTGTGCCTCTGAGGTGGGAGAGCCAACTTCAGGACACTGGTCCACAAGAGACCTCCCAGCTCCACATAATATCAAATGGCAAAAATCTCACAGAGATCTCCATCTCAACACCAGCACCCAGCTTCACTCAACGACCAACAAGCTACAGTGCTGGACACCCTATGCCAAACAACTAGCAAGACAGGAACACAACCCCACCCATTAGCAGAGAGGCTGCCTAAAATCATAATAACTCCACAGACACCCCAAAACACACCACCAGACGTGGACCTGCGCACCAGAAAGACAAGATCCAGCCTCATCCACCACAACACAGTCACTAGTCCCCTCCACTAGGAAGCCTACACAACCCACTGAACCAACCTTAGCCACTGCGGACAGACACCAAAAACAACGGGAACTACGAACCTGCAGGCTGCAAAGAGGAGACCCCAAACACAGTAAGATAAGCAAAATGAGAAGACAGAAAAACACACAGCAGATGAAGGAGCAAGATAAAAACCCACCAGACCTAACAAACGAGGAGAAAATAGGCAGTCTACCTGAAAAAGAATTCAGAATAATGATAGTAAAGATGATCCAAAATCGTGGAAATAGAATAGACAAAATGCAAGAAACATTTAACAAGAACCTAGAAAAACTAAAGATGAAACAAACAACGATGAACAACACAATAAATGAAATTAAAAATACTGTAGATGGGATCAATAGCAGAATAACTGAGGCAGAAGAACAGATAAGTGACCTGGAAGATAAAATAGTGGAAATAACTACTGCAGAGCAGAATAAAGAAAAAAGAATGAAAAGAACTGAGGACAGTCTCAGAGACCTCTGGGACAACATTAAATGCACCAACATTCGAATTATAGGGGTTCCAGAAGAAGAAGAGAAAAAGAAAGGGACTGAGAAAATATTTGAAGAGATTATAGTTGAAAACTTCCCTAATATGGGAAAGGAAATAATTAATCAAGTCCAGGAAGCACAGAGAGTCCCATACAGGATAAATCCAAGGAGAAATATGCCAAGACACATATTAATCAAACTGTCAAAAATTAAATACAAAGAAAACATATTAAAAGCAGCAAGGAAAAAACAACAAATACCACACAAGGAATCCCCATAAGGTTTACCGCTGATCTTTCAGCAGAAACTCTGCAAGCCAGAAAGGACTGGCAGGACATATTGAAGTGATGAAGGAGAAAAACCTGCAACCAAGATTACTCTACCCAGCAAGGATCTCATTCAGATTTTATTTAGAAATTAAAACCTTTACAGACAAGCAAAAGCTGAGAGAGTTCAGCACCAGCAAACCAGCTTTACAAGAAATGCTAAAGGAACTTCTCTAGGCAAGAAACACAATAAAAGGAAAAGACGTACAATAACGAACCCAAAACAATTTAAAAAAATGGGAATAGAAACATACATATCAATAATTACCTTAAATGTAAATGGACTAAATGCTCCCACCAAAAGACACAGATTGGCTGAATGGATACAAAAACAAGACCCGTATATATGCTGTCTACAAGAGACCCACTTCAGACCTAGAGACACATACAGACAGAAAGTAAGGGGATGGAAAAAGATAGTCCATGCAAATGGAAACCAAAAGAAAGCTGGAGTAGCAATTCTCATATGAGACAAAGTAGACTTTAAAATAAAGACTATTAGAGGAGACAAAGAAGGACACTACATAATGATCAAGGGATCGATCCAAGAAGAAGATATAACAATTGTAAATATTTATGCACCCAACATAGGAGCACCTCAATACATAAGGCAAAACCAAAACCAAAACCAGATACCAAAACCAGAAAAGGATGTCACAAAGAAAGAAAACTACAGTCCAATATCACTGATGAACATAGATGCAAAAATCCTCAACAAAATACTAGCAAACAGAATCCAACAGCACATTAAAAGGATCATACACCATGATCAAGTGGGGTTTATTCCAGGAATGCAAGGATTCTTCAATATACACAAGTCAATCAATGTGATAAACCATATTAACAAATTGAAGGAGGAAAACCATATGATCATCTCAATAGATGCAGAGAAAACTTTCGACAAAATTCAACACCCATTTATGATAAAAACCCTGTGGAAAGTAGGCATAGAGGGAACTTTCCTCAACATAATAAAGGCCATATATGACAAACCCACAGCCAACATCGTCCTCAATGGTGAAAAACTGAAAGCATTTCCACCAAGATCAGGAACAAGACAAGGTTGCCCACTCTCACCACTCTTATTCAACATAGTTTTGGAAGTTTTAGCCACAGCAATCAGAGAAGAGAAGGAAATAAAAGGAATCCAAATCGGAAAAGAAGAAGTAAAGCTGTCACTGTTTGCAGATGACATGATACTATACATAGAGAATCCTAAAGATGCTACCAGAAAACTACTAGAGCTAATCAATGAATTTGGTAAAGTAGCAGGATGCAAAATTAATGCACAGAAATCTCTGGCATTCCTATACACTGATGATGAAAGATCTGAAAGTGAAATCAAGAAAACACTTCCATTTACCATTGCAACAAAAAGAATAAAATATCTAGGATTAAACCTACCTAAGGAGACAAAAGACCTGTATGCAGAAAACTATAAGACACTGATGAAAGAAATTAAAGATGATACAAATAGATGGAGAGATATACCATGTTCTTGGATTGGAAGAATCAACATTGGGAAAATGACTCTACTACCCAAAGCAATCTACAGATTCAATGCAATCCCTATCAAACTACCACTGGCAGTTTTCACAGAACTAGAACAAAAAATTTCACAATTTGTATGGAAACACAAAAGACCCCGAATAACCAAAGCAATCTTGAGAATGAAAAATGGAGCTGGAGGAATCAGGCTCCCTGACTTCAGACTATACTGCAAAGCTACAGTAATCAAGACAGTATGGTACTGGCACAGAAACAGAAATATAGATCAATGGAACAGGATAGAAAGCCCAGAGATAAACCAACGCACATATGGTCACCTTATCTTTGATAAAGGAGGCAGGAATGTACAGTGGAGAAAGGACAGCCCCTTCAATAAGTGGTGCTGGGAAAACTGGACAGGTACATGTAAAAGTATGAGGTTAGTTCACTCCCTAACACCATACAGAAAAATAAGCTAAAATGGATTAAAGACCTAAATGTAAGGCCAGAAACTATCAAACTCTTAGAGGAAAACATAGGCAGAACACTCTATGACATAAATCACAGCAAGATCCTTTTTGACCCACCTCCTAGGAAATGGAAATAAAAATAAACAAATGGGACCTAATGAAACTTAAAAGCTTTTGCACAGCAAAGGAAACCATAAACAAGATGAAAAGACAACCCTCAGAATGGGAGAAAATATTTGTAAATGAAGCAACTGACAAAGGATTAATCTCCAAAATTTATAAGCAGCTCATACAGCTCAATAACAGAAAAACAAACAACCCAATCCAAAAATGGGCAGAAGACCTAAATAGACATTTCTCCAAAGAAGATATACAAACTGCCAACAAACACATGAAAGAATGCTCAACATCATTAATCATTAGAGAAATGCAAATCAAAACTACAATGAGATATCATCTCACACCAGTCAGAATGGCCATCATCAAAAAATCTAGAAAGAATAAATGCTGGAGAGGGTGTGGAGAAAAGGGAACACTCTTGCACTGCTGGTGGGAATGTGAATTGGTACAGCCACTATGGAGAACAGTATGGAGGTTCCTTAAAAACTACAAATAGAACTACCATATGACCCAGCAATCCCACTACTGGGCATATACCCTGAGAAAACCATAATTCAAAAAGAGTCATGTACCAAAATGTTCATTGCAGCTCTATTTACAATAGCTAGGAGATGGAAGCAACCTAAGTGTCCATCAACGGATGAATGGATAAAGAAGAGGTGGCACATATATACAATGGAATATTACTCAGCCATAAAAAGAAACGAAATTGAGCTATTTGTAATGAGGTGGATAGACCTAGAGTCTGTTATGCAGTGTCAAGTAGGTCAGAAAGAGAAAGACAAATACCGTATGCTAACACATATATATGGAATTTAAGAAAAAAAAATGTCATGAAGAATCTTAGGGTAAGACAGGAATAAAGATACAGACCTACTAGAGAATGGACATGAGGATATGGGAGGGGGAAGGGTAATCTGTGACAAAGCAAGAGAGAGGCATGGACATATATACACTACCAAACGTAAAATAGATAACTAGTGGGAAGCAGCTGCATAGCACAGGGAGATCAGCTCGGTGCTTTGTGACCGCCTGGAGGGGTGGGATAGAGGGTGGGAGGGAGGTAGACGCAAGAGGGAAGAGATATGGGAACATATGTATATGTATAACTGATTCACTTTGTTATAAAGCAGAAACTAACACACCATTGTAAAGCAATTATACTCCAATAAAGACGTAAAAAAAAAAAAAAAAAAAGCTGGAGGGCTTACCCTGCCAGTTGTCAAGACGTTTTATAGAGCTGTAGTAATTAAGACAATGTGAAATTGGTGTAAAGACAGACAAATTGGCCAATGGAATGAACAGAGAATCCAGAAGCAAAACCACACAAATACAGCCACCAGGTTTATAATAGTACATGGGGCTGGGCCAACAGGAGAAGTCTCTTATGAAAAAATTTACCCTTGGCGCCTACCTCACACTATACACAAAAAAGATCAATTCCAGATGTATCATAGACAAATATGGAAGGCAAAACAACGAATTTTTTTTAGAAAAAAGCAAAGTAGAACATCTTCAAGAACTTAAAGAATGCACATATTTCTCAAACAGGACACAAAAAATACGAACCATATAAAAGAGAAAAATAATATATTGGACTGTTTTAATTTAAGAAAATCTATTCATCAAATACACTATAAAGGGTATGGACATGAAAGCTGCAGAGGGGGGGAAGATGTGTGTATTACATATTTCCAACAAAGGGCTGTGTCTTGTTCAGCTGTAGTATAAAGAACTACAGCTCAATAATGAGCTGTAGCATAAAGAACTGCAACTCAACAATGAGCCGTAGTATAAAGAACTGCAGCTCAGTAAGAAAAGAGAAATCCAATTTTTCAAAAAGAGGGTAAAACTTGGTCAGATTCAACATCACAGGAATTTGACTCACTTTCTTTTCCTCTTCCTGGGCTTTTTTTTTTCCCTCCAGTTTTACTGAGATATAATTAACACATATCACTGTATAAGTTTAAGGTATACAGCATAACGGTTTGACTTACAAATATTATGAAAGGATTAGCAATGATTACCAAATGATTATTAAGTTTAGTTAACATCCATCATCTCCTATAGTCACAATAAAAAGAAGAAAAAGGACTTCTTTTCTTTGTGATGCGAAATCGTAGGATTTACTCTTTTAATAACTTTCGTATACATCATAGAGCAGCGTTGTCTACAGCAATCATGCTGTACATTACATCCCTGGCACTTAGAGAAACTTCTCTAGCAGCGAACAGTAGAAATGATCCCTGAAAGTATAGCCTTTCCAGGGCTTTTATACTTACTCACGCCTCTAGGTTATTTGAAATTGCACTAGGAATTATCTTAGATGTTACTATCAAAGTTCTCTTCTATCTCTTCCATCAGTTTTGTTCAGTAAAACCCTTCTATTCAGAGACTCCTCAGTTGAGTTGTAATTTTTTTTTCCGTCCTATCCACTCATAGGGGTTTCCTCTCTACCTGTATAGGTCAGATGATAAGCCATCAAGCAGCCTGAAAACTTGGACCCTTCAGATAAAGTGTAGGGAGTGTTTGTGGGTGGAGGAACCTCACTGTTCTCAAGTTCTCTGGGCACAAAAAGAGAAAGGCAATCCTCTGATAATCACCTGATCAAATAGGAATTCAACTCAGTGCTGCAGTTCCCTTTAACCTGCTGGGGCCAGCAGGATGAGGGGACCACACTACTTAAAGTATTCCATACAACAAACACCTTTCCCCAGTCTACTGGTTGGTATCTCTTGGGAATCTCTAAAATATGAGCTTTTCCAGGATCTCCCCCTAAGAGGAAAGGCTTCTCCCTGATTCCTGGATCCAAGTGTGCACCCTGGGACCACAGATCCACTAGAGCACTTGGGCCTCCAGGTCTACTGCTTGTGCAAGCATGGAGTTTGGAAGGAGATGATGCCACAGGTGTGTGTTTGGGGTTGCGTCTTCCCAGTTATCTTCCATGACAAAGGCTGACCTTCAAGTGCAGACTGATACTTCCCACCAGCTCCATTCACAAAACTCTTCTCTCAGCTCTCCCACAGGTGTCCCCTCCATCCACATGAACTTTCTGCCAACCTCCATTGTGCCCTTTGCTGTCTACTAAATACGCAGCTCTGTCCTGAGTCCCACAATGTTCTTGTCCTCGACTTTAATAACCCCACCACATTTACTGTCACCTACTAATTTGAGTCCTGCTTCAACCCTAATTGACACTAAAGCTGAGATCTTGCTGCTGGTCCGCAGAATGAAGAGACCCTCCCCACTTTACACCAGTATGAAGCTTAATGCAAGTTGACCTTAAATTATTTGTGCTGTTGGGTCATCCTCTTGGAGTCCAGTCCATCCTAAACCTCACACTATTGCCCTACTGCTCTGTCCCTCTTGGTTTTGAGATGCCCCTGGGTAGAGCCAAAGCACATTCTAGTATCTATCACTTTTTGCTTTTAACTGAGAACCTAAGGAGGTCGCCATTATTGACTTTTTATTGTGATAAAATATCTACCTATATATATAATAAAATTTGCCATTTCAACATGCATAATTCAGTGGCATTGATTGCCTTCACAATCTTGTGAAACCATGGCCACAATTTATTTCCAAAACTTTTTCATTACCCCAAGCAGGGATTCTAGACTCATTAATCTACTACTGATTTTAAGTGATGAAAACTTTCATTTCCTGGATTACTGATTTGAGATAAGGTAGATTCAGCAATCACTTAGTTAAAACATTTTCTTATAGTCCCTTCTCATGGGAAGGGAGGAATGACAATTAATTTGAAACCTGCTGCAGTGACCTTCCTGTTCTGGAGCTAACCTTGTCTTCAGAAGGGTTAGATCTCCTCCAGAACCACGGCATGAACTGCATCCTCTATTTCATTATAAGGTTCCTTGGACACAAAATCTATATTCCATCCACTGGGACAGATAATGAAACAGGTTGAGAAGATGTGTCCAGGGAAAATATCTCATGGCATCTCAGCAATGCCACTCAGCCACTGACACACATATATACCCTGTCCCTTTAGTAACATCATCACTACCTAAGCAATGTGAGGCAGGTCGGAGGACAGAGCAAAATGTAGATACCACGAGTGAGAAAAGGGTATTTAGTGCTTTGATGCCAGGATATCTGATTTGACTTTTCAAAGTTTTGTTTGTTTATGTTGGTTGTACACCACACAGTGTGGTGTTTAAGTACCCAAGTGGACCCTGGAATTAAGCTACCTAGGTTCAAATTAGAGCCATGGAATTTAATAAGCCTTAGAAGTTCCTAAGACTTTTACTTACTAAGGCAAATTAGCAAGCCTCTAAGTCTCAATTCTCTAAGCTGTATAACACACAAAGAAATCGTAACTAAGGCTGTCATGAGGATTTAATGAAGTAAACCTTCTAAATTGTTTAGCTCAGTATCTGGCCCATACTTAGAGCAATAGTTATAATATTAAAAGTATAAATGAAACAGATCAACAAATAATGTTCAACAAATGAAATATTTAGGTACTGCTTTTGAGATGCAAAAACATGACAGAAAAGATATGAGGGTTTTAATTAACAAGACTGTTCAAAATGTCAACTTTACAGATTATCAAACTGTTTCTTTAAATAATATTTGGATGTCAAGTTTCTGCATGGAGCAAATTAAACATTCTTTTCATAGTTTTTCCCTTTCGGTTCCAAGATGTCAACTTTCAGACAAGCACCCGAATTCCAAGTAAAAATCTAACATAGCCCCGGTATAAGGTGCCTTCATGATTACTCATCTATAACCTGGATGTAGTCCATTTGTTTTTTGTGGGGAGAGGGGTTTGCATTCAATAGTTATGTGGGGAGTCCAGAGAAAATGTCAAGTCTGTGAGAAGTTTGTACTTTGTACTGCTTGATGTTATTCTGATTCCAGCAGAACATCCTATTTCTATGTATTGCAACAGCCAGGGTGATTGCACACCTGAACGTACCCTTGGAATGTGCCGAGCCACAAACAGATGCCAACTATTCCAGCTATGTCTCCGTAGCTCAGCACACGTATCTTTTCACAAACAAGAACCGAAATAGCCCCTGGTCCCATTGCTTGAACGTGTTCGGGAACCTCATGCTCTCAGGTCATCATCTCCCATCTCAGGTCAAGGAGTAAACATCCATAAATGAGGATGACTCAGACTGAAAGCTAAAAAATAAATGAATAAGTTACCCAGGAGAAGTCACAGTATCCAGTGCAGAGTTTTTTAGAGATGGTGGACAGAGCAGTAATTGGGTCTATTCCTAACTAGATCAATGATTTCCAAAAACCTAAATATTGTATATCTAACGGATGTGACAAACTATAGACTTCTATAGACTGGGCAGTCAAGAAATGTGATGACAAGTGGAAGAGGAGAGCTCAATAGCAGTTCTTGACATCTGGGGGGGCAGCCACAGTCCAGAGAAGGGAGGGTCACCTGAACCCTCTGAGGAGTTATACTTGATTCCAGACACAAGAAGAATTTAGCAGAACTTACAGAGCTGAAAGAAAAAACAAAAAAACAAAATGTAGTTCACCGACGTGACCTGGAGTGTAAACCAAGACCTAGAACGTGGTAGGTTGGTCATATAACCTGACCACACCTGGTGATGGGGAGAGACAAGGCTGACCTTGTCTCCTGCAGGCACTGCCAACCCTATTCCCAAGATTTGGCAGAAAACCATTTGCAGCCTTCATTTTGCAAGGGGCAGCTGCCAGACACCCAGGTGTGTGTATTGTAGGCTCAGAAGGGCTGAAAGCACAGGTGGCAGCTTGGGGTTGGGAGAGACAGGGACTGACAGTCACAAAGCCTTTTAATACCATCAGTACCAGTGATAAGGAATTAAAGTTTATTTAATATTACATATGCCACATTTAATAGCAGTTCATTTAAAACATGGATGTTTGCTTCATTGTTGTTAAATTAAGTTGATGCTGCTATCCCATTATACCATATTATTTCCATTTTTCTGTTGCAGAAGAAAGTAGAAATGAGTTTATATTTTGCTTTTATGTCAAGCATTTTCATGTGGCATAAACTCTATAATTATTATTTTAAGTTCCTTTTTTTTTTTGATAGGTAAGAAGTGGACTTATTTAGAGAAAAACACATTCCACAGACAGAGTGTGGGCCATCTCAGAAGGTGAGAAAGGCTATTTTAAGTTCTGCATCCTATAATTCACTTCCATTTTAATTTTTTGTGGAATATTAAGGTTGATGCCGATATTTTGTATCAACATCTATTGTGCATAAATACTACAATAATTATCTTTTTACTTTTAGATAAAGTCTTTAGTTTAAATTCCCAGAAATAGGATTCTGATCAAAAGGTATTTTTTACTTGTCATTATCTATGTTCATTTGTTTGTTATGTTTCTCATGATAGATGCTGTTAAATTAATGGCAAGAAGCATTGTGTTAATTTACATCACACATATTACGGGTGAATGTACCACCTTCATCTCTAACACACCAGCTATTTTACCATCTCACTAAGCTTGAACGACAACTCCAAAGTCTTTAAAATATAATTTCATTCATAAATAACCATGCTGACCACTGTTTTACATTTGCATATTAAAAATATTTCCTACTAGGTAAATTTTCTGTACTCAAACTCAGAGATTTCATTTGATTCCTACTAGTTTGAATAACACTTTCCCATGAAAACTGAAAACAACACAAATGTCTTAGAAGTTCTAGAGGTCAGAAATCCAAAATGGGTCTGTATCTGTTGGCAGGGCTGTGCTCCTTCTGGAGGCTCCATGGGAGAATCCATTTCCTTGTGTTTTCCAGTCTGTAGATGCTGCCTTCATTCCTTGGCTGGTGGCCACCTTCCTCCATCTTCAAAGTCAGCAACAACAGGCCAAGTCCTTCTCAAGCTGCCATCATTCCACCCTTCTGACCCCCTTGTCCACTTTTAAGGATTTTGTGATTACACGGGGCCCATCTGGGTAATTCACAATGATCTCACCATCTCAGCATCTATAAATTAATCAAATCTGCAAAGTTCCTTTTACCATGTGAGGTTAACACACTCATAGGTTCCAAGGATTAGAATGTGAAAAATATTGGGGGGGACATTATTCTGCCTACCATAGTCCCTAAATCTGAGGTACTCTCTAGGGCCCGACCAAAAAGGATGAACAGCCTCTGTAGATGAACACATCCTCAGTCTAAGTCCACAGGATTTACACAGAGGAAGACCAAGCTTTGAGCCCACAATCAGTGATCAGCAAATACATGAGGAAACAAGTCACCATGAGTGAGAGACAGCAGAAACAACAAATAGAAGACTTAATCCCCAATGAATTAGCATAAAGAGATTATCAGGAATCATCCTAAATAGTAAGAAAACTCAAAGAAAGGAAAAAACAATTGTTGAAATGAAACACCCTGCACCCCCCCACACACACATATGTCAAACTGGAAGATAGAGTAGAAGACACTACCCAGGATGCAGCACAGAGGGGCAAGGATATGAAAAATATTTTTTTAATTGAAGCTACATAAAGAAAAGATTAGAAGGTCTACATCCTGTCCTATCAGTCACAGAGAGAAAGAAGATAAAGGGGTAGAGAATAGAGAAAGGACAGTATTTGAAAAGATAATTGTGGTGCTCCAAAGACAAAGAACAAGATAAACTCGAAGAGCCAAGTTGCTGGGACAGAGAATTATGTACTCTTATCACTCTGTCCCTAGCAACCATTCCATTATCCCTGAGCCCTCCCCAGCGGCATGCCCTGTCCCTTTCCCGTTCCATATAAGGAAAGGTATTTGCCCTGTTCTCTCGGTCAACACACTGGAAGTATGCATACCCTACCCAATCAGCAGATGATTTGCTGGTTCCTTCGTTCCCTGGCTATAAAAACAGACCAGTAACCCAAGCTCGGGGTTGACTCTCCCTGACGACCAGGAAGTCGGCCCACTGTTCTGGCAGTGACACTTCCCTTTAATAAATTCTACCTTCTTTATATTCTGCCTTGTGTCTGGAAGTTCTTCTCCAACCCGCGTTCGGACCACGACAGTAATAGCTGAAAATTTTCCAGAAATTCTGAAAAACAAAATCCATAGATTCAGGATATATAACATACATAAAACTGAAGAAACAAAAATAAAATGTGTAGGACACTTCTTGTGCCTCATCTCACATTTTCTTGGCCACTTTTTACCCAGTCATTGCTGTAGCAACCATCTTTCTTCAGGCATAACTGACAGCATCTTGCCTCAGGTACAACTCACAGCTTTTGCATTCTGTTCTGGCACTTCTCTGGTACAGGTGCGAACCTGACAGAGACCCACTTGTGCATCAATCCTGAAATTGCAAGAGAGTGTAACACTTCATGGAATAATCCTTGACAAGTGAGGAACAGGAACTGGTGGATAAATGCTCCCAGGTGCATCTCCACACAGCCACTTCAGAGGCACATTCTAAAACCTACCTCAGAAAGTCCCAGAGGGCTTGAGTCCCAATTTTCTATAGCAGCAACCAGATCAATAAGGTGCCCTTGCACTGGCTCTCCCTACATCCTTGTTTCATTTTTTTTTCTACTCCCACTTTTCTTTTCCCTCTGATCAACTGAATAAACAACATACTCAAGTCTATATCTCAGGATCTGCTTTCTGGGGGGAGGAAGAGATCAAGGTTCATAGAAAAAGTCATCTCCAGGTATATCGAAGTATAACTGCAAAATGACAAAGATAACAGAAAATCTTAAAATTATCCAGAGAGAAAAGTGAAATAATATAAAAAGAAAAGACAATAAAACTGACATCAGATTTCTCAATGATATAAGCACAAAAAACAGTAGAATAATATTTCAAAAGGCTGGGAGAAAGCAATTATTAATTTACTCTGTACCCAGCAAAATCATATTTTAAGAGCCTGGGAAAAATAAAGAAATTTATAGATAAATAGAAACTAGAAATTTTGCCATCAATGTGTCTACTTTAAAGGAACTTTTAAAGAATGTTCCTCAGGAAGTAGAAAAATAAACTCAGAAAAATCTTATGAGATGCAAAAGAATGGCAGGGGAAAAACTGGTAAACATGTATAAATCTAAAGAAATATAACTCTATGACATAATAGAAATAATGTCTAATTTGAAGGCTAACAAATAGAAAGAACTTAAATTCTGGGAAACAATAAAATAAGGAAGAAGTATCAATCAAAGCTAGTATGTTCCAAGTTTCCTGTAGCATTTGGTTGGGAAGTTAAGCTATTAGTTTTGAACTTAGTTAAATATGCATGGTAGCATTTAAAAATTTAGCACAAAAATAGAAATAGGATTTTAAACTTCCAACACATCAAGGGATAAATGGAATATAAATCAAGTAAAAAGAAACAGCAAGTGTAATAAATGGAGAGCAAAAGCATAAAATGAGAGAGACTGGTAATAAATCTGTGATCATAATAAGTAAAAATGACCTAACTCTCCCACTAAAATACAGAGAATTTTTTGACTTCCCTGGTGGCACAGTGGTTAAGAATCTGCCTGCCAATGCAGGGGACAAGGGTTGGATCCCTAGTCCAGGAAAATCCCACATGCCATGGAGCAACTAAGAGCCTGTGCACCACAACTACTCAGCCTGCGCTCTAGAGCCCCCAAGCCACAACTACTGAGCCCACATGCCACAACTACTGAAGCCCGCACACCCTAGAGCCCACACACCACAACTGCTGAGCCCACACACCACAACAGCTGAAGCCTGCATGCTCTAAAGCCCGCATGCTCTAGGGCTCGCATGCCGCTACTACTGAGCCCGTGAGCTGCAGCTACTGAAGCCTGTGCTCCTAGAGCCCATGCTCCACAACAAAAGAAGCCACCGCAATAAGAAACCTGCACACTGCAATGAAGAGTAACCCCACTCGCCTCAACTAGAGAAAGCCCGTGCACAGCAACAAAGACCAAACGCAGCCAAAAAAAAAAAAAAAAAATACAGAGAATTTCTTAACAAATAAAACGGCTTAACAAATAAAACCACAACAAGCCCATCTGTGTTGCTTGCAAAAGCCTTACCTAAATCATAAGAGCACAGAAAATTTGAAACTAAAAGGATTAAAAATTTTACCAAGCATATACTTCCCAAATGTTTATCTCTAAATGCTTACAACAGAAAAGAATAAATCCAGAGAACTTTAAAAGGAAAAGAGATTAAGAATAGGAGAAGAAATCACCTAAATAGAAAACAAATATAAAATGGAGAGGATATGCAAAGCCAAAAAACGTAGGATCTTAGAAAAGACTCATAAAGGAGGTAAGATTTTGTTGAAATTGACCAAGAAAAAAGGCTCGAATAGAATATTAGAGCAGAAAAAGTAGATATAACTTCAGATAGATCAGAGACTAAATTAGTTAAAGTACTAAGAACAAACTTATTCTAATACAGCTGAAAAAAATTAAATGAACAAAGTTCCACAAAAATATAACTAACCCAAATCAAGATGAAACAGAAAATCTTAATATTACTGTAACTGTAAAGAAATTAAATTATTATAAAATATTCCAACAAATAAAACCACAGGTCCAAAATATCCTACTGATGGGTTCTACAAACTTTCAAGGAGCAGATTATTTCAATCTTATAAAACTTTTTCCAGGAAATAGAGAAAGAGGAAATACTCATAGCATGCTATGAAGCCAATAAAATTTTATAATAATACCAGATATGAACAGTATAAAAATTCAAAATTAATCTTTCTAGGGCTTCCCTGGTGGCACAGTGGTTGAGAGTCCGCCTGCCGATGCAGGGGACACAGGTTCGTGCCCCGGTCTGGGAAGATCCCACATGCTGCGGAGTGGCTGGGCCCGTGGGCCATGGCCACTGAGCCTGGGCATCCGGAGCCTGTGCTCTGCAGAGGGAGGGGCCGCAGCGGTGAGAGGCCCGCGTACCGCAAAAAAAAAAAAAAATTAATCTTTCTTTATAAACAGGAAAAATAAATTTTAGCTAAAATTATAAATCTTTATTAAAACCATAAATAAAATATTAGCAACTAAAGCCAAGAATATAGAGCAATGATAATAAATATATCATGCTCAAGTTGAAATAGGCAGGAATGCAAAGTGACTTTAGCATTTTTTAAAAACTATAAATATCACTCAGCACATTAAATGCTTAAAGAGTAAAAATTATATAACTACCAACAAATGTAGAACAAATATTTGACAATTCATCCAACAGGTACATGAAACGATGCTCAACATCACTAATCGTCAGGGAAATGCAAATCAGAACCACAATGGAGAGCACCTCACATCTGTCAGAATGGTTATTATCAAAAAGACAAGAAATAACAAGTGTTGATGTGAAGAAAACGGAACCCTCATACACTGCTGATGAGAATGTTAATTGGTGCAGCTACTATGGAAAACAGTATGGACGTTCCTCAGGAAAGTAAAAATGGAACTACCATATGATCCAGCATTTCCACTTCTGGGTATTTATCCAAAGAAAACAAAAACACTAATTTGAAAAGTTATCTGCACCTCCATGTTCACTGCAACGTTATTTACAACAGCCAAGATATGCAAGCTAAGTGCCCACCAATAAATGAATGGTTTAAGAAGATGTGGTAAATATATGTGATTGACTACTACTCAGCCATAAAAACAGAAGGCAATCCTGCCATTTGCCACAGCATGGATGGACCTGGAGGGCATTATGCTAAGTGAGATAAGACAGAGAGAGACAAACACTGTAGGATTTCTTACATGTGGAATCTAAAACAAAAATAAAAACAAAAAAACCAAGGCCATAGGTACCGAGAACAAACTGATGGTTACCAGAGGCAGGGGAGAGGGAGTGAGTAGAATGAGTGAAGGGGTCAAAGGGTATAACAAACTACCAGTTATAAAATAAATAAATAAGGCAGGGGGACATAATGTACAGCATGGTAAGTAACCACAGTTAATAATACTCGATTGCATATTTGAAAGCTCCTAATAGAGTAGATCTTAAAAGTTCTCATCACAAGAAAAAAAATTTTGTAATGTACATTACGTTGTAATGTACATTACATTAGTAAAACTAATGTAATGTGAAACTAATTAGTGAAACTACATTAGTGAAACTAATGTAATGTTATATGTCAGTTATACCTCAATCTAAAAATATTTGATAACGCATCACTATTCACAATTTTTAAAAACTCTTAGCAAACTCAAAATAGAAAGGAACTTCCTTAAGCTGAAGTGTTAGTTACAAAAAAATTATACAGAAAACACTAGCCTTTGATGGCAGTATGTTTGAAAAACCTTTCTAAAATCAGGAGCAAGATAGAGTATCCATTGTCACAATCCCACTCAACACTGCACTGTAGCTCTTACCTAAGACAATAATGCAAGATATAGAAATGAAGCCATAAAAATTGGGAAGAGACAAAGCTGTCATTATTTACAGATGATTTGCTACATATAAAACCCAAAAGAATATATGGAATATTATAAATCATAAGAGCATTTACTAAGTGGCTGGCCAGTAATTGCATTATGTGTGCCATCAACAAGCAAGTAGTATTGCTTAAAAGACACAATTCTTAAAAGCGTGATTTATATACATATACATTTATAGCTATATAAATTTATATTCATATATACATATTAGAAATATTAAAATCCATAAGATACATAGGAAAATACTAATACGTACAAGACGTGCAAAATTTATATTGAAAATTTTTCAACACTTGATTTAAAACATTAAAGAGGGGCTTCCCTGGTGGCACAGTGGTTGAGAGTCTGCCTGCCATTGCAGGGGACGCGGGTTCGTGCCCCGGTCCTGGAAGATCCCACATGCCACGGAGTGACTGGGCCCATGAGCCATGGCCGCTGGGCCTGCGCCTCTCCCTGTGCTCCGCAACGGGAGAGGCCACAACAGTGAGAGGCCCGCGTACCAGAAAAAAAAAAAAAAAAACATTAAAGAGGACAAGTAATGACCATGTTTCTGGATAGGAAAACTCAGTATGGTAAACATTTCCTTCCTTCCCAAATTGAAATACAGATTCAAAGAAATGCCAGTTAAAATCCTATAAGGTTTATTCTGAAACTTGACAAGCTGATTTTAAAATTTACACTGGAAAAAAAAAAAAAGGCTAAGTAAAATTAGTCAACACTCTCCTGAAGGAGGAGAAGAAGAAAGAAGAGAAGGTGGGCAAGGGGTAAACTGCTTCAACTGATTTCGGGGTTTTCTGTAAGGGTCTGGCAATTAAGATAGTGTGGTACAGGCAGGAATAGAAACATATACCAGCAGAAAAGACTAGAGATCCTAGAAGCAGATCCAAAAATATACAGGAACATTATATATGAGAGTTTGAACTGCAGACAATTTACAAAGAAGACTGTAGAATTAATAGACCTGGGAAAGTAAGCTATCGATCTGGGGGAAAAAAATCAATGCCAGCCCAGATTTACTCAAAAATTTTTTAATAAATTAAAGACTAAAACATGAAAGGCGGGCTTCCCTGGTGGAGCAGTGGTTGAGAGTCCGCCTGCCGATGCAGGGGACACGGGTTCATGCCCTGGTCCGGGAGGATCCCACGTGCCGTGGAGCGGCTGGGCCCGTGAGCCGTGGCCGCTGAGCCTGCACATCTGGAGCCTGTGCTCCGCAACAGGAGAGGCCGCAGCAGTGAGAGGCCCATGTACTGCAAAAAAAAAAAAAAAAACATGAAAGGCAAAATTTAAAACCTTTAGGGTGCAAGCATCATAAAAAAATTGAAAAGATAAGTCACAGTCTGAGAGAAGACATTTGTGATATATACTGCACAAAGGGTTAACAGATTAAATATATAAAGAACTTTATAAATCAGTAGGAAAAAGACCAAAAAAAAAAAAAGCAGTAGAAAATGGGCAAGTGACATGAACAGGCATTTCACAATAGATGGACTACTAATGGCAAAGAGAAAAATAGTGAAAGGGAGGGAGGGAGGGAGGAAGGTCAGTTCTCAATGGTGAAAAATTGTCCTTCTCTGGTGGGGAAGGTGGACATAGTGGAGGCTGTGTATGTGTGAGGCCTGAGAGTACATGGGACTCTCTGTACCTTCTTCTGAATATTGCTGTGAACCTAACAGTACTCTAAAAACAAAAGTCTACTATTTAGAAATAACCTTAGCAGTTAACCAAAACAAGTTCACAGGTAATTCATGAAGTAACTCCTTAAATAGATTATGCATAAGGTAAAGAGTAATCACTGAACAATTCCATTACAATATGGGCCCTAAATTCCAGACGACATCCCCAAACCTGGTAAACAGAGAAAGAGGATGAAAAAGCACACTAAATACTTTCTTATGAAGCTTATTATCCCCTTAAATGCTAACCCTTCACAATCCCTCCACCAAGCACCTCCTCTCCAGACAGGCAGCTAGTCCAATTACTCCCACAAGGACCTACTTCTGCCCTCATTGGGATGCCCTGTCCTGACCTACTGGCCCTCCAGATGTCCCCTTTCTTGACTTTTCTCTTTATTCCATTTGATTCCTTGGGCTATCAGGTCACTAGCATTTTTGTTACTACCTTAAAATGTATTTCCATTATAATCACCTGGAAAAAACAACATAGGATGAACGTGCTTCACGTGAGCCTTTGCTCAGGGAACAGGGCACAGAAGAGTCCCACAGAGATTCACATCGGTGTGGGTATCAGCTGGGCCCTTGACTGTCACTATAGCTACTAGCATCACACTTTCCGCTATTTCAAATCTGTCCCTCTCTTACCAAACTTCTAATTCTGCCCTTATCCCCAGCACTTTCAACAAATTCTTTCCCTTTTTACTTTAAAGAAAAAATGGAAGATATCAGATATTACTCCTTATCATCAAAACCTGAAAGGTATAAAAGTAACCTATAGATTCGTGCATCCTTTTCCTTCCTATTGGAGAAATTGTATATCCTCCCATCTGTTCACCCAGACTTTGTAGCTACTCCATAAGAAATAATTAGAAGCCCTTGTTGCTTTTGTATATTAAACATTTTCCTCTCAACAGGGCAGGACCAGCTACATACTTTGCTCATCCCAGTGCAAAATGAAAATATGGGATCCCTGGTTCAAAAGCTATTAAGAGTTTCAAGATGGCAACAGCAGATTTCATCAAACCAGGTGCAGGTCCCTACAAAACGCAGGACCCCCCTGATTACATGGGTTTCCACAAAGTCAGCCTTACAATCAGATCTTTCTCATCACATCTTATATATGCTCAAATAGGATCCACTTAAAAAACAACACTTTGTTGAGGATTTTATTACCAATGGCATTTTCACAGAATTAGAACAAAAAATTTTACAATTTGTATGGAAACACAAAAGAATCTGAACAGCCAAAGTAATCTTGAGAAAGAAAAACAGAGCTAGAGGAATCAGGCTCCCTGACTTCAGACTATTCTACAAAGCTACAGTCTTCAAGACTGTATGGTGGACTTCCCTGGTGGTGCAGTGGTTAAGAATCCGCCTGCCAATGCAGGGAACACAGGTCTGAGCCCTGGTCTGGGAAGATCCCACATGCCACGGAGCAACTGAGCCTGTGTGCCGCAACTACTGAGGCCACACTGTAGAGCCCGTGAGTCACAACTACTGAGCCCATGTGCCAAAACTACTGAAGCCTGCTCGCCTAGAGCCCATGCTCCACAACAAGAGAAGCCACTGTAATGATAAGCCCGCGCACCACGATGAAGAGTAGCCCCCACTTGCTGCAACTAGAGGAAGCCCGCACGCAGCAACAAAGACCCAACACAGCCAAAAATAAATAAATAAATTTTTTTAAAAAGACTGTATGATTCTGCCATAAAAACAGAAATATAGATCAAGGGAACAGGATAGAAAGCCCAGAGGTAAACCCACGAACCTATGGTCACCAAATCTCTGACAAAGGAGGCAAGAATATACAATGGAGAAAAGACAGCTTTTTCAATAAGTGGTCTGGGAAAACTGGACAGCTACATGTAAAAGAATGAAATTAGAACACTCCCTAACACCATACACAAAAAGAAACTCAAAATGGATTAAAGACCTAAATGTAAGACCAGATACTATAAAACTCTTAGAGGAAAACATAGGAAGAACACTCTTTGACAAAAATCGCAGCAAGATCCTTTTTGACCCACCTCCTAGAGAAATGGAAATAAAACCAAAAATAAATGGGTTCTAGTTAAACTTAAAGGCTTATATGCACAGCACGGGAAACCATAAACAAAACAAAAAGACAACCCTCAGAATATTTGCAAACGAACCAACCAACAAGGGATTAATCTCCAAAATATGCAAACAGCTCATGCAGCTCAATATCAAAAAAACAAACAACCCAATCAAAAAATGGGGAGAAGATCTAAATAGACATTTCTCCAAAGAAGACATATAGATGGCCAAAAAGAACATGAAAAGATGCTCAATATCACTAATTGTTAGAGAAATGCAAATCAAAACTACAGTGAGGTATCACCTCCCAGTCAGAATGACCATCATCAAAAAATTTACAAACAATAAATGCTGGAGAAGGTGTGGAGAAAAGGGAACCCTCTTGCACTGTTGGTGGGAATGTAAATTGATGCAACCACTATGGAGAACAGTATGGAGATTCGTTAAAAACTAAAAATAGAGCTACCATATGATCCAGAAATCCCACTCCTAGGTATATATCCAGAGAAAACCATAATTCAAAATGATGCATGCACCCTAATGTTCACTGCAGCACTATTTACAATAGCTAGGACATGGAAGCCACTTAAAAGTCCATTGACAGGGGCTTCCCTGGTGGCACAGTGGTTGGGGGTCTGCCTGCCAATGCAGGGGACACAGGTTCATGCCCCAGTCCGGGGGGGATCCCACATGCCGCAGAGCAGCTGGGCCCGTGAGCCATGGCCGCTGGGCCTGCGCGTCTGGAGCCTGTGCTCCACAGCAGGAGAGGCTGCAACAGTGAGAGGCCCGTGTACTGCAAAAAAACAAAAAACAAAAAACAAAACAAAACAAAACAAAAAATCCATTGACAGAGGAATGGATAAAGAAGATGTAGTACATATATACAACGGAATATTACTCAGCCATAAAAAGGAACAAAATAGTGCCATTTGCAGAGACATGGATAGACCTAGAGACTGTCATACATAGCGAATTAAGTCAGAAAGAGAAAAACAAATATCATATATCTCTTACATGTAGAATCTAGAAAAATGGTACAGATGAACTTATTGGCAAAGCAGAAATAGAGTCACAGATGTAGAGAACAAACTTATGGTAACCAAGGGCGGGTAGAGGAGGAGAGATGAGCTGGGAGATTGGGATTGACATATATACACTATTGATACTATGAATAAAATAGATAACTGATGAGAGCCTACAGTAGAGCACAGGGAACTCTACTCAGTGCTGTGTGGTGACATAAATGGGAAGGAAATCTAAAAAAGAGTGGATATATCTATACACAAAACTGATTCACTTTGCTGTACAGCAGAAACTAATACAACATTGTAAAGCAACTATACCCCAATAAAAATTTTAAAATATATGTTACAAACAGAAAAAAAAAATAAAGGCAACAACAACAGCAAATCAGCCTCTATCATCCTATTCCTGTCCTGCTATGAAAGACTCTCCCCTCCTTTTGAAAACCTATCTAGTTTGTCTAAATTTGTCGTCTCCAGTGTCTCACCTCCCACTCATGCCTCCACCCTTCCCAGCTGGCTTCTCCCATGACGTCACAGAAAGGGTCCCAGCTGCTCCCTCCTCCTTCATGCTCTGCCCTTGGCTTCCATGAAGCCACAATTCCTGTTGTTCTGCTGCCCCTTCACCAGCTTCCTTTTTTTCCTTCTTTGCAAAATCCTCCTCCTCTCCCAGCCACTTGGCAGTAACACTGTTCCATCAACCTGCCCTCTTCTCTCTTCTGCGAGTGATTTCTTCTGCCATAGCGCTGAGCCTGCACCTTCAGTTTTGACTTCCCTTATGGTGATCTCACGACGTAGAATTTGCGTATTTTTATATAGCTAAAACTGAATTTTTTCCTTTTTTTCAATAATTTGCTGGCCTGTTTAGGAAGCCCTCTACACTCCAAACATAGGAACAGCCTCTTATTTATTTTTTACTACTTTCATGGGTTTTTATCCTTTTTTGTTTTTTTAAAACATTATTTCAACAAAATTTATTTTATATGTGATATCTAACATCTTGATAAATTATCTGTGGGTTCCAACATCATCTCCCTAGTAAACTGAAATCTCAATCATCATTTTTTACAATAAACATATTTTTATCAGAGAAAGTAACAAATTTTAAATAAGAAGATAATGTATATAATCAAACTGGTTTTTCCTTTATAATTTGTTTTTTTCACTTAGAGTAAGAAAAGGTAGAAACTGATTAATTCTTCATTATAATTTCTGATAGCTTTTCAATCATTTTATTTTCTATTAAACTTTTAAATAAATTATAAAGTTTTTACATTTTTCCCCACTTCAGAATATAAGCTCTATGAAAGCAGGGGTGTTATACCTTTTCTTCAATGCTATATCCCTACTCCAGTGCTTAGAACAGAATGGCAGGAAGAGTTTAATATGTATTTGTTGAGTTAATAATTAAATAAGTAATTGAACGAATTAACTATTTGCTAACCAGTCTCTCCACACCTGTATTTATTTTATCTTTTGAAGTGTTTTAAATGGCCTTCTAGAAATCAATTATTAAATTCTAAAGTCATTGGTCTATAATTACAATGGTAATCCCTATTGGTTCCACTAATTTAATTGTCTAGAAACATGCCGTATGCCTGCATCCCAATTACTATGCCCATGTATTATGTTTTTATATGTTTTGGCTAAGATCTATTTAAACTAATCTTTCAGGACAGTCTTTGATAGTATCATAATTAGATAAATGTGAGAATCAGTTCGCTGTGCTGGACAAAAAATATTTTATGACATATTTGACTCAAATCTATTAATTTGTAAAAAATCCATTTTTTTACCCTATCCATCTGTACAGTTGACATTCCGGGATCCCAGGTGTCTGCCAGGAGCAGTACTAGTGTTGGGGAGGAGCCTCAACAAGAGAGAAAAGAGCTGAAGTCCAGTTAGCTGGGAGGGGTTTCTACCCAAAAACCCCCTCCCACAGCATCAGTGTATTCCAACTAGAAATGGTTGTTGAAAGCAGAGCCTCACAGGAGCCAGGAAGAGAGAGTCAGACTGCATATCTAAAAGGCAAAGCGGGGGGCAGAAAGGGGAGGAACAGCAATGGATTAAAAGTTGAAAGCAAGAAATAACTGGCATCAAAATAAAGGATGAGGGCTTCCCTGGTGGCGCAGTGGTTGAGAGTCTGCCTGCCGATGCAGGGGACGCGGGTTCGTGCCCCAGTCCAGGAAGATCCCACATGCCGCGGAGCGGCTGGGCCTGTGAGCCATAGCCGCTGAGCCTGCGCGTCCGGAGCCTGTGCTCCGCAACGGGAGAGGCCACAACAGTGAGGGGCCCGCGTACCGCAAAAAAATAATAATAATAAAATAAAATAAAATAAAGGATGACAAAAGGATTTGAAGGGATGTCAACCCTTCAACAAGAAGACAGGGAGTATGGGAAGAAGGAAAGAAGAAGGAGGAGATCCTTTTCCATTTCCTTGTGTTTTCTGATCAGAAATATTATGTTTAGTGTAGGGAAAATAGAAAACAAAGCATTATGAGAAAGAAAATACAATTCACCCATAATGGGACAAAAGAGGAATAATAACTTTCTAGTATATTACCTTGTAACCAATAAAGTCAAATATATTTTCATTTATATTTTTATAAATAGGTTCCCCCTTTCACCAGCCATTTCCTGGATATAATATCTTCATCTCTTTTTTCCACCTTTCTTTATCATATTTTAGATCCTTCCTTAAAACAGAATATAGATACGTTTCATTTTCTTAAAACAATCTGATAGTCTTTTATGATTGTCAAGTTTTTTTACACTTAGTTGTGACATATCTGTTGCTGCTCAACAACTTACCCCACAATGTAGTGGCTTATTATCTCACAGTTCCTCTGGGTCACGAATGTGGGAGTGGCTTATCTGAATGCTTCTGGCTAAGGGTCTTTGACAAGGCTCCAATCAAGATATTGGCCAGGGCTTTCGTCATTACTGTGCTCAACTGGGGAAGACCCACAACAGACGCTTCAACCAAGACCCCTGGTTTTTGGCAGGACTTGGGTCTTTTCTGGCCCTCGGTGGTGAGACACTGAGTACAGAAAGAGTCAATGCAAGACCATATGTAAAAATAGAGCTCTGAACCCCCACCCGCTGCAGCCCGCACAGGGAACCGACCTCTCATCCAGAGTCCTCCACAGGAACCAGCCCAGGAATCAGCCTGCTGTCTACAGTGACAATGCAGAAAGTCAAACAGTAACTCCTGCAACATTCAGCCCCAAATGCCCAGGACCTGATGAACGAGCGACAGCACACTTTTGTCCCTACTTCCAACTTAGGACCAACCAGAGGAAGCCAAATATGTCCCTCTGACAAATCGCATAGGATGCCCCTGTCTAGTAGCCACCTCCAGCCAGGACACGCCTGAAACCTTCTACTTCTTCCACTATAGAGCTTTCCCCTTCCTCTGCCTGCCTTTGGGTCTCTGACAAAATGTAAGGGAAGATGGTTGACTCTTTTGCTGCAGCCAGCTCTGCGTAAATAGCCTTTGCCTGTTCTCACGTGGGTGCTCTTCATATATTTTCACAGTGGGAGACCTCAGTTCCTTGACACATGGCCCTCTCCACAGGCAGCTCACAATATGGCAGCTGGCTTTCCGCAGAGCAAGTGACCAGAAGAACGAGAGAGGGCAGGCCGAGACAGAAACCACAGTCTTTTTGTAACCTAATCTCCAAAGTGACATCCAACCACTTCTATTCTTAGAAACAAGTCACTTGGTCCAGCCCACATTCAGAGGAGGAGATTACACAAATATGTGAACACCAAGATGCAAGGGTCATTGGGGTCCATTTAGAGGATGCCCGCACTTAGTGCAGTGACTGAAGTACTTAATACCATCCCGTAAATCATTTTTATGTTATTTTTGTTTTTGTCTTTTTTTATGTTTTTAATACCATTTCCACATGATTGTTTTGAATTTTCACTGTACATTTCCATTTCATTAATTGTAATTTTCCTTTTCTATGCTCTCAGAGATACATATGATGCTATTTTTTAAAAACAAGGGACCAGCTATTTCCCTCCATGAAATTCTAGTTCATCACTATCTCATCACAGAAGCATGAGGGTTCCTTTAAAATAGATCCATTTCCCCACCTCTTGAGTCTCATCCTATTGTGACCTTTACAACATGGTGGGGGGGGGATGAAATGGGAGATTGAGATTGACATATAAACACTATTGATACTATGTATAAAACAGATAACTAATGACAACCTACTGTACAGCACCGGGAACTCTACTCAGTGCTCTGTGGTGACCTAAATGGGAAGGAAATCCAAAAAGGAGGGGGTATATGTATATGTATGGCTGATTCACTTTGCTGCACAGCGCAAACTAACACAACATTGTAAAGCAACTATACTCCAATAAAAATTAAAATGATGATAATAAAAATAAAACATGGTCATATGCCCCTCTCTCTGCCCCACCCCCAGGCAACTCTAGTGTGTTGCTAGAATAATTTAGTACTTATTCGGGTTTCCCTCAGGGGTTGTCTCTTTGTTTCAAGAGTTGTCATTTATGCCTCTATTTCCTCTTCCTAAGATGCATAATCTTATCCACTTACACATACACAAATACACACACACACATACACATAGTTGCCAAGTTTATTTTCCACTGCTCTTTCCCCTGTTCTTGCAATCTTCCATCTGAAAGTCTCTGTTCTGATGGTTTGTTTTTATATGTTATCAACTTTTCATTGAGGTATATGACACATACAGCAGAGCACACAAATCAAAAGTGAACAATTTGATGACTGATCACATCCGTCACTCACATCACCTTCACCCAGGTCAGGAAATAAGATTTTGCCAGCACTCCAGGAGCTCCACCCAGGCCCCGGCCAGTCCCCACCCTCTCCATCCACTCAAAAGGAACCACCATGCTAACTTCTAACACCAGAGATTTGTTTTACCTGGTTTTGAATGTATATCAAAGGAACAATGCAATATTTATTCCTCTGAGCCTGGTCTCTTTCACTAAACATTATGTTTGTGAGATTGATCCATGTGGCTCTAGTTCTTCATTCATTTAAATTAATAGATAGCATTTCCTCATATGAATTACCACAATGTATTTAGCCATCCTAATCTTGATGAACAATTTGGTTGTTTCTCATTTGGAGCCACTACAAACAATGCTGCTATACTTTGTGCGTCTTTTGGTGCACACGGGCATGAATTTCTGTCAGGGCTATATCTAGAAGTTAAATTTCTGGTTCACAGGGAATGCATTTTTCACCTTTAATAGATAGTTCCCATTTCCAATGGTTGTACCACTTCAATTCCCACCAATATTGTGCAAAAGTTCCTTGGTTAATTTGTTTTGTTTTGTTTTAGTTAACATGTGTTAAGTTTACTAAACACTTATTGAATATTTGCACCTAAGACAAAAGGATTTCAGAACACAGTTCTACACTTTGCAATTATTTACCATGATTCTACCAGTATCCTCAAAAAACCAGACCGGTGCTATTGTACCTTGTGTGCCCAGCCCTGTGTTAAACACAAAGAATAGGGTCAATCAGAAAACCCAAAGAACCTGATGCTATGGTGGTCAGATTATTTTTGCCACCTGGAAGTTCGTTTATTTCTTCTTCCCCATGAAATTTCAATAGTAATTACAATAGTTAAAATCTGGCAGCCCTAGAAGCTTAATGAAGATAGCTATATTCTTACAACCAGAATTACTGGACTATAATGATCCATTTATTTCAGCAATTTTCACAGTGAAGAGACATTATTAGTGGTTCACTTACTTGATTTATATATGAGCAATTCAGGAAATGATGAAAACATCAAATAAATTCTTTAATGGGTCACTCAGCCATGGTTGTCAGAGCCAGTCTTGGTTATTCTTTTAGCTGATTGCAGGCACTATCATTTTCTGAGACTTCTGCTGAGTAAAGAAATAATTTATTTGTTGATTTACTCATTTGTTCAGTCATTGAGGAAATGCTGTCTGCTCATAAATGGACCTGAACTTCAAACCCATGTTGTTCAAGGGTCAACTGTATTTGACTATGTAGATTAACCCAAAATAAACACATTCAGGAAAATCCACAGCAAGATACAGCCAGTGAAATTACTGTATTTCAATAATAAAGAATTATGAAAGTATTCAGGTAGGAAAAACAAGTTACATTGGGCCAGTTTCTATAATAACTAGAAATGCCAGAAGAAAATGAAGCAATGCCCATCAGAGTTGATGCCCAAAATATTCTCAACCATGTAAGACTATAGGAACTACTACACCGATATGATTCTTCTTAAATGATTTTTAAACACAAGGCACAACAACAAAAGTGCTTAACAAAATCCATCCACCTATCTAAACGCAGCATTCACTGGTGTTGAGTTTTCAATCTATTGAGGAATACAACTCTAGGAAGAAATCATTGTGGTGAATAGTGATTATAAGAAAAGATATAAATGTTATTGCCATGGACATCCAAAAATACTATATGATAATAACAAATGCTTGCAAGGATGCAAAGAAACTGCATCATTCACATATGGTGAGTGGAAATATAAAATGGTACAGCCACTCTGGAATATGGCAGTCTCATACAAAACTAAGACATGTTGCCTACCATACAAACAAGAAATTCCTTCTCAGGTGATTTCCCAGAGAAATGAAAACATGTTCACTGAAAAACTTGTACATGAATATGCATAGAATTTTAATTTGTGGTAGTCTAAAACTGGAAATAATCCAAATATTCTTCAGGGGGTGACTGGTTAAATAAACCGGGGTCCATTCATACTATGGGTAGTAGTGATACAGAGAATAAACTATGACACACACAACAAGTTGGAAGTATGTCAAGGGGATTATACTGAGTGGAAAACAAAAGGCAACATCAAAAGTGAACACAATGTATGGGTCCAATCTATGTTATATTCTTGAAATGACAAAATTACAGACATGGAGAACAGATTCTTGGTGCAGGGGTTTGAGGGATACTTGTGGTGGAACTATTCTGTGTCTTGACTGTTTTGGTGGTCACGCAAATTTACACATGTGATAAAATTACATAAAACTAAACACACACACACAAGGGCATGGAAAGCTGGTGAACTCTGAATAAGATTGATGGATTGAATCAATGTTGATTTCCTATTTGGGATATTGTATATATATGCAAGATGTTATCTTTGAGGGAAACTGGATAAAAGGTAGACAGGATGTCTCTGTATTGTTTCTTACATTTCTTTGTGGATATGAATCTACTATTATCTCAAAATAAAAGTTTTCAAAATTTCAATAATAATAAAAATAAGAAAAATTTGGAGTATGGGAGAATAAATAACTAAAACCTAATGTTGAAACATTTATTTAACCCAAATAATCACTTTGGTCTTTTAAGGCTTTTTACAACCTTTCTTTAAGTGTAAAGAGATTATTTAGAATTATTAGAATTTAGACAAAAATAAATTTCAGTTCTATTTCACTTAGTTTCTTTTAAGTTCAAATAAAATTAAATGTAATGTAATTTATTTTGAAATAGAATAGGTAATTTGATTCTATTTTTCTAAAATTATTTCTGTTCGTTTTTTCTATCTTTATATCTGCAACTACACATTGAGATGTTTAGAAAAATGTGCATCTAGTGCCAGAAATAGCTACTTCTCATTAATGAGATTTGAGGTAAGTGTTTTTTAATTTCTTTTTGTATTCTTGTATGATTTTTAAATTGTGGATATGTGCCATTTTTAATCCTAAACAAATAGCAACCAAAAAAAAAATTTTTCAAGAACAATAAAAGCGCAGTCCCTGAGCTTGAAGAGGTTATCGTCTTGTAGGATGACAAGCAAGTAAACGAAAGATTTAGAAGGAGGGTCAAAGTTTCCATGAGAGACACAAAAGGATGAAACAAAAGCTGCCTTAGCTCCAGAATGAAAGAAGACTGCCCAGGAGTGATGAAGCATTTTATAATATTGTTTTTTAAAACCCTCATTTCTTGGTAATTTTATAAGCTCTGTCTGGAAAAGGCACACCATGGTAAAAACTGTTTCAACTCAGGCTTTCCACTGTAAAATCCACTTTGGCTAGTTTTGATAGTTTATTGACAGGACTGTGTAAAAGATGAGAAACTGCGAGTGGAACAGTATGGACTTGGAGGCCAAGGTGTTGTTATTTATTTTAATGAAGAATAGTCTAATAATTAGAACCTCACTTGAATTTTTACTCTTTCAAAAATTCATTTTCACCAGTTAAACTATCATTTTCTTTTTATCTTTGTAAAAGATGCTATTAAAGCCAAACACTGCAGTGTGCTAGTAACCTACTGTTTTCATTTATATATGAAGTAAAAAAGAGCATTCAGATGTTTAATTTTCATAATCAGTTGGGAATTTTCCCAATAATTAAGGAGCTGGTATTAATTTGTCACTTGATTTTCATCTCTGAACACACAACTCGTGTATTTTTACTCTGGCCTTGGTGTCGCACCAAGAACTCTTGTACTAGCAGGGAGACAGGCTCTCCATCTTTCACTGAATCTATGTCTAATATTTGTACAGTTGACTGTGTATATCACCATCTATTTACATGTCTTAATTGTGTAATAACATAATTGGCCGTCATAAAAACATGGAGTAGGGCACTCATCAGGCCAATCTTGCCCACAAGCCTAGCTACCCTGACATATGGTCACTCAGCTCCTGCCTAAACACCTCCAGCTTCAGGAAACTCACCATCCACCAGGTGCTCAATTTTCACAATTGCAAAGTTCTTCACAGTCCAAATAAAAGATGTTTGTGGTATTACTCATTAGTCTATAGGCAGACCTTGTATATTTTATACTATTGTATGTACTTTAATCTTGCTAATTCAATTGATTTTCCCTTTTCCACTGTTGCCTCGTGGACTATTGGCCAGACACAACTATTGCTTGTAAGCTGCTCACTGGCAACGCCTGTATTATACTCACACTTCTCGGTCAATACAGTGCACATGTAGTCACTTCATGCCATTTTGTATAACAATGAAAATGTGGTTTGAATCACTTTCACAAGTTAATAACACACGAGCAACATATAATTGCAAAATTGTCTACATACCACATAAAAGAACTGCATTTTGAAGACCAGATGTGATGATGTTTGTGGAGTACTTAACTCAGAATACATATCACACGGCCGAGTAGTGTTTATGAAAGCCTCATGTTGTATTTCTCAATGTGTGTATTAAATGTGTCTGTATTTTGGAATGTACATGTTTTCATTTCTTTTATAAAAAATAGAGTGGGGTAGGGACAGGAACAAGGACCTATTTCACCTTACAGTGACTGGTTGATGAAAACCACATTTTAATACAAATATTATTATAGAAACTCAATGTGTTTGTTCATTAAGGAACAATATTTGAAGTTCATCATCACAAGGGGCATCCAGACGTGCTCAAGAACAAGCAAATGTCACATCAATGTCAACTTTTCCATGTCCCTGGCAGCCTCTGCTGTTTTTCCTGGGTACTCACTCACTCACTCCCCCACCTCCCTGGGTCTCACAGCTCTTGCCAGTCCTAGGTCCCTTCTCCTCTGAAAGAATGTAGCCCTGACCAGGGTATTTCCCCAGGACTTCCAAAGCCACAAACCATTTCGATACACTCAACCATTTCTACTCACTTCAGGCATTTCTTTCTGCTTGCCCACGCTCCACACTGCCAGGGAATTATTTTATAGAGTTACCTTTCAGAGTTAGAGTCAATATCTCTCTTATTTCTTGCAGTGACAGAACTCATATAATATATACAAGTTCCTTAGAAAGGATATGCACGCCCATCAGGACACAACCCTTGTCTTCCTCTCCAGCTGTATCTACTGCAACTTCCCTATCCCTAGAAACTTATGGTCTAACAATACCAAAAACCTCACAGGCGCTTCCATCCCTCTTTCCTTTGTGCATGCTACTCTTGCCCTATCTCCAACTCTGTTCCAAAGGAAGGACTGAACATTCACCTCCTCCATGAAGACTGAGAGGATCCTGGAGGAAGATTTAATCTTTCCTTCCTCTGGACCCTATGGTTTGTCTATGGTACCTAATCAATTGCGTTGTTTATTTTGCTTTGTTTTTAATTTAGATCTTTCATACTAGCCTTCTCTTCATATGCTCAGCCAATTTTAAAATTCCTTTGGAAATCCCTACCACCTAGCAGGGTGTCTGACACGTAACTGACATTACATGAATAATTGTTTTTGTTTGGTTTTGTTTTGTTTTTAATAATTTCAAGCCAACATTTATTGAGCACCTATTTTATTCCAGCTAGGTGTTGGAAATACCACATTGAATAATACATGTTTTTTTTTGTTTTTTTGTTTTTGCGGTAGGCAGACCTCTCACTGTTGTGGCCTCTCCCGTTGCGGAGCACAGGCTCCGGACACGCAGGCTCAGCAGCCATGGCTCATGGGCCCAGCCGCTCCGCGGCATGTGGGATCTTCCTGGACCGGGGCACAAATCCGCGTCCCCTGCATCGGCAGGCGGGCTCTCAACCACTGCGCCACCAGGGAAGCCCAACAATTGTTGAATGAATGAATGAACAAATGACATTCATCAAAAGAGCTTGGTCTAGAGGTGCCCATCACCATGGGGCTCTGTGTGGACTGAGCTGAGGTTGCCCTTTAGACCAGCACTGAGATCTCTGGGCATCATGGATGTAACAAATGACTTAAGAGGTAAGAGTGCCTGGAGAGGCACAAAGAGCAGTGTCATGGGAGCCTGCCATCAGCCTCCATCCTCTCAGTGCTTATTCATTGCAGGTGCAGCTGCTCACGACCTAGTTTCATTTGTGCTTCCATCCTCAGTGGTCTCATTAGCTCCTGGCAGCGATCATACCCCAGAGCATCTCTTTCTCCAAATGCTCTAATGAGAAGGCCCAGCAGATTTCATCATTTGGAAATTAACAGAAGCATTGGACAGAGAGCAAGTGCCCACCCCCTCCCCAAAGGCATCACCTCAGCCATCTCTCAGGGAAAAGAGAGAATGTTTTCAATATACTCCCCATCAGAGAGCGAGAAGAAACATTTTCCCACCAGCAAACCAGGGAGCGAGAAGATCTCACTGGGGCATTCAGTGGGCAATTGAAAACTTGAAATGAAATCCAGCCTTCATATTTTAGTGGTGGGCAGTAGCAGGAAAAGGGTTAGAGCTAAAATTAGAATAACAAAAACTAACTTTATTTGAAATATAGAGTGAAAGAAGTATTGAATAAGAACCACTGTAAATAACAAAAAATGAGGAATTTCAAACCAAAATTAGAGTTTAATGACCCTTTTACTGCTAAAAAGAACAGTCTTTTTTTCCAATTTCTTATCCTACAGAAGAAACTGGTATGTGGAATATCCAATGCCAAAATTCCAGCAAATCATTTTAACTGCTGAGTTTTCTAAGTGTAGAGGATGTCTTTTCCAAAAGGCTATTTCCTAAATTCTGCTAAATAGAAGAGTTTTCTTATTTTCTCTTTCTGTTACCACTGTGGCCTACGAAATTCAAATAACTCACCTAGATTAAAATATTTCTGAAAAGACTACAAAACTGAATGCTGCCTTTGCCTCTTTCTGTTAAAAGCAAGTTTTTGCATAGAAATTAAATATCTAATGCAAATTTTTAGGGATAGATGTGAAGCAGTTTTCAAGATTCCTTAATTTGGCCCAGACGCCACAGTAATTTTGCTGCTATTAATGTTGGGCATAAAAGATATGCACCTTGTGCTTCAGTACAATATGTTTCAAAATACTAATCACGGGGATAGCTTCAAGATGGTGGAGGACTAAGACGTGAAGATCACCTTCCTCCCCACAGATACACCAGAAATACATCTACACGTGGAACAATTCCTACAGAACACCTACTGAACACTGGCAGAAGACCTCAGACCCCCCAAAAGGCAAGAAACCCCCCACGTACCTGGGTAGGGCAAAAGAAAAAAGAATAAACAGAGATAAAAGGATAGGGATGGGACCTGCACCAGTGGGAGGGAGCCGTGAAGGAAGAAAGGTTTCCACATACTAGAAGCCACTTCACGGGCGGAGACTGTGGGTGGCGGAGGCGGAACCTTCGGAGCCACGGAGGAGAGCGTGGCAACAGGGGTGCAGAGGGCAAAGCAGAGAGATTCCCACACAGAAGATTGGTGCCGACCAGCACTCACCAGCCCAAGAGGCTTGTCTGCTCACCCACCAGGGTGGGTGGGGGCTGGGAGCTGAGGCTCTGGCTTCAGAGGTCAGATCCCAGGAAGAAGACTGGGATTGGCTGCATGAACACCGCCTGAAGGGGGCTAGTGTGCCACAGCTAGCTGGGAGGGAGTCCTGGAAAAAGTCTGGACCTGCCTAAGACGCAAGAGACCGTTGTTTTGGGGTGCGTGAGGAGAGGGGATTCAGAGTGCCACCTGAACGAGCTCCAGAGATGGGTGCAAGCCACAGCTATCAGCAAGGACACCAGCGACGGGCATGAGACGCTAAGGCTGCTGCTGCAGCCACCAAGAAGCCTGTGTGCAAGCACAGGTCACTCTCCACACCTCCCTTCTCGAGAGCCTCTGCAGCCCGCCACCGCCAGGGTCCCGTGATCCAGGGACACCTTTCCCAGGAGAACACACAGTGCGCCTCAGGCGGTTGCAACATCACGCTGGCCTCTGCCGCCACAGGCTCGCCGTGCATTCCATACCCTGCCCTCCCCCAAGCCCACGTGAGCCAGAGCCCCTAATCAGCTGCTAGTTTAATCCCATCCTGTCTGGGAGGGGAACAGATGCCCTCAGGTGACCTACAAGCAGAGGCGGGTCCAAATCCAAAGCTGAACCCCAGGAGCTGTGTGAACAAAGAAGAGAAAGAGAAATCTCTCCCAGCAGCCTCAGGAGCAGCAGATTAAATCTCTACAAGCAAATTGATGTACCCTGCACCTGTGGAATACCTGATCAGACAACAAATCATCCCCAAATTGAGGTGGTGGACTTTGGGATCAACTGTAGACTTGGGGTTTGCTTTCTGCATCTAATTTGTTTCTGGTCTTATGTTTATCTTAGTTTAGCATTTAGAGTTTATTATCATTAGTAGATTTGTTTATTGGTTTGGTTGCTCACTTCCTTTTTTCTATATGTATATATTTTCCTTTTTCTCCTTTTGTGACTGTGCATGTGTATGCTTCCTTGTGTGATTTTGTCTGTATAGCTTTGCTTTTACCATTTGTCCTAGGGTTCTGCCTGTCCATTTTATCTGTTTGTTTGTTTTAGTATAATTTTTAGTGCTTGTTATCATTGGTGGGTTGCTCTCTATTTTTTTTATTACTTTATTTTAATAACATTTTATTTTATTTTTTCTTTCTTTCTTTTATTTTCTCCCTTTTCTTCTGAGCCGGGTCACTGACAGAGTCTTGGTGCTCCAGCCAGGTGTCAAGCCTGAATCTCTGAGGTGGGAGAGACAAATTCAGGACATTGGTCCACCTGAGACCTCCCGCCCCCACGTAATATCAAACAACAAAAGCTCTTTCAGAGATCTCCATCTCAATGCTAAGACTCAGCTCCACTCAACCACCAGCAAGCTGCAGTGATGGACACCCTATGCCACACAACTAGCAAGACAGGAACACAACCCCACCCATTAGCAGAGAGGCTGCCTAAAATCATACTGAATTCACAGACACCCCAAAACACACCACCAGACGCAGTCCTGCCCACCAGAAAGACAAGGTCCAGTCTCATCCACCAGAACACAGGCACCAGTCCCCTCTACCAGGAAGCCTACACAACCCACTGAACCAAACTTACCCACTGGGGGCAGACACCAAAAACTATGGGAACTACAAATCTGGAGCCAGAAGAAAGGAGACCCCAAACACAGTAAGTTAAGAAAAATGAGAAGACAGAGAAATACACAGTAGATGAAAGAGCAAGGTGAAAACCCATCAGACCAAACAAATGAAGAGGAAATAGGCAGTCTACCTGAAAAAGGATTCAGAGTGATGATAGTAAAGATGATCCAAAATCTTGGAAATAGAATGGAGAAAATACAAGAAACGTTTAACAAGGACCTAGAAGAAATACAGAGCAAACAAACAATGGTGAACAACACAATAAATGAAATTTAAAATTCTCTAGAAGGAATCAATAGTAGAATTATTGAGGCAGAAGAACAGATAAGTGAGCTGGAAGACAAAATAGTGGAAATAACTATTTCAGAGCAGAATAAAGATAAAAGACTGAAAAGAAGTGAGGACAGTCTCAGAGACCTCTGGGACAAAATTGAATGCACCAACATTCAAATTATAGGGGTCCCAGAAGAAGAAGAGAAAAAGACAGAGACTGAGAAAATATTTGAAGAGATTATAGTTGAAAACTTCCCTAATATGGGAAAGGAAATAGTCAATCAAGCCCAGGAAGCACAGAGAGTCCAATAAAGGATAAATCTAAGGAGAAACATGTCAAGACACATATTAATCATACTATCAAAAATTAAATACAAAGAAACAATATTAAAAGCAACAAGGGAAAAGCAACAAATAACACACAAGGAAATCCCCATAAGGTTAACAGCTGATCTTTCAGCAGAAACACTGCAAGCCAGAAGGGAATGGCAGGACATATTTAAAGTGATGAAAAAGAAAAACCAACAACCAAGATTACTCTACCCAGCAAGGATCTCATTCAGATTTGGCGGAGAAATTAAAACCTTTACAGACAAGCAAAAGCTAAGAGAATTGAGAACCACCAAACCAGCTTTACAACAAATCCTAACAGAACTTCCCTAGGCAGAAAACACAAGAGAAGGAAAAGACCTACAATAACAAACCCAAAACAATTAAGAAAATGATAATAGGAAAACACATATTGATAACTGCCTTAAATGTAAACAGATTAAATGTTCGAGCCAAAAGACATAGGCTGGCTGAATGGATACAAAAACAAGACCTGCATATATGCTGTCTACAAGAGACCCACTTCAGACCTAGGGACACATACAGACTGAAAGTGAGGGTATGAAAAAAGATATTCTATGCAAATGGAAATCAAAATAAAGGTGGAGAATCGCAGTGCCGTGAGAAACACTGCTGCATGGAGTGTCTGAGATGCAGCGTTCCACGCGGCTGTTTTGCACTAGGAGGGCCAGAGGAAAGGCCTCTGCTCTGGGCCCCCTATAAGCAAGGAAAATTAGACAAAGCACAAAGGAAAAGAAAAAAAAAAAAGAAGTGTCTTGGTTTGGATGATAAATTATATGGTGTCACGGATGCCTCATTCCACCCTTGAATTCCTGCTGACCCTATTGATATTGTTACACAAAAGGATCACCTGGAAAACTTCTTTAGATGCAAATGCCTGGATCCTGTTCCAAGATATCCTGCTGATTTAACACAGACCTAGAAACTTACTAAAGAGGACTCTCCAGGAAATTCTGAGGATGTTGACCCAAATGGGAATCTTTTAGGCTATTGATCCAATATATGGTATTTTGTATGTAAGATGCCATCAACTATACAGTGCATTTTTCAGTATTTCTAAGAAAGAAAAAAAAAGATTTCAGTTATACAATCTCATTGATTATAAGATACATCTTAATTTTAGAGAAGTTAAAATGCATTATTCATCTTGGATTGCTGTAATACTATATCACTAATCTATACCAAGCTTTTGACATAATTGGATAGCAGTTGATTCAAAATTAAAAACTCTAATAACTCTCTGCTTGAACCAAAAAAAAAAAAAAAAGAAAGAAAGCTGGAGTAGCAACTCTCATATCAGACAAAACAGACTTTAAAATAAAGACTATTACAAGACACAAAGAAGGACACTACATGATGATCAACGGATCAAGCCAAGAAGAAGATATAACGATTTTAAATATTCATGCACCCAACATAAGAGCAGCTCAATACTTAAGGCAAATGCTAACAGTCATAAAGGGGAAAATCGAAGGTAACACGATCATAATAGGGGACTTTAACACCCCACTTTCACCAATGGACAGATCATCCAAAATGAAAATAAATAATGTACATGAAAGAATGCTCAACATCATTAATGATTAGAGAAATGCAAATCAAAATTACAATACGATATCATTTCACACCAGTCAGAACGGCCATCAAAAAATCTACAAACAATAAATGCTGGAGAGGGTGTGGAGAAAAGGGAACCCTCATACACTGTTGGTGGGAATGTAAATTGATAGAGCCACTATGGAGAACAGTATGGAGGATCCTCAAAAAAGTAAAAATAAAACTACCACACAACCCAGCAATCTCACTACTGGGAATATACCCTGAGAAAACCATAACTCAAAAAGAGTCATGCACCACAATATTCATTGCAGCTCTATTTACAATAGGACTTGGAAGCAACCTAAGTGTCCATCGACAGATGAATGGCTAAAGAATATGTGGTACATATATACAATGGAATATTACTCAGCCATAATAAGAAACGAAATTGAGTTATTTGTAGTGAGGTGGATGGACCTAGGGTCCGTCATACAGAGTGAAGTAAGTCAGAAAGAGAAAACAAATACCGTATGCTAACACATATATAGGGAATCTAAAAAAAAAAAAAGAAATGGTAATGAAGAACCTAGGAGCAAGATGGGAATAAACATGCAGAACTACTAGAGAATGGACTTGAGGACAATGGGAGGGGGAAGGGTAAGCTGGGACAAAGTGAGAGAGTGGCATGGACATATATACACTACCAAATGTAAAATAGATAGCTAGTGGGAAGCAGTCGCATAGCACAGGGAGATCAGCTCAGCGCTTTGTGACCAGCTAGAAGGGTGGGATAGGGAGGGTGGGAGGGAGAGAGATGCAAGGGGAAAGGGATATAGGGATATATGTATATGTATAACTGATTCACTTTGCTATAAAGCAGAAACTAACACACCATTGTAAAGCAATTATACTCCAATAAAAATGTTAGAAAAAAAAAATGCAGCCAAAATAAATAAATAAATAAATAGATATTTTTAAAAAAGGAAAATAAATAAGGAAACACAAGCTTTAAATGATACACTGAACAAGGTGGAATTAACTGATATTTATAGGACATTCCATCCCAAAACAACAGAATACACTTTCTTCTCAAGTGCTCATGGAACATTCTCCAGGATAGATCATATCTTGGGTCACAAATCAAGCCTTGGTAAATTTAAGAAAATTGAAATCATATCAAGCACCTTTTCTGAACACAACGCTATGAGATTAGAAATCAACAACGGGAAAAAACGTAAAAAACACAAATACATGGAGGCTAAACAATATGTTACTAAATAAACAAGAGATCACTGAAGAAATCAATGAGGAAATCAGAAAATACCTAGAGACAAATTACAATGAAAACACAATGATCCAAAACCTATGGGATGCAGTTCTAAGAGGGAAGTTTATAACAATACAAGCCTACCTCAAGAAACAAGAAAAATCTCAAATAAACAATCTAACCTTACACCTAAAGGAAGTAGAGAAAGAAGGACAAACAAAACCCAAAGTTAGCAGAAGGAAAGAAATCATAAAGATCAGAGAAGAAATAAATGAAATAGAAACAAAGAAAACAATAACAATGATCAATAAAACTAAAAGCTGGCTCTTAGAGAAGATAAACAAAACTGATAAACCATTAGCTAGCCTCATAAAGAAAAAGAAGGAGAGGACTCAAACCAATAAAATTAGAAATGAAAAAGGAGAAGTTACAACAGACACTGCAGAAATACAAAGCATCCTAAGAGACTACTACAAGCAACTCTATGCCAATAAAATGGACAACCTGGAAAAAATGGACAAATTCTTGGAAAGGTATAACCTTCCAAGACTGAACCAGAAAGAAATAGAAAATACGAATAAACCAATCACAAGTAATGAAATTGAAACTGTGAATAAAAATCTTCCAACAAACAAAAGTCTAGGACTAGATGGCTTCACAGGTTAATTCTATCAAACATTTAGAGAAGAGCTAACACCCATCTTTCTCAAGCTCTTCCAAAAATTTGCAGAGGAAGGAACACTCCCAACCTCATTCTATGAGGCCATAATCACCCTGATACCAAAATCAGACAAAGATACTACAAAAAAAGAAAATTACAGACCAATATCACTGATGAATATAGATGCAAAAATCCTCAACAAAACCCTAGCAAACAAAATCCAACAACACACTAAAAGGACCATACACCATGATCAAGTGGGATTTATTTCAGGGATGCAAGGATTCTTCAATATATGCAAATCAATCAATGTGATACACCATATTAACAAATTGAAGAATAAAATCCATATGATCATCTCAATAGATGCACAGAAAGCTTTAGACAAAATTCAACACCCATTTATGATAAAAACTCTCCAGAAAGTGGACATAGAGGGAACCTACCACAACATAATAAAGGCCATATGAGACAAACCCACAGCCAACATCATTCTCAATAGTGAAAAATTGAAAGCATTTCCTCTAAGATCAGAAATAAGACAAGGATATCCACTCTCACCACTATTATTCAACATAGTTTTGGTAGTCCTAGCCACAGCAAGCAGAGAAGAAAAAGAAACAAAAGAATCCAAATTGGAAAAGAGGAATAAAACTGTCACTGTTTGCAGATGACATGATACTATAGATAGAGAATCCTAAAGATGCCACCAGAAAACTATTAAAGCTACTCAATGAATTTGGTAAAGTTGCAGAATACAAAATTAATGCACAGAAATCTCTTGCATTCCTATACTCTAATGATGAAAAATCTGAAAGAAAATTAAGGAAACACTCCCATTTACCATTGCAACAAATGGATAAAATACCTAGGAATAAACCTATCTAAGGAGACAAAAGACCTGTGTGCAGAAAACTATAAGACACTGATGAAAGAAATTAAAGATGATACAAACAGATGGAGAGATATACCATGTTCTTGGATTGGAAGAATCAACGTTGTAAAAATTACTCTACTACCCAAAGCAATCTACAGATTCAATGCAACCCCTATCAAATTACCAATGGCATTTTTTACAGAACTAGAAGAAAAAATTCTTAAAATTTGTATGGAGACACAAAAGACCCCAAATAGCCAAAGCAGTCTTGAGGGAAAAAAACGGAGCTGGAGGAATCAGGCTCCCTGACTTCAGACTATACTACAAAGCTACAGTCATCAAGACAGTATGGTACTGGCACAAAAACAGAAATATGGATCAATGGAACAGGAAAGAAAGCCCAGAGATAAACCCACGCACATATAGTCACCTTATCTTTGATAAAGGAGGCAAGAATATACAATGGAGAAAAGACAGCCTCTTCAATAGTGGTGCTGGGAAAACTGGACAGCTACAGGTAAAAGAATGAAATTAGAACACTCCCTAACACCATACACAAAAATAAACTCAAAATGGATTAAAGACCTAGATGTAAGGCCAGACACTGTAAAACTCTTAGAGGAAAACCTAGGCAGAACACTCTATGACACACATCACAGCAAGATCCTTTTTGACCCACCTCCTAGAGAAATGGAAATAAAAACAAAAATAAACAAATGGGACCTAATGAAACTTCAAAGCTTTTGCACAGCAAAGGAAACCATAAACAAGACGAAAAGACAACCCTCGGAATGGGAGAAAATATTTTCAAATGAAGCAACTGACAAAGGATTAATCTCCAAAATATACAGGCAGCACATGCAGCTCAATATCAAAAAAACAAAAAACCCAATCCAAAAATAGGCAGAAGATCTAAACAGACCGTTCTCCAAAGAAGATATACAGATTGCCAACAAACACATGAAAGGATGCTCAACATCACTAATCATTAGAGAAATGCAAATCAAAACTACAATGAGGTATCACCTCACACCAGTCAGAATGGCCATCATCAAAAAATCTACAAACAAGGGCTTCCCTGGTGGCGCAGTGGTTGAGAGTCTGCCTGCTGATGCAGGGGGCACGGGTTCGTGCCCCGGTCCAGGAAGATCCCACATGCTGCCGAGTGGCTAGACCTGTGAGCCATGGCCGCTGAGCCTGTGCATCCGGAGCGTGTGCTCCGCAACGGGAGAGGCCACAACAGTGAGAGGCCCGTGCACCACACAAAAAAAATCTACAAACAAAAAGTGCTGTAGAGAAAAAGGAACCCTCTTGCTCTCTTTGTGGGAATGTAAATTGATACAGCCACTATAGGGAACAGTATTGAGGTTCTTTAAAAAACTAAAAATAGAATTACCATATGATCCAGCAATCCCACTACTGGGTATATATCCTGAGAAAACCATAATTCAAAAAGAGTATTATACCACAATGTTCATTGCAGCTCTATTTACAATAGCCAGGACGTGGAAGCAACCTAAGTGTCCATTAACAGATGAATGGATAAAGAAGAAGTGGCACATATATACAATGGAATATTACTCAGTCATAAAAAGGAACAAAATTGAGTTATTTGTAGTGAGGTGGATGGACCTAGAGACTGTCATACAGAGAGAAGTTAGTCAGAAAGAGAAAACAAATACCGTATGCTAACACATATATATGGAATCTAAAAAAAAAAAAAAAGTGGTTCTGAAGAACCTAGGGGCAGGACAGGAATAAAGACGCAAACGTAGAGAATGGACTTGAGGACACAAGGAGGGGAAGTGTAAGCTGGGACGAAGTGAGAGAGTGACATGGACATATATACACTATACACTACCAAATGTAAAATAGATAGCTAGTGGGAAGCAGCCACATAGCACAGGGAGATCAGCTTGGTGCTTGTGTCCACCTAGAGGGGTGGGATAGGGAGGGTGGGAGGGAGACTCAAGAGGGAAGAGATATGGGGATATATGTTTATGTATAGTTGACTCACTTTGTTATAGAGCAGAAACTAACACACTATTGTAAAGCAATTATACTCCAATAAAGATGTTAAAATAAATAAATATATATATATATATATATATATATACTAATCACAAAATAGTCAATACTCAAAGAAAAATGTAAAAATTCAGAGCAATAGAAAAAAGAAAAAGCACTTCTTAGTTCCATCCTCCAAATATAACTGTTTTCAAAAGGGTACATTTCCTTTCTTTCCAATCTTTTTTCCTATGTGTAAAGAAGTCCTCTTTTCATAGCTATCATCACCTCTACGTACTGTATGATTTATGTTACGATTTTATATGAAATACTTTCATTTCAATTTTAAACATAATGATAGCAATAACTAAGACTATCAGCTGGGAGAATTTTCATATGGAGGCCACATTGCACATGCCACCTCTAACCTACCCAATCCTCTAAACTACTTAATGCTATATTGGCTTCGACATCCTTATGTAAAATATCTAAATGAATTTTAGAACTTCTGTAGGGTCACTGTAGATTTAGATTGATCCTAGTAATGCCTTATTTTTCCACATAATCAGGTTTTCCAAGCTGGAAAGTCCATAACAATTATTAAAGTGCAATCTCATTTTTTAAAGGAGGAAATCAAGACCAAAAGAAATTATATAATTTTGTTCAAAGGTGCACGAATTAGTCCCAGGGTCAACCATTGCCCCTGGGCCTCTTAATTGCTCTCTGCATTGCCCTTCCACAGCACTCACTGCCTGTCAATCATTTGTCACCAAAATTAGTGTCCAGAGGGTGAGGCTCCCTGAAGCTCTCCCAGTCTCCCACACCTCTTTCTCAATTCTTGGGCTAGGTTGGCTTTTCAGAGAGTTGTAACAGAAAGAGTACATAAATATTACATTTCTCTCTTGAATTCACCGATAGTTTCTGAGAACTTGTCCTGTAACTCTTGAGTCCTCTCTGGGGATGAACTCTTCATTTTCTGAGAGAGAGACATACTCTGTAATTCAACTACAAAGTCAAAAAGTTCATTTCAATAGTGAGAATAAAATCCCAAAATTGGATCTATCCTTTGTTCTTCTGTCTCTCTCATTGGCCCTGACTTGAAGTTATCTGAAGCAGGGCTGGTATTCTTGGAGTAGAAGAGATTCTAAAAATAAGAAAACACTATCCTGCATGGGAGATGTTGTAACAAAGGGGCAAGAAACACAGTCATTCCCATTTCTCTTTAAGGATAGAAAATCATTTTAGGACTTGCTTCCCTTTTTCTCACCTCCCCGTCACCAAGCTCTCCTGTAGGAGGGGAAAGTTAATGCCATTTGAAACTGTACACCCTGGAAGAGAGGGTGCTAGAAAAACACTCCTTCTAAGACTTTTCTCCAAAGAAGACATACAGATGGCCAATAAGCATACAAAAATATGCTCATCACTGCTAATTATTAGAGAAATGCAAATCAAAACTACAATGAGGTACCACCCTACACTAGTCAGAATGGCCATCATTAAAAAGTCTACAAATAACAAGTGCTGGAGGGGGTGTGGAGAAAAGGAAATTCCTACATTATTGGTGGGAATGTAAATTGGTGCAGCCACCTTGGAAAAAGTATGGATCTTCCTCAAAAAACCAAAAATAGAGTTGCCATGTGATCCAGAAATCCCACCCCTGAGCATATATGCAGACAAAACTATAATTTGAAAAGATAGATGCATCCCTGTGTTCATAGCATCACTATTTACAATAGCCAAGACATGGAAGCAACCTAAATGTCCCTTGACAGATAAATAAAGATGTAGTGTGTGTGTGTGTGTATATATATATATATATATATATATATATATATATATACATATATATATACATATATATATATATATAAAATGGAATACTAATCAGCCTTAAAAAAGAATGAAATAATGCCTTTTACAGCAACATGGATAGACCTAGAGATTATCATACTAAGCGAAGTAAGTCAGACAGAGAAAGACAAATACCATATGATATGACTTATATGTGGAATCTAAAATACAATACAAATGAACATATCTATGAAACAGAAACAGACATAGAAAACAGACTTGTGGCTGCCAAGGCGGAGGGGGTGGGGAAGGAAAGGATTGGGAGTTTGGGATTAGCAGATGCAAACTATTACATATAGGATGGATAAACAACAAGGTCCTACTGTATAGCACAGGGAACTATATCCAATATCCTGTGATAAACTACAGTGGAAAAGAATATGAAAAAGAATATATATATATATATATATATACACATATATATATGTGTATATATATATACATATATATATATACCTGAATCACTTTGCTGTACAGCAGAAATTAATAAATCAACTATATTTCAATAATTTTTTTTAAAAACAACACTCCTTCTATTCTCTCTTCTATGTGCCTTTTCAGACTCAAGTTCAAATATATAACAGGCAACTCTGAGCTTCTAAAACAATGCTTAGGGTCTTCCCTGGTGGCGCAGTGGTTAAGAATCCGCCTGCCAATGCAGGGGACAGAGGTTCAAGCCCTGGTCTGGGAAGATCCCACATGCCGTAGAGCAACGAAGCCCATACGCCACAACTACTGAGCCTGTGCACGAGAGCCCGCAATCCCCAACTACTGAGCCCATGTGCCACAACTACTGAGGCCCACGTGCCTAGAACCTGTGCTCCGCAACAGAAGAAGCCACCGCAATGAGAAGCCCACGCACCGCAACGAAGAAAGCCCATGCACAGCAACAAAGACCTAATGCAGCCAAAAATTAAAATAAATAAATTTATTAAAATAATAAAAAAAATAAAACAACCCCTAATGATCAGCCTTGAATGTGACTTAGGAGGTGAGGCACTTGGGCATTCCTCTCATCCTTTTTCCTCTCACTCCAAACACAGTTCTCAGCTAAGCTGTCTCAACTAAGAGGAATGCAAAGATAGAGGTCCTAATGAGAGGACACCTTATCATGTGGTGGAAGTGACAGCCACTAATGGAGGGACAGAAAAACCACAAAATCAGAAAGGCAACTAGTCATTCTATTTGCCCAGGGCCCTCCCAGGTTTACAGTTAATCCTTTGCAAGCTAGGGCTCTATGCAGATTCAACTGGTCACCTAATTTACAAAGATAACATGTCATAATTGCTTACGGTTGCACAGCATCCCTTTTCTTGCCCAGAAGTCACCTTCTCTGAACCCTACTTGTCAGAACTTAGCCAAGACTCCAGAAGCAAGACTGGCCCCCAAGACACTTGATGAGCTGCTGCAACGTTAAGGCTCTGAAGTTTAGGTACTTTACTCATAAGAGAGGACTCATCCAAAGCCAATTTCGTTTTCATCTTTGTGTGTTTCTAACTAGCCTGATTCTAATATTTCTCAGCTCACAAATAGATTCGAAACAGCAAATATTTAAAAGGTGATTGACTTGATCAACTCACAGATGGTGAAGGAGAAAGAAAGATACTACAAGTTAATAAGGCATAGCCGCCTAGATGTGGATTCCGTGTAGAGGCTAATGTACCAACACACTTCATTAGTTCCTCGGGGACCTCTGTGTTACAGCCCAGGCTCTCAATGAAGGTCAAAATGACAAATGTCCTTCGTTCCTTCATGTCCTTCAGATGGCAGCTTACACATCAAAGGCTAAGAAAAACCTTCTTCCAATGACTCCACTTGAAGCAACCCTAACCCATCATTCTGTTTCTCAGCGCATTTTATATTTCCTTCCCAGCACCTATCAAAATTTACAATCATGTTATTTATGACTTTACTTTCTTGTTACATTGCCTACCTGCTGCACTAGATTATGAGTTTCATGTGGCAAAGAGCCATGTGCTTCTTGATCATCACTGACTGCCCAAATCCCAGCTCTGTGTTTGTCACATAAAAGGGTCTTGACAAGTAAATGTTGGGTGAAGAAAGCAATGTCACCAGGGAAGCAACTACATTCCCTGATTACAATATATCACTTTAGAAACATTTCTTTAAATTTAGGAATACTCCTTAGAAAGATGCTTAAGGAGATATTATTTCCTGAAAGGACAGAAAAGTTGGGGGAATGTAACTACCATTTATTGAGCAACCATCATGTACCAGGAATGCTAATCCTCACAGTGACACAGTAGAATAGGTATGATTAGTCCTCACTTCGATGATGAGGAAACTGAAGTTAAGCAACTTTCCAATTCTGTGCAATTAGTGGTAAAACCTGGATTCAAGCCTGAAGTCCACATCTCATTACTTTGATGGGTAAAGCTTCAATTATCTTCACTTAAGGAATAGCTTATGTGTTGTCTGGGATGCTGGCTGGAGTAGAACCAAGAATTGGGTTCCAAAGGGACTATTAGGAAAGAAGGAAGGTCTTGTAGATTGGGGCTGAGTCAAGTCTGATAGTCAAGACAGGGAGACCAGGTTCAAAGGGCAGACAAGGAATTATAAATGGACAGAATCAAAAGTCGGGAGTCCTATGAAAACAGGATCTGAGTCATGCTTCAGCCCACGTAAATCTGGCATCCACCCCCACCCCCAGACTTTCCCAAAACAGCTGTCACTAATGTTACCAATGACTTCGACATCACCAGATCCAATGGGTAATATTTACTCTTTATCATGCCTGGCTTCTCCGTAGCATTTGGCATTCTGACCATTTCCTCCTTTGTGAATCATTGTTTACCTTTGGCTTCCCCACCACACTCTCTCCTGGTCCTTCTCTTACATATCTGTCTGCTCCAAGTCTGTGTCATTTGCCACTTCACCCTCCTCCCACTTGGCAATAAATGTGGGGTTTTTTCAAGATCAAGACGAGACCTCCTTCTCCTTTGTCTCTCGGTCTCTACTGTCTTCTCTCTGGGTAAACTCACGAATTTCCATGGCTTTAAATATTATTGATATGTTGACAACTTTTCAGGCCTTTATTTCCAATTCTACAATACATTTCTGAACTTCAGGCTTGATTTCCAAATTTGCCTACTTGGCATTGCCGTTTGGATATTTTAAAAGTAGCTCAGGGCTTCCCTGGTGGCGCAGTGGTTGAGAGTCCACCTGCCGAAGCAGGGGACACGGGTTCGTGCCCCGGTCCGGGAAGATCCCACATGCCGTGGAGCAGCTGGGCCCGTGAGCCATGGCCGCTGAGGCTGCGTGTCTGGAGCCTGTGCTCCGCAACGGGAGAGGCCGCAACAGTGAGAGGCCCGCATACCGCAAAAAAAAAAAAAATGTAGCTCAAATGTAATATATTCAAATACAAATTCATCAGTTCAATCCTGATGATTGAACCCATATATCCACTCAAGCAATGCAGAAACTTGGCATGATCCTTTTTTTTTTTTTTTTTCCTGGAACCACAGCTAATTGGTCTCTCCACCTCCACTCTTGTTCTCCTCCAATTCATTCTCCATGTTGCCACCAGAGACATCTTTTTAAAATACAAATCTCACTACATCATACCACTAACCAGGGTAAAACTCCATGCTTATACAGGTTCTATATATCCCTGAATAATCAGACTTCTGCCCGCCTTTCCTGGCCCATGTGAATCTATACCAATTCTCTATTTCTGGGTTTCAGCCACCAAGGACCTTCTTTCAGTTTGTAGAATCCACGATGCTCCCTTTGGCCTCAGAGCTTTGATGTATTCTATCCTTCTTTCTGGAACATTCTCAGCCCTATGATCACCCCTCATCTGGTCATCCTTAGGTCACAACTCACATGTGACTTCCTCAGGAATCCCTGTACCTTTTGGATCCCACCCCCCCCTTCACACACACACACCCCGACACACTGGATCAGGTTCCCCTAATACCTAATATTCTTGTTCATCGGTACCTACACATTGTATAATTTGATTAATGTCTCTCTTTCTCAATGAAATGTAGGTTCTGAGGGGGCAGGGGCTGTGGAGATTGCTCATCACTGAATGCCAGGGGCCAACACAGTGTTTTGCACAAAGATGATTTACAAGTATTTGTAAAATGCAGGAAGGGAGAAAGCAGGGAAGGAGTCCTGAGAGGACCTGGGAGCATCCACAGCTCATATATATCAGGCAGTCCCTAAGCAGCGTCCAGGTGTGTCCGGCTTAAAGTAAAGGTGATTTGGTGTTATCAGTGGAGAATTCGTGTAATTTATTTATAAGGCAATAAACATTTTACTTCATCTTTAGATTGTTTTGACTTTACAAAGTTGAATTGTGGCTAACACATTTTTATTGTTGGGACTGTTGCTGTTTTGCTAAATCATATTTCTCCATTAACTTTTAATTCCAAATTTAAGATATATTTCCATTATAGCAGTTTGCAATAAATTTTTCATTTTTTAATTTTTTTCAGGATGCATTTTATTTATTTCTTTACATATTCATTTACTTTTAATTGAAATACAGTTGCTTTACAATATTATATTAGTTTCAGGTGTACAATATAGTGATTCAATATTTTTATAGATTATACTCCATTGAAAGTTATTATAAAATATTGGCTGTATTCCCTGTGCTGTATCCTTGTAGCTTATTTATTTTATACATAGCAGTTTGTAACTCTTAATCCCCTACCCCAATCTTGCCCCTCCCCCATTCCCTCTCCCCACTGGTAACCACTAGTTAGTTCTCTCTGTATGTGAGTCTGTTTCTTTTTTGTTATATTTATTCATTTGTTTTATTTTTTTAGATTCCACAGATAAGTGAAAACATACAATATTTGTCTTTCTCTGTCTGATTATCTCACTAAGCATAAAAACCTCCAGGTTCATCCATGTTGTTGCAAATGGCAAAATGTCATTCTTCTTCATGGCTGAGTAAGAGTCCATTGTTTACATCTACCACATCTTTTTTTTGGCCACACCACACAGCTTGTGGGATCTTAGTTCCCCACTCAGGGATCAAACCCATGCCCCCTGCAGTGGAAGTGCAGAGTCTTAACCACTGGACCACCAGGGAAGTTCTATACCACATCTCCTTTATCCATTCATCTATTCATGGGCACTTAAGTTGTTTCCATATCTTGGCTATTGTAAATAGGGCTGCTAAGAACATTGGGGTGCATGTATCATTTCTAATTAGTGTTTTCATTTTCTTCAGATGTACACCCAGGAGTGGAATTGCTAAATCATATGACAGCTGTATTTTTAGTTTTTTGAGGAACCTCCTACTGTTCTCCATAGTGGCTGCACCAATTTACATTCACATCAACTGTGTACAAGGGTTCCCTTTTCTCCACATTCTCACCAACATTTGTTATTTGTGGTCTTACTGATAATAGCCATTCTGAAAGATGTGAGGTTATATCTCACTGTGGTTTTGAAAAACCACAATGATTTCTTTTCTAAAAACCAATTCTTGGTTTCATTGATCTTTCCTATTTTGGGTTTCTGGGGCTTTTCTTGGTCTCTATTTTATTTATTTCCTCTTTTATCTTTATTATTTCCTTCCTTCTGTTGACTTTAGGCTTGTTTTTTCTTCTTTTTCTATTTCTATTAGGTTGCTTATTTGAGATTTTTCTTGTTTCTTGAGGTAGGCTTGTATCACTGTAAACTTCCTTCCTAGAACTGCTTTTGCTGTGTCCCATAGATTTTGGAAAGTTGTATTTTAATTTTTATTTATCTCAAGGTATTTTCTCATTTCCTCTTTGCTTTCTTCATTGATCCATTGGGTCTTTTTTAGAAGTATGTTGTTTAGTCTTCACATGTTTGTGTTTTTCCCATTTTTCTTCCTGTAATTGATTTCTAGTTTCATACTGTTGTGATCAGAAAAAATGCTTGATATAAGTTCTGTCCTCTTAAATTTGTTGACACTTGTATCGTGGTCTAACATGTGATCCATCCTAGATAACCTCCTATGTGCAATTGAAAAGAATGTGTATTTTGCTGGTTTGGGATAGAATGTCCTGTAGATATCTAATAAGCCCAACTGGTCTAATATGTCATTTAAGACTACCATTTCCTTATTGATTTTTGGTCTGGATGACCTGTCCATTGATATAAATGGGTGTTAAAGACCCCTACTATTATTGTGTTATTGCCAATTTCTCCCTTCATGTCTGGTAATATTTGCTTTATCTACTTAGATGCTCCTGTATTAGGGACATATATGTTAGCAAATGTTATATCCTCTTCTTTTATTGAACTCTTTATCATTATATGTTGCCCTTCTTTGTCTTTTGTATAGACTTTGTTTTAAAGTCTAATTTGTCTGATGTGAGTATGGCTACTTCAGCTTTCTTGTTGTTTCCATTTGCATGAAATACCTTTTTCCATTCTCTCACTTTCAGGCTGCATGTGTCTTTAGCTCTAAGGTGAGTCTCTTGTAAGAAGCACATAGATGGGTCTTGGTTTTTTTTTTCCATTCAGCCACCCTATGTCTTTTGTTTGGAGCATTTAGTCCAATGACATTTAAGGTGATTATTGATAGGTATGTACTTATTACCATTTTGTTACTTCCCTTCTGTTTGTTTTTGTAGTTCTTCTCTGTTCTTTTTTTTTTAAACATCTTTATTGGGGTATAACTGCTTTACAGTGGTGTGTTAGTTTCTGCTTTATACAAAGTGAATCAGCTATACATACATATATATCCCCATATCTCCTCCCTCTTGCGTCTCCCTCCCACACTCCCTATCCCACCCCTGTAGGTGGTCACAAAGCACCAAGCTGATCTCCCTGTGCTGTGTGGCTGCTTCCCACTAGCTATCTATTTTACATCTGGTAGTATATAAAAGTCCATGTCACTCTCTCACTTCATCCCAGCTTACCCTTACCCTTCCCTGTGTCCTCAAGACCATTTTCTAAGTCTGCGTATTTATTCCTATCCTGCCCCTGGGTTCTTCAGATCGATTTTGTTTTCTTTTTATTTTTTTTAGATTCCATAAATATGTGTTAGCATACAGTATTTATTTTTCTCTTTCTGACTTACTTCACTCTGTATGACAGTCTCTAGGTTCATCCACCTCACTACAAATAACTCAGTTTTGTCCCTTTTTATGGCTGAGTAATATTCCATTGTATATATGTGCCACATCTTCTTTATCCATTCATCTGTTGATGGACAGTTAGGTTGCTTCCATGTCCTGGCTATTGTAAATAGAACATTTACAATGAACAATGAACATTTTGGTACATGACTCTTTTAGAATTATGGTTTTCTCAGGGTATATGCCCAGTAGTGGGATTGCTGGGTTGTATGGTAGTTCTATTTTTAGTTTTATAAGGAACCTCCATACTGTTCTCCATAGTGGCTGTATCAATTTACATTCCCACCAACAGTGCAAGAGGGTTCCCTTTTTTCCACACCATCTCCAGCATTTATTGTTTGTAGAGTTTTTGATGATGGCCATTCTGACCAGTGTGAGATGATATCTCATTGTAGTTTTGATTTGCATTTCTCTAATAATTAATGATGTTGAGCATTCTTTCATGTGTTTGTTGGCAATCTATATATCTTCTTCGGAGAAATGTCTATTTAGGTCTTCTACCCATTTTTGGATTTGGTTGTTTGTTTTTTTGATATAGAGCTGCATGAGTTGCTTGTAAGTTTTGGAGATTAATCCTTTGTCAGTTGCTTCATTTGCAAATATTTTCTCCCATTCTGAGGGTTGTCTTTTCATCTTGTTTATGGTTTCCTTTGCTGTGCAAAAGCTTTGAAGTTTCATTAGGTCCCATTTGTTTATTTTTGTTTTTATTTCCATTTCTCTAGGAGGTGGGTCAAGAAGGACCTTGCTGTGATTTATGTCATAGAGTGTTCTACCTATGTTTTCCTCCAAGAGTTTGATGGTGTTTGGTCTTACATTTAGGTCTTCAATCCATTTTGAGTTTATTTTTGTGTATGGTGTTAGGGAGTGTTCTAATTTCATTCTTTTACATGTATCTGTGCAGTTTTCAGAGCACTATTTATTGAAGAGGCTGTGTTTTCTCCACTGTATATTCTTGTCTCCTTTATCAAAGATAAGGTGACCATATGTGCGTTGGTTTATCTCTGGGCTTTCTATCCTGTTCCATTGATCTATATTTCTGTTTTTGTGCCAGTACCATACTGTCTTGATGACTGCAGCTTTGTAGTATAGTCTGAAGTCAGAGAGCCTGATTCCTCCAGCTCCATTCTTCTTTCTCAAGGTTGCTTTGGTTATTCGGGGTCTTTTGTGTTTCCATACAAATTGTGAAATTTTTTGTCCTAGTTCTGTGAAAAATGCCAGTGATAGTTTGATAGGGATTGCATTGAATCTGTAGATTTCTTTGGGTAGTAGAGTTATTTTCACAATGTTCATTCTAAAAGCAACTATATGCCAATAAAATAGACAACCTGGAAGAAATGGACAAATTCTTAGAAATGCACAATGTTCCGAGACTGAACCAGGAAGAAATAGAAAATACGAACAGACCAATCACAAGCACTGAAATTGAAACTGTGATTAAAAATCTTCCAACAAACAAAAGCCAAGGACCAGATGGCTTCACAGGCGAATTCTATCAAACATTTAGAGAAGAGCTAACACCTATCCTTCTCAAATTCTTCCAAAATATAGCAGAGGGAGGAACACTCCCAAACCCATTCTATGAGGCCACCATCACTCTGATACCAAAACCAGACAAAGATGTCACAAAGAAAGAAAACTACAGGCCAATATCACTGATGAATATAGATGCAAAAATCCTCAACAAAATATTAGCAAACAGAATCCAACAGCATATTAAAAATATCATACACCATGATCAAGTGAGGTTTATCCCAGGAATGCAAGGATTCTTCAATATATGCAAATCAATCAACGTGATACACCATATTAACAAATTGAAGGAGAAAAACCATATGATCATCTCAATAGATGCAGAGAAAACTTTTGACAAAATTCAACACCCACTTATGATAAAAACTCTCCAGAAAGTAGGCATAGAGGGAACTTTCCTCAACATAATAAAGGCCATATATGGCAAACTCACAGCCAACATCATCCTCAATGGTGAAAAACTGAAACCATTTCCACGAAGATCAGGAAGAAGACAAAGTTGCCCACTCTCACCACTCTTTTTCAACATAGTTTTGGACGTTTTAGCCACAGCAATCAGAGAAGAAAAGGAAATAAAAGGAATCCAAATCAGAAAAGAAGAAGTAAAGCTGTCACTGTTGCAGATGACATGATACTATACATAGAGAATCCTAAAGATGCTACCAGAAAACTACTAGAGCTAATCAATGAATTTGGTAAAGTAGCAGGATACAAAATTAATGCACAGAAATCTCTTGCATTCCTATACACTAATGATGAAAAATCTGAAAGTGAAATCAAGAAAACACTCCCATTTACCATTGCAACAAAAAGAATAAAATATCTAGGAATAAACCTACCTAAGGAGACAAAAGACCTGTATGCAGAAAATTATAAGACACTGATGAAAGAAATTAAAGATGATACAAATAGATGGAGAGATACACCATGTTCTTGGATTGGAAGAATCAACATTGTGAAAATGACTCTACTACCCAAAGCAATCTACAGATTCAATGCAATCCCTGTCAATCTTCTCTGTTCTTTGCTTCTTCTTTTAGTTTCTCCCTTATGGTTTGCTGATTTTTTTAGTGGTATACTTGTGTTCCTTTCTCTCTTTTTTTTGTTTATCTATTGTAGGCTTTTGATTTGTAGTTACCATGGTGTTCATAGGTCTTGACCTAAAACTATAAAACTATAACTACTTGTTTTAAACTGATAGTCACTTAAGTTCAAACACATTCTAAAATATCTACATTTTTTACTCCCTTCCCCCACATTTTATGTTTTTATGTCATATTTTATGTTTTTGTGTTTATCCCTTAATTGTTTATTGTAGTTATAGTTGATTTTGCATTTTTCTTTTTTAATCTTTATACGAGCTTATTGAAGTGGTTAATCCATATCTTTTATTATATATTTGCCTTTTCTAGTGGGATTTTTCCTTTCCTATAGATTCTTACATCTTGTTGTAGCCTTTTCTTTTCCACTTAGAGAGGACATTTTAACATTTCTTTTAGGGTTAGTTTAGCATTGATGAATTTGGTTTTTGCTTGTCTGAGACGTTCTTTATCTGTCTTTCAATTCTGAGCGATAATCTTGCTGGATAGATTATCCAAGTTTGTAGTTTTTTTCCTTTCACCACTTTAAATATGTCATATTAAATATAGCATGCCACTCCCTTCTGGCCCACAACGTTTCTGCAGAAAAATCAGCTTATAGTTCTATTGGGGTTCCCTTGTATGTGACTCTTTGTTTTTCTCTTGCTGCCTTTAGAATACTTTCTTTAACTTTTGCCATTTTATTTATGATATGTCTTGATGCAGGTGTCTTTGGGTTCATCTTGTTTGGGACTCTCTGTGCTTCCTATACATGGATATCTGTTTCCTTCTTCAGGTTCAGGAGGTTTTCAGCCATAATTTCATCAAATACATTTTCAACCCCCTTCTCTTTCTCTTCTCCTGCTGGGACCCCTCTAATCCAAGTGTTAGTATGCTTGAAGTTGTCCCAGAGGTCCTTTAAACTGTTCTCATTTTTAAATTTATTTTTCTTTTTTGCTGTTCTGATTGGGTCATTTGCATTATTCTATCTTCCAGATCACTGATGCATTCTTTTGTATCACCTAGTCGGCTCTTAATTCCTTCTAGTGTGTCTTTCAATTATTGTATTCTTCAGCTCTGACTGGTTCTTTTTTATATTTTCTAGTTCCTTGTTAAAATCCTCACTGTGTTCATCTATTCTTTTCCCAAGTTCAGTTAGCATTCTTATTACTAATGTTTTCAACTCTTTATTTGGTAAATCATTTATCTCTGTTTCATCAGCTATTTTTTCAGTGTTTTTTCCTTGCTATTTCATTTGAAAAAAAAATTCCTCCATCTTCTCATTTTGTTTAACTTTCTCTGTCTCTAGGAAATGCGGTGAAACAGTTACCTATCTTGGTCCTGAAAGGATGTCCTTATGTGGGAACATCCTTATACAGACTGCATGTGCCCAGTGGCTTTGGTGGGAAAGCTGGATCTGAAGTGAGCACAGGTCACATTTTTCCCCAGGGTGTCACCATGGTGGAAGGTGGCCCTTGAGATGGAAGGATTGGAGCCCGAGCCAGGAGCTGAGGCTTCTGCTATGCTCAGTGTTGTTACTGCCCTATCAGGAGTGGGGTGCGTCCCTAGGTGCTGGAGCAGAAGCCCTGAGGGTCAAGTCCAAGCTGGTTCTGTTCCTTCGAAGTGTGTGCTCTTCCCCAGAAAATGCACCTTTGCCCCAGTTGAAGCTGTGCTAAAACAAGTGGGGCTGGAGTGGGTGTCCAGTGCCAGCTAGGGTGTGAGCACTGGGTTAGTCCCAGGATGCCAGTCAGAGCTCAAGACAGCTCCCCAACCAGCACCTCTGCAATCACCAACAAGGTGCTCACAGCTGGGTCAACACAACTGTGCTCTCTCCACAGCAACAGCAGCTTCACCCTCGTGGGGAGCTGTGCCGGAGCTGGAGGGGTTAGGGCACAGGTGCTCAGCACAGGCAGGGAGTACCCTGGGACAGTCATGGGAATCAGGCCAGAGCCCCAGGCAGTTTCAATCTGCTTCCTCCACCTTGTTTCAGGAGTGAGCAGGTGTGCACACTCTTCACAAGTGGAGTTTTGGTTTCCTACAGCCCTCCTGTAAGCCCCACTTGTTTTCAAACCAGCTAAGGGGGCTCCCCTTCCTGGTGTTGTATGCCAGGGATGGGGTGCCCAATATATGGGCTCGAACCCCTTGCCCAGGGAGGATCCCAGAGCCTGTATAATCCCCTCTTCTTCTGTGTCCTCTCCTGGGATGCGGGTTCCAGCCTTATCGCTTCTTTTCCCTTCCTACCGAGTCCATGTAGATCTTTCTTACAGCCTTGGTTGTAGCAGAGACTTCCTGCCAGCCTTCACGTTGCTTCAGTGAGAACTGCCCCACGTGTAGATGTATTTTCGATGTGTGCACTGGGGGAGGGGAGCTCAGCATCCGCCTACTCCACACTCTTGATCTCCTCCAACTTTTAATTTTTTTCAATTTGGGCAACAGTGGAGTTAAAATGTCTGACAATTGTGGGCTAGATGTAGGGCTGGAAGCAATTTTGTGTAGATCTAAGATGGATAATTTGATCAGCTCCAGACTGTCTTTCCTATTCTTGCCTTTTCCTTTCCCCATAAGAGAAGTTTCTTCCAGACCTGAAGACCACCTACAGTGGATTCAGATTACTTGCGTTGGTCCAGTAACCAATGCTCTTTCTGATAACAGCACCTAAACACACTGTCTCAGCATACCAGCTCTACTCGATCTATGTGCTTGGGGTGGGGCAGATCCACCCCAGCTCTACGGGTGGGCAAGTGACCCAAGTCTGGGCAGTCAGAGCACATCCCCTGGCCAAGGTGACTGGCACACAGATGGCCACAGTCAGGCCAGTGGAACTCAGTCTGGTTCATTGGACTGCGTGAGAAAGAGAAACTCTTCCTCTTTCCCTGGCTGAGAGAATAGGAAGTAAGTGTGCTTGGCTTTCTGCCCTTTGTCTTCACAAGATGAAAATGTAGCCACACACAGAAAAGAAATAGTGGGAGATAGTGAGATGATGTCAGTAGAATAATTTGAGTGCTTCCAGGGCAGGGGTGAAAACTTCTGGAAAAGGGCTAACTAGTAAATAAATTAGGCCTTGTGGGCCTGTGGACTGTACTATGACTACTCAGCTGCCCTCACAGCACAAAAGCAGCCAAGGACAATACGTAAACTAATAAGCAGAGCTGTGTTTCAAGACACTTTTATTTACAGACACTGAATATAATTTTTTTTTTTTTTTGGCTGCATTGGGTCTTCATTGCTGGTACGGGCTTTCTCTAGTTGCAGCGAGTGGGGGCTACTCTTCGCTGCAGTGTGCGGGCTTCTCATTGCGGTGGCTTCTCTTGTCGTGGAGCACAGGCTCCAGGCATGCGGGCTTCAGGAGTTGCAGCACGCGGGCTCAGTAGTTGCAGCACATGGGCCCTAGAGTGCATGGGCTTCAGTAGTTGTGGCGCGCGGGCTCAGTAGTTGTGGCTCACAGGCTCTATAGCGCACGCTCAGTAGTTGTGGCACACGGGCTTAGTTGCTCCACAGCATGTGGGATCTTCCCGGGCCAGGTATTGAACCCGTGTCCCCTGCATTAGGAGGCAGATTCTTAACCACTGCGCCACCAGAGAAATCCCTCACATAATTTTTATGTGCCCCGAAATATTATTCTCTTTTGATTTTTTCCAACCATTTATAAAGAGCAGAAACTGTTCTTAGCTTGCTGGCTTTACAACAGGCCATCAGTCAGAGTTGGTCTAGACTACACTTGCCAACACACACTCAATTTTTCAGTAACCCAGCCTGTAAATTCTCTTTTTTGCCTTAAGTTATTCCAGGTTTGAGGGGTTTTTGTTTTCTGGGGGTTTTTATCCTGACATTTGCAAGTGAAAGAGTCTTGAACGTCTTATCCCTTGTTTGCTACGTGGGCTTTAGTTTCTCTCCTTCTGAGCCTGAACAAGTGAGAGGTCTGAAAAAGCTAATAGAAGTGCTGTCTGAGAAAGTCTTTTCACATTTGCTAAGGCAGAAAAAAATGTTTGATAACACCTTAGCCATAGTAAAGCTGGGACTGAATGCATTGCTTCGACATCAATACAAAAAATTCATTAATAAAAATAACCAAACAGTTATAAATTTACTAAGTTCAAAGTCTGACATTTAATGAAAAGAAATTAGTTGAGGATGGCATATGAGTGTTTGACTCTTCCAGATTGATCTCCCATGATTAGAAAAGATATTAGACTTTAATAATTTTTGTCATTGCCTCAGGTGGAACTTATTACCAACCCAGAATATAGTGTTTTTAACAATACCTCATGCGTTTATTCCTCATTTAAGTTACCGAAGTCAACCCTCCATTTGTCTCTCTTTCTGCTCGTTACCTCTTTATTAGTCATTAAGTGCATTCTTAGTATTTTAAAAACTGATCTTTTAACTTAGAGGAAAGTAGCAACAAAGACAGATGAACAAATAATTCTAATAAACCGATCTCTACGCCAATAATTAACCCAATATACTCTACAAGCTTGAAATACTTGCTTATAATTACCTTTGAGAAGAGGAGGTTGACTTTGCTGCCACAATGCACACCTTAACGTTGACACTTTACTCAGACGTGCAAACTAATGATCAAAGGAGATTTGAATCATGCGCTGAAACACTGAGGAAGTCTTAACTTTTTAAAAAATATCTAATAATGATATGGTACCCTCTGTTCCTCTACCCTAACAAAATCACTGCTTCTATGTTTGCATGTCATCTCCTAAGAAGATAACTTCTACTCTTACGTTGTTGTAATCATTGCATCCCAATTGCTGTGTATGTTTCTATTTTAACTGGCACTGAAATTTTGCATTGCCTCATGTTTCTACACAGTCTCCATAGTGACCATTTAATCGGCAACATTATATTACAACACAAAATATTGCAGTTCCTTTATAGAGCAGGCAGAAAGATTGTATTTCCTTGATGTTATAGAAAGTGCATCATTGAATGTGTGTATTTCTTGGGGTGTCTGAATCCATTCAGTCTCTGAAGACGTCTAAAGAGCTCCTTTGCCATTTCCTTTCTGGATGTTACACATTTCCTTCTTGATCTAGTAACTGCCTTATTCTCTCCCTTCTAGATCATATAGGTTTGTTCATCCACTTTATGTGTATACCGAAAACAAAAGTAGTAATTCCATGTCCCTTAGCTAAACATAGATTTACTGCTTTCAACTGAGTGCACTTGTTACAGCCAGAGCAGCAGGTGCACAGGGAAGATGGCCTCCAGTTTGTGGGAGACTGAGAGCTCTGTGACTTTGCAAGTGCATCCTCTTCTCCCTTTCTCTCCCCTGCCCTGCAGTCCAGGTTGTTCGGACGTCCAGCCGGGAGGGCAGCCACTGAAGCAGCAGCAGCCTTGGTGATCTGATGTCTGGAACCAGAGTCCCTGAACCTCGTAAATACCACGGTTTCTTTCACTGGGTCACTTGTAAAAGTTTCTGTGGAACTAGAACACTGTTCAAGCTCCTCTAGGCTCTAAACAGTCAGAAAGGAGTTGTGAACAAGGTCTAAGCATCAGGGAAATGAGACTGAGGCTTCATCCCACACCAGGAAGGACAATCAATGCCCTCCCCACATCTCTGCATAAAGGCCAGCTTACTACACTGCAGACTGACGCTTCTCCCTGAGAGGTTAGAAGGCAGAGGGAGGGCGTTGGGGTGTCTATTTGTCCCATACCTTGGAGGTAGCATTTGGATGACTGCTACAGAATGAATTCCTTTAAGAGTAAACATGGCAGCCCTACCAAAATACATCAGCTTTACGGTGGACATGACTCAGCAACAGAAGAGGAATAAAGAGCAGGACAAAATGCATTTGCCCTTCAACTCAGCATTCTCCTCCTGGGTATTTACCCAAGTGAGATCAACACGTCTGTCCATCCAAGGACTTGTACGTGAATATTCATAGCAATTTTATTGATATTGATAATAGCCCCAAATTGGAAACAATTCAATGTCCAACAACTGGTGAATGGATAAACAGAACGTGGTATGTCCATATAACGGAGCACTAACTACTAACTCAGCAATAAAAGGACCTACTGATAAAACTAACAGCACGGATGAATCGCAAAATCAATAAGCTGAGTGAAAAAAGCCAGACACAGAATACGGTTGACCCCTGAACGTTGAGTGACACAGCGGGGGAAGGGGAGGCTGGGATGTAGTGAGAGAGCAGCATTAACATACATACACTACCAAATGTGAAATGGATGGCTAGTGAGAAGCTGCCGCATAGCACAGGGAGATCGGCTTGATGCTCTGTGACCACCTAGAGGGGTGGGATAGGGAGGGTGGGAGGGAAGCTCAAGAAGGAGGGGATATGGAGATATACGTGTGCATATAGCTGATTCACTTTGTCGTACGGCAGAAACTAACTCAACATTGTGAAGCAATTATCCAATAAAGATGTATAAAAAGAAAAGAAGAACAACACAGGGGTTGAAAATTCACATATAACTTTTGACTCCCCAGAAATGTCATGACTAATAGACTACGGTCGACCAGAGGCCTTACTGATAACATAAACAGTTAATTAACACATATTATATATGTTATATGTATTGTGCACTGTAGTCTTAAAATAAATTAAGCCTCTGGCTTAATATAAAATCTTAAAATAAAATCTTATTAAGAAAAAAAATCTTATTAAGAAAACCGTAAGAAGAGATAATACATTTACAGCAGTGTACTGCATTTATCGATACCCTAAGTTTACGTTGCCTGTTTACAAGATGAATCATCTGTCTGTCAGTACCTACGTGATACTGGCTTATGCAATAAAAAACCCTGTAGATGTTTTACATATCACTAACACTAGACATCAAAAATAAAAAGATAATGTAGAAAAGAAATTCATATGTATTTACAGGTAGAATGATTCATGCATTGATAATGAAACGGCAGCAATATGATGGCTTCCTGGTCGCCCAGTGTAATCAACGTCAATTGCTTCATGGTAGCCTAGTCTATACACTAATGAATGAGTTGTTACCAAACTTTTATGGCATACAGTAGTACAGTCATATTCATAATGCAATATTGGAAATGTTGTTACATTTTTTAAAAAAGACCCTTACCTGTGATGATAGGCTGATACATAGTTTCTCTGATTATAAGAGAGAGAGGCATGCTGTATGGTAATGTAATTCTTTGAAAGCAATGTTATAAGACTGTAAGAAAACCAACACATCATTAATTTTGTATTCATTATCTCTCACCTTCTGCTTAGGTAAGGATAGCCTATCCACTTCATTACAAGTCTTGCACGTGATGTTCTACACGACGAATACTCAGGCGTTGATGATGATGACACAATAAAAGTCTCATATAGTTCTTGCTTGTAGGGCGCGGTCAGCTAACTGCCACGCAGCAGGAAGCTGAAGTAAGCTGAATCATCCTTCCTGTGGCCACTGCGCTTGCGCTAAGTATACTAATGAGGTTTTAAAGTAGCGACCTATCCGATGCTGGCTCACAAGTCGCACCATTGGCGAAAGCCAATCACAGAGCGACACATGTTCTTAATCCCTATATAAGCAGACTGCTATAGGATTGCGGGGTCTTCCTTCCATCTTTTCTTTAACCAAGCTGTGCTCCAATAAAGTGTGATACGAGAAGAATCTTGCGTGTGGCGACTCGTCATTCTGCTGGTCGGAGGCGGCTCGCCGCATTTGGTGCCGAAACCCGGGAACTTCGCGCCCTGCATGGAGGACCGATTCAGAACTCGACACACGGAGTGAACCGTCGGATCAAGATCCGATCTGGGTGCCATCAAGACTGACGAGAATTGTTGAAGAAAACTTCAGAGAAGATGCTGAGCTGGATGTTCCTGATGATTCTTCCCTTGCTTAGGGCAGAGAACATGACGTTCTGGGGAATTAGCCGGACCTGGCCAGTTCCCATGCCGGTTCACTCTCAGAGCAGAGTTCTTCCAATATTTTATTCCACTAGTTGTGAAATGAATACGGCCTGTACCCAGCCATTGAATTATGACTGGGCACCGTATAATGCCAGTGATTTTATTTTGAATCGAAGTCTTTGTATTAGTTGGAATTCCACAAAGGATTGAGTGCAGAGATTGGAGAATTCCTAAAGGGAAACTGGTCTCAAGAAGCTGAACGGATGATATTTAAGCAAAAGATTCAGATTATGCAACTGAATGCTACCAAGCTGGAACCCGTTACCTTTGGAGATTTTACCTCTTGGCTCTCTTCTGCCTTTTCCTTCTTTAAAGAGGGGGTAGGGGTGGGGATCTTTGGGCTCTGCTGTATATTTGGGATTATAATATGTCTCTGGTTGGTCTGTCGCATGCGCGTCAGGGCACATCGAGATAAGGTCCTACTCACTCAAGCACTTTTGGCTGTTAGTGAAGGTGATTCTCCCGCAGCCTGGATCTCCGTCCTAAACAATTCGAATGGATTGCCCTTGCACGGAGAGGCCCTGTTGCCATTGCACCTCTATAGGGAATCAAAACTTATTCTGAGTCAGCCTTTGCACCCTGCAGCCCTTGTTGGCATTGCACGCAGGAAGGTGTCTCAGACATGCCAACGGAAGGCTGCCCTCGAACAGTGAGCACATCATGAGGTGAACACTTGTACGGGCTACATTCTGCTTGGTGATTCTAGTAAATAAAAAAGGGGGAGATGTAGGGCGCGGTCAGCTAACTGCCACGCAGCAGGAAGCTGAAGTAAGCTGAATCATCCTTCCTGTGGCCACTGCGCTTGCGCTAAGTATACTAATGAGGTTTTAAAGTAGCGACCTATCCGATGCTGGCTCACAAGTCGCACCATCGGCGAAAGCCAATCACAGAGCGACACATGTTCTTAATCCCTATATAAGCAGACTGCTATAGGATTGCGGGGTCTTCCTTCCATCTTTTCTTTAACCAAGCTGTGCTCCAATAAAGTGTGATACGAGAAGAATCTTGCGTGTGGCGACTCGTCATTCTGCTGGTCGGAGGCGGCTCGCCGCACTTGCTGTACAGTTCTTAGATGTTCACACAAAGACATACATACATAGTTAATAAACACATAAGTTTATTAACTGTGTGATACGATGATGATTTACTATTCATTAAGTGGAAGTGGGTCATCGTAAAGGTCTTCATCCTTGCCGTCTTCACGTCGAGTAGGCTGAGTGGGAGGAAGGAGAAGAGTGTTGGTCCTGCTGTCTCTAGGGGGCGGCAGAGGTTGAAAAGGTGGAGGATTTGGGAGCGGAGGCTGAGAGGCAGGTGCACTCGGTGTAGCTTCATGGAAATTCTTTGTAATTTCTGTCTGGCGTTTTTGCTTTTCCACTTCTCAAAAAATGTTTCTGGATAATATCAATCCTTCTTTCACCATTTGCTTTAGTTTCAGTGCCCATATCATAGAGGGTCCAGGCTGTAAAGTGTTGAAAGTGGTCCTGAGTAATCAGAGCCCTTCTGCCCTGTTGTCCAGCATCAACTTGTTTCCGGGCGCTGCTTCTTCCTCGTCTTCTTCCTCATCGTCTGGCCCAGGTTGGGAAGTGCTCTTCTCCATCTAGTCGTCTTCTGTCAATTCCTCTCACGTGGTGTCTATTAGCTCTTGAATATCTCTAGGATCTCTATCTTGAAACCCTCCACCTCCCACCCTTTTTGCCATATCCACAATCTCTTTCATGGTTTCCTTGATTGGCTCTGTCGTAAATCCTGTGAAGTCATGCACAACGTCTGAACGTGGTTTTCTCCAGCAGGAATTTATTGTTTTAGGCTTGATGGCTTTCATGGCTTTTTCTATAACAGCGATGGCATCTTCAGTAGTGTAATCCTTCCAGACTCTCACGACGTTCTTTCTGTTGGGTTTCTCTTCCATAGCTTGACGATCCTTTCCACAGAGTACCATGTATAATAAGCCTTAAGGGTCCTTATGACCTCCTGACCTATAGGCTGAATTAGAGACATTGTGTTTGGGGGCACGTAGACCACTTTAATGTCTTTGGTGTTGAACTCATGGAGTTCTTGGTTGTCAGGGACATTGTCCTATATCAAAAGAACTTGAAAAAACGGTCCCTTACTGGCAAGGTACTTTGTGACTGCAGGGTCAAAGCATCGATGGAACCAATCCAGAAAAAGTGTTCCCACCGCCCAGGCCTTCTTGTTGTACAACCAAAAGCCTGGCAGCTGGTGTCTACCTTTTCCTTCAAGGCTCACGGGTTAGCAGATTTACAGACAAGGGCCGTCTGATCATACACCCAACCGCCTTTGCACAAAACAGTTGAGTTAGCCTATCCCTTCCTGCCTTAAACCCTGGTGGCTGGCTTCTCTTCCTTACTAATAAATGTTCTTTGTGGCATCTTTTTTTTCCAGAATAGGGCACTTTCATCTGCATGAAAAACCTGTTCAGGCAGATATCCTTTCTCCTCAGTGATTTTCTTAAAAGCATCTGGTAACTCATCTGCTGCCTCTTGCTGGCAGATGGATAATAGGTTTTTCCTATTATCTTGACATTTTTAAAGCCAAATTTCTTTCTAAAATTATCAAGCCATCCTTTGCTGACATTAAATTCTCCAGCTTTAGATCCTTCACCCTCCTTTTGCTCTAAGTTTTCATATGACTTCGCTTTCTCTAGAACATATTAGAGTCTATAGGTATGCTTTTTTAATAGCAATCCTGCACCCGCAGAAATGCTGCATTTTTCAGTACAAGATGAAAAGGTATTCCACAAAAAGTGTAAGGTTTTTGAGCCTGCTGGAATAGCAGCAGTGAGAGCTTCACAATTTTTTTCCTCCTTCTTCCTTTTTTTTCTCCCCCACAATGGTCCTTACACTGGATTCATTTGTCTTGAAATGGTAGCAACTGCAGCTGCAGACATCAACCTACCGTACATATCAAGCAATTCAACTCTTTCTGTATGTCCAGCATCACGAGTGACACTTCATGGGTCCCGTTGTGTTGTTTAAGGATTACGGCATTGCACTAAACATGATGAAAAACACAGGAGAACCCTGAGAGATCCCTTTTTACTGAGATATCCAATTTACTGGAGAGACACACTGCTCAGGGGGAGCTAATGGGCGTCACAGGGAGTTTTAAGCAGATACAACACTTGAGCTCACATGAAAGCAACAGAAGGGGCTCCAAAGTATTACAGTAGTACAGTGTGTACTACAGTTAATTTTATTCAGCTAATGCTGCATCTTTACATTTGTTTACGTTTCTCTTAACTGCAAATGGTGCCTTGTGTGCATACATTTTGTTAGACTTCAACAAAATTTTTTACAATAGAGTTGCTTATATTTCATGGTAGTAAATGATAAAATAGACTAGCATCTACAGATATTTTATGCATTCATGGCATACCTTTTTCTTAATTGATTTGTCTAGGCTACTTGGTTTGTCTGCAAGTTTTTACAAATTGTTGCAAATCTCAAAAAATTTTTCTGATGTATGTATTGAAAAAAATCTATGTAATATAAGTGGACCCACAAATTTCAAACCAGTGTTGTTCAAGGATCAAGTGTACTTCATACAGTATAATTCCTTTTGAAATTCTAGAAAATGCAAACTAGTCTATAGTGCTGTAGGGGTAGATCAGTAGTTGAGTGGGGCAAGGGGCAGAGAGCTGGGGTTTGCCAAGGAGCATGAGAAACCTTTCGGGGTGATAAAAACGTTTGCGTCTTGACTGTGGTGGTGATTCACGGGGCTTGTATTGTACACTTTGAACAGATGCAGTTTATTATATGTAAACAATACCTCAATCTAGTTGATAACACTTTTTTCCTTTTCTAAAACTTTTATTGGAGTATCGTTGACTCATAATGTTGTGTTAGTTTCAGGTGTACAGCAAAGTGAATCAGTTATACATATAGATAATACATTTTTTTTCATTGGCAAGAGACTTAAAACAGATACTTCACAAATGGCCAATAAATACATGAAAAAAAGCTCAATACCATTAAACAATAGAGAAAGGCAAATTTAAACCATATAAAACCATAAAAACGTGCATTTCATTTCATGTAAATTATACGTTAATTTTTAAAATGCAGATCTCAAAAAGAGAATTAAAAAAATTTTATTTTTAAATCAGAAACAAAACACTCAGAAATTCCACTTGCAAATGCATAAAACCAGTGCTATAGGTTATTCATTGTTTGGAAGTATTCAAAATGTCCTTCAATAGGGAACTAGGTAAATGAATTATAGTACAAACATAAAAGGAAATACTCTACTATGGAAAGAAAGAATGAGGAGATGTTAAATACTGACGTGAAATAGTTCCACAATGTATTATTACATATACTTTTGTTTGTTTGTTTGTTCAGTACGCGGGCTTCTCACTGTTGTGGCCTCTTCCGTTGCGGAGCACAGGCTCCGGACGCGCAGGCTCAGCGGCCATGGCTCACGGGCACAGCCACTCTGCGGCATGTGGGATCTTCCTGGACCGGGGCACGAACCCTTGTCCCCCGCATCGGCAGGCGGACTCTCAACCACTGCGTCACGAGGGAAGCCCTACATATACTTTTTAAGTGAAGAAAGAACACTGTGTATACTGAGAGTATTGGAAGAACCATTCCTGGAAGGAAAACCGCCTGACTGGGAGGACAGGGGTGGGGCAGATTTTCACTCTACACATTTTTAATCCTGTTTAGTTTATTTATTTATTTTTTTAATTTTAGGCTGCGTCAGGTCTTTAGTTGCGTCAGGCGGGATCTTTGTTGCGGCATGCAGGATCTTTCGTTACGGCGCGGGCTTCTCTCTAGTTGTGACGCGTGGGTTTTCTCTCTGTAGCTGCGGTGCGCAGGCTCCAGAGCGCATGGGCTCTGTAGTTTGCGGCATGCGGGGCTCTCTAGTTGAGGCACATGGGCTCAGTAGTTGTGGCTCACGGGCTTAGTAGTTGTGGCTTGCGGGCTTAGTTGCCCCGTGGCATGTGGGATCTTAGTTCCCCAACCAGGGATTGAGAACCCGCGTCCCCTGCATTGCAGGACGGATTCTTTGCCACTGGACCACGAGCAAAGTCCCTAATTCTATTTAATTTTGAACCACGTGAACTTATTTACTCAAAGTTTAAATTAAGTTCACTTAATAAGTAGACACAAACAGCCCACCAATCCTCATACCTAAGTGTATCAAAAGCCATTGCCTTTTGTCAAGGGTCCTTGGAACTCTCACCTCCTTCCAAGCCAAGCCAGTGAGCAGAGCTCACCCGCCCCCCTCCTTTCTTCTTCCCCCTCCCAGCTCCTTCTGATGCTTGGATCCGACACTTGTTCTCTCCCAGACCTTCTGGCTTCCATTTCCTCCAGTAGTTGCCCTGAAAGAGTAGCCTGGCCCCTCCCTCTGCCCTCCTTCCACAGATACCTTTCAGATCCCAGCACAGCAAAATCATCACCTGATGTCTGCCTATGAAATAAAGGGGGGGAAAAAAGACATACGAGAGGGAAAACATTATTTTTCTGAATGTGAAGATTTAATATTATCAGCAGGTGGAGAAAGTATTTTAAAGAGGTCAGTACTTCTTAAATATTCCTATAAATTTAATAAAATTTCAATCAAAACCCCACTCCAGTCAGACTCTCGCCCCACCACTCTAGTGAAACTTCTTCCTGACAAGGACACCAGTGACATTCCGGTGCCAGATTCCACTGAGGAATCGCAGCTTTTGATGTAGCTGATTAAAGTCTCCTCTTTGAAGCCCCACTTGCCTCCAGGACAGTAGATCAGGCCACTCCTTCTCAGTCTCCTAGATTTCTTCCTCCTTATCTCCTGTGTCTTCACAATGGAGGCCCCAGGGCTACTTACGGTTTATATTTTCTTCTAATCCCTTTATGACCTTATTCAACCTCAAGACTTTAAGTAGCATCTGTATATGGAGGATCATAGTTTTTATCTCTTGCATGGACCTCCCTCCTGAAGCTCAAACTCATAAATCCAACTACTTCTCCAGTATCTAAAAGTATCTCAGACATAGCAAGTCCCAAATCAGACTCTCAGATGTTCCCTTCTAAAACTCTCCTCCCATCTCAGTCAACACTGCCATCAACCCCTTGCTGACCCTTGCCTTTCTCTCACACCCAGATTCATCATTATTTTGTGCCAGCTCTTACTGCCTGCCCCTCCTCCGTGCACTCAGGGGCTACCTTCTCAGGGAGCACACCGCGCCCCCCACCCCCACCCCGGTCACCACCACCATCTCATTTCAAATCCATTGATCTTCCTGCTACTTCCTTCCTTCCTTCATCGTTCTGCACAGCACTTACCCTAGAATGCCTATGTTTACTGGCAGTCTTCCACCCACTGCAATATGTGCTGAGCCTGGTCCTAACAATTGGAAGATTGAGCAGTAAGCAGTGCCCAGCACACAGCAGGCTCTCAAATAATGCCTGCACGCAGGTATGGTGACTGAGGAGTTTACTACACAAACCAGACAACTTCACATTTAATTGGGGCTAGCTGAAGGCCATCTTCCACTCACTTTTCTCCTTAACCCCAAACAAGTGTGGAAACAAGGGCAAAGATCAAGTCTTCCTACCTCCGTGTCCCACATCTGCTGAAGAAGTGACAGATCAATGGGCTGTCTTGGGAGGTGACCAGAGCACATTCTGGTTACCGCTGGAGAGAAAGAACTTGGCGATTCTGTAAACGGCCTTGGAGAAGGCACAGCCTGCTGGAGCTGGTCCTGGGTTAACCCAACAGTCTGTTTGGTTAGCAGTGGCATAATTCCCTGCCTCGGGGTCAAGTAACATTTCCTAGCTGGAATTCTATGCCCAGGAATGCCTGCAGGGGCTACGAGCAGCTGGAACTTGACACAAAGCAGAGGTTCTGCTTTTTCCAGAATATTTTATACCCCTGGAGGCCCCCTTAGGTTCAGGAGAAGGTACTCATCAGCATGAAAGCTGATGCCACAGAACTTATCTTACTCCTTATCTAGAACTTGAGGTCATTAGGTGTCCTAAGGCTAGGTAAAAGTGTCCCATCCAGTAAACACACTGTCAGCTGACCTGTGGGAGGGCTTGCAGTGTGGGAACTGCCCCGATTAGATGACAAGGACCTGGTGAGAGCTTCTGCAGAGGTGTTTGTTTCCTTCAGAAGATGTGGAGCTCTTTAAGGTAGTTCCAGCCTTGGTCAAAGAACAGTCGGTTTAGAGGGACTGTGCATGGGGGTGACCAGGATACTAAGGAGGGAAGAAAGCAGGGCACAACCTTTAAAAGGATGACAAAGCCATTAAAGACATGACACAAACTGGTTAAAACCAACTAGGTCCAAGACGCTGGAAGATTCGACTTCCAGTAGACCTTGAGCCTCATTATACAGTCATTGTAATACATTAGCATCTAAAAGACACACCCACAGGTGCCATGACAGTTCCAGGGAAGACCGTGAAAGGCCAAAAAGTGGGCAATGGCCCAATTCCTGGAAATCCCCACCCTCTCTCCAAGATAGCGGTAATAACCCTCCCTCCTGTTAGCCTATGAATTACCCAGCCCATCAAAAGTAACCACATCCACGCCTCCTGCTTTTCGCCTTTTGAGACAGACCGTGTTCTGTGTATGGACCGTGCATCCCCCAGGGCCGCCTCTCGCCTTCTGGGCAGGCCCACACCCTGTCTGTGGAGCGAGTATCCCTCTAAATAGATCTATTTTCACTTTACTAGGGTCTCCCTTTTGAATTCTTTCCCGCGCAAAGCCAGGGACCCTCACTTGGCGCCCGTCGCAGAGATCTGGTACAGGAACATTCTCTTGAGCCCCATTTTCTCCTGCAACACTACCACGTGGCACTTCCCTTGATAGGACTACGTCCAAAGGACCAGGTCTGTCCCATCACACCTCTAGGAGGAGGAGTTGAATTCGCTCCACCCGGCGGGGCTGGACGCTCGGCGCTGCTCCTCCCTTCCCAGCCGCCGGCAGAGCGAGCCCAGCCAGCTTCCCCAGACCTCGGCGGGTCCGGGCGGGGGTCGGGTGTCTCTGTGGCAGGTGCCGGGCACAGACATCGCAGGAGATCTCGCTCACTGTTTGTTTGTTTGTTTTTTCTTTTTTTTTTTTAACATCTTTATTGGAGTATAATTGCTTTACAATGGTGTGTTAGTTTCTGCTTTATAACAAAGTGAATCAGCTATACATATACATATGTACCCATATCCCCTCCCTCTTGCATCTCCCTCCCACCCTCCCTATCCCACCCCTCTAGGTGGTCACAAAGCACCCAGCTGATCTCCCTGGGCTATGCGGCTGCTTCCCACTAGCTATCTAGTTTATGTTTGGTAGTGTTTGAAAAACAAACTTGAGGAATTCCGCAAATCTCAGAAAAGAAGGGATAACAAAAGCAGCCAATATTGCCCTCCCTCGTCCTGCTGAAATCATGGAAAACCCAATTCTCCCGCTAGGCCTGCTTCCAATCCCTCATTTAAAAGTTAAATATTTTTTTTAAAAGCACACAAAAGTTTGGATAAGGTGGGGGGAGAGGGCAAAATAGTAAAAACACGCAGTTACAATGAAATCCTTACCCGCAAAATCACAATACAGGGTCAGACCATCATCTCCGGTCAAATCAAAGAGCGCCGCACGGGCAGCACATCCCAAAGCGGCCCAGATGCAGGGCCGGGAGAAGCCGGAACAACTCCAAGGGCGACCCGCCCCGCCGCGCGCTGCCGAGCTCCGCGCGGCCTCCCCTCCCCGAGCCAGACCGCCGCTGGGTGGCCGCGCGGGTCTGCAGTCGGACGGCCCTCGGCGCCGCCACCGCGAAGGGGGAAGCGGGCCGCAGGGCACCGGGGAAGGGAGGCGAGGGGAGCCGCTGCGCGGCGCCGGCGCCGGTGCACCTGCACAGCCGGCTGAGCGCACGGCGGGCGCTAGCTCGGAGGGTCATCGCCCGTTTCCCCCTGCACCTGCCGCAACCAATAGCAGTTCTTCGGAAGGCAAGGAACACCACTGGTCCTCCAAGTTCATAATTAAAAATCTCAGCGGAAAAAAAATCATTGTTGCTAACGTGTGCCGTGGGGAGGCTGAAGGGGTCTTTTTTTTTTTTTAACTTTTAATGACGAATTCTATGTTTAGATTGTTTATATGACCATGAAGACTAGCTGAAGGATAAATCTAATGGGCTGCGCTCCACCGACTGGGCTCAGAGCTGAGCCCATTAACTGTGTTTGTTTACTGCTCTGTCTGCATATGAGGAAGGCTTAGAAAATCTCCAGGGAAATGAAAGAACGTTATATATACAACCCATAGCTCCGAAAAACACATGCACACAGTGTATTTTTTGTCATTTGCTATCTGCTAGGTGCCTTACCTGCATTAATTCAAGTCATAATAATCCTATGTGGCAAGCATTAATGACAATTTACAGAGACAAAAACTAAGGATTTTGGTTGGAAAGACTGAATAAATAAAACATGCTCAAAGTCACATTTAGTTAATGGCAACTTTTAGATCGTTGTTCAATTGGTTACTTCACACCCACCCCCCCGGCCAGTATATATATTTGTGTGTGTGTAAGTGCGTGTATAATATATATTATACACAACACACATGTATAATATATATGTATGAATACTTATGTATCAAATGTAAAATAAATACTTTAATATAAATGATTCATAAAATATATCATTTCAATATTTAACTAGGGGTTTAAGTCCTTCTTGTATAAATTAAGTAATGCCAGGGTATAACGGAGTAAGAAACAACCTGCACATCCAGGTAGCCGAACAAAGGTGAGTGTCTCTTCCACTCTTCCTGTCCATCGTGTAGACGCGACCAGCTGAAGGGTCTGCTCCCTGCCGGCAACCTTTCTCCAGGCCCAGCCCGAGAAGCAAGCCACTCTCTGGACCATTACCAACCAAGGTAGAGGAAAGGGTGTCATGGGGAAGTGTACCCCACTTTTGAGAGTCTGCCCAGAAGGAACATGAATCCCTCCATTAACATGTTATACAAGTCGAGGGCTGATTTCCAGGGGACCAGAAGGTACCATCCTCCCATGGAGGTGAGGGCAGGCAGACCCTGCGGGACACACTACTTTTCTCCACTGGGCTACAATGAACTGGTCTCCAGTGAGACTACTGAAGAGGAGAGGCAGCAGTGCCCTTGCCAAATGATCTCAGCATGTGACAAAACCAAATGCCACCCTCAGAACAACTCACCAGTCTCCAGTGACACAACAGTAACTTCCCTGAATGCAGGCATTGAGGATTCTAGTTACGTCTGACATTTATTTTTATAGTGGAAGAGTAAAACATCCTATTATTTTGGTGGCATTGAAAAATCAGTGAAATTGGTGAAAACTAAAGAATAGAAAGGTTCCTATTCGTACACGCACGCAAACACACACACACACACCCCTAGTTAGTCTAACTAATCTATTACAGGCTGACTGTAAGTTTTATGAGGGCAGGAACTGGTAGCTGACCTCTGTCTCCCAGCCACTTTGTACTCAGTAAGTGAGTATTTAGTCAATGCCACTTATTCCAACTCTGAAGTTTAATAAAATTGCTAACAACCCTGAAAAGTTCTATGTGTTTTATTTTATTAACAAGGTGTTTTTTATTATTCCTTTCTCTCTCCCTGAAACAATTCTTTTGGACAAGGTGCTTACCTGTCACCTATAAAATGGCAGGGCCGTATCTCCAAGGTCCCTCTCACCTCTAAGCTTCAACCTCAGGCTTTCTTGTGGCTCAGTTCTACGAAATTAACATGTGCAAGAATTTCTGATTTTCCATTCAATTGCAGAAACAGAAAAGCAATTTACCTTGGATTGCTCTAGCCCTGTTAATCATTTTTAACCTACAATATTCTCCCCCTTGCAGACCCTCTAGATCTACCATCACCTAAAATGCCACTTTGAATCTAACTTCTGGGGACTTTCTCAAAAGTGATCTGCTCCCTTTCATAGTACTTCTCTTGCTTAAAGACAATCTAAAGGAAGTAGTTTTCCTGGCCCTTTTGAACTCTTCGTACACAGTGTCCATTTGTTTGGGGTGGGGGGTGAAATCTCAACTAAAACATGAGAGAACACTTTAAGACTTTCAAAATATTTCTCTGCATCTATATTCTTTGTGAAGAAAAATAAACTGATACCATTCTCTCTCTTCAGTCTCTTTAGTTGTTTCCTAAGAAAGCACGCATTCTATCATTTGTTACAGTTTACTATGGACAAATCGGTCAGACAAAACTTGTTGACCTCCTAATGCTCCACCTCCTTCCCTGGGCTTCCTCCGTCGCCAGCTCAGGGTCTGTTCATGCTCATCACACACACGTCCCATAACCGAGAGGTAGAGCCTTCTCTCTCGGCTCTGCAACAGGGCTGCATTTCTCCCCAGCAGTTTTTAATTGGTTAAATTCAATCCTATGCCTCAAGAATGTCAACCATAATAATGATAGGGTATCATCATGAGCTGTGATAAACATCTGTCCTTTTACATCATTCCATATTTGAAATATACTAATTTAACATAAGGTCTATCACGGTATTCAATGCATTATGACCTCTGGACCAAAATCTCTCAACAAATAGATATGCACACACAGGCCACGAGCCAGAATGAGTTGGATAGAGAAAGGAAGGGAGAGGTGAGAGGAAACCACACCTAAAAAGTGGCAGTAGCACTATTTAATCAGTGCTGCATAGGCTAATGCCTATAGTAGCCACGCAGGCCCCATGAACTGGTGGGTCAGGCTTGGTGGTGTCAGCGTGAGCTGAAGACCCAGTGTCCTTTCCGAAGGGGACAGTGATCACCCCGCCAAATGCCAGCTTGCATGAAAGCACACCCAATTGGCGAGCACTTTCCATTTTTCAAAAGAAACACAAAACTCACATTTTATATATGAAATCTCCTGATTTTTAAATGTTGCTATTAATTCAATTAGAAGAAATATTAAATAAGCCCCACAAAACCACATCTGTATCCCGAACTTGGTCTGCCGGCCACCAGTTGAAACCTCCAGGCTAGTGTTTCTAGTTATAACTATTCCCTGAGACAAGTGGTGACACCTTGGACAAAATATTTAGTGTCAGTTTTAAACCCTTAACATGGGCAAGGCATTGTACAGAGTCCAGAAACCTCCTACAGGATCCCTGTGCAAAGTAATTAACAAACATCTCAACAACGCCAGAAACTGGCATTCAAAACGCGATCCTGCTTTTTGAGCATTACGTAACCCTCAACCCTAGAGATAAGGAAGAATACTAATAACATATACTACTACTAAGAATACTAATGACAAACGAAGGCCTCAGCACTTTGGTGTCAGCGTATGATCCCTGAAAAAGAAGCTGCTGTTTTCTATTCTGCCAGAGATAGGTCTCAACTCAGAGTCAAACGCAAATAACTCGACTCAAAGGGAGAGGAAACCTGGAAAGCCTGCCACCAGCACCGCCCAGGAACCTCGACAGGCTTTCTGAGGCCACTGACTCCTACGTCTCAGAAGCAGGTAATGCCTGCTCACAGCGTAAAATTGTAAGTGTGTAAAAGGACAGACATTTGAAAGACAAGTCTCCTTCTAATTCCTGACCCCCAGCTACCTAGCTCTCCTCCCCAGTGACAATTCTTGTGTCTTCTTAAAATATATCTTTAGAAGAGCTGTTGAGTGCGTGTACATTGAAATGGGAACCTGTTTTAGACATGCATGTTCTTAGAGAATTTTAGGATTGGAAGGGATCTGGTTCAGCCCTTAATTCACAGCTTCCCTTCGCACTCTTTCTGCATACAAACCTCTCTATGGATGGAGAAACACTTTCCACTTGGAGGCAGCTCGTCCCACTTTTAGGTAACTCCAGTAGTTTACAAAAGACATTTTTAAAAATTCTGAAATCTGCCACTCTGGTGTTTCTTCCTCTTCAATTCCTGCTTTGACCTCAAAGGCCAGAGAAAACAGGTGGTCAAATGCCTTTTGCCTAAAATGGAACTTAAAATATTTGAAGCCCTCCCACTGTCACCCTGCCAAATAACCCCGGCTTCTCCTCCCCTTCCACAGGGTGTGTGGTTTCAGGGGATTCACTGCCATGTTCCTTCCAGAAAGGATTAAAGTCTTATTTAAAATACTCAGAAACTTCTTCAAAGAGGAGAACTGCTCATTAGAGGAGGGGAAAAAATTTCCGATTTGCGGCTAGCAAAGTAATGAACAGCCTGTGTTATGAAAATGGGTGGACCACAGAAGATTTAATACGGGATGTACTACAGTCTCAGTGCATACTTGGTGTGCACGGATGCTTTATGTAGGAATTTGGGGGCCAAGTAGAAATTTTGGTTGTACCTCCTCTAAAAAGTTTCCAAGATATTCTGAAATAGAATTTGGGGGCCTCAAGTCTCCATGTGTCTCAGGTCTGGAAGAGTGGCAGTATGAGAGTGACGAAGGACGTGGCCAGGGTTTGAGTTCAAGGCTGGCCTCATGACTAGCAAGGATGCTTTGGGACTTTGGGCAAGTTATTTACTTAACCTTTCCCAGCCACAGCATCATCTTGCTATAAAAGGCAGACAAAAGCGTAACCTAGCTCATTCGTGGTCAGACAAGCTAATTTCTGATCAGTACTTAATACAGTGGAGTCAAGGCTGCTCCTGCTATGCCTGTGGTGGTGGTAGGGGCAGCTTTTGCTTGGGATATGGCTCAGGATATGACGTGGGGTCACTTTTTGCAGAGGCTGGGTACCCAAGCATCCTGTCTACAGGGCCCAGTCTGGGCAAAGCTCCGTTCTCTCAAGAGGATGTCCTTTCTGTTAGCTCAGCCACACAGGTTTTTTTTTTTAAACAAGTAACACATTCATGAGTACACTCCACTCCACGTACCTGTCAAAGAGCATAAAGTCATCCTGAATGTCACCCCTCACATCACAAGCTCAGAGGAGAAACTGAACCTTCACATACATGTCCCAGGAGGATGCTGAGCCTCCCCGCTCCTCTCCAGTCACTGGGACCAACCCCGTATAGGTTCGTGTGCCTGCAGTGGCACCCTGCCTCTTCAAGTAATGGTTCTCACAAAGCTCTGCTTCTTGAGATGCCATCAGGTCGTATGGAAGGATGTACTATGAAGGTTGTTGCTCTCTCCTTTCGGGAGAGTCATGGGAGAAATCCCTGTGCAGTCTTAAATATTTGATGTAGCTTGAATAGCTTGGTGTTTTAATGGAGAGTATTCACGTGCTACCACACAAATGTTTCCTTGACAATGGCTTAGGGCCCAGTCTGTGGCCCTTGTGGAGTAAGCGCACAGAATTTCTGTGAGCAGATCTGCTAAGAGACGCACCCTTGGCTGCATTCTGTGCCCCCACTGCTGTGTGCCTCGGTGTCCTTCTCTAGCAGGTTGTCCTTTCCTGAGGTTGTTTCTTTACAAACCACTTTAAGTCCTCGTTTGGAGCGTGTGGAGCAGACCGAAGCCACAGACTGCAGAACGTACACAGCCCTCTTCATCCAGGGGCTGGATGAGTTCAGCAGGCTCAGTGGTCGTCCTGATTCATTAAAACAAAGAAACAAACACAGATGACTCCAAACTTCACAGAAGTCTCAGGTTCCATGGACTTGCTGCCTGGGAAGGAAAGATGCAAAGTTCTGCTCCTCCCACCGTAGGAAAGGTCCTGCTTTAACTCCACTTACTGTAGGTTTGTGATTCCTGCTTAAACAGCAGGGAGACCAGAGCTGAACCGCCTGAATGTCACAGTGGACCTGGTGAGGAGAGGGAATCTGGCTGTAGACAGGCGGAAGACATCCGTCCTGTGGGCTTTGCTGAAGGAATTTAGCTTAAAAAGTTCCTGCAGGGGCTTCCCTGGTGGCGCAGTGGTTGAGAGTCCGCCTGCCGATGCAGGGGACACGGGTTCGTGCCCCGGTCCGGGAAGATCCCACATGCCGCAGAGTGGCTGGGCCCGTGAGCCATGGTTGCTGAGCCTGCGCGTCCGGAGCCTGTGCTCCGCAATGGGAGAGGCCACAGCAGTGAGAGGCCCGCGTACGGCAAAAAAAAAAAAAAAAAAGTTCCTGCAGCCTGAGAAAGCCAAATTTCTTCTAGCCGAGTCCTTAGTGGTCTCCCTGGCTTTTCTCCTGCCTGAGTTACAGCGTGGTTGTCTCTGGGCAGAGGGGCACCTAGCTAGTGTTTGTGCTGAGCCTTGATTCTCAGCGCTTGACTTTTTGAAGTGATTTACTGCATGCATTTGCTTTTCAGGTACTCCTGGCACATGAAATGCTGCGGGCTCCTTCGGTGCCCATGCACTCGTTCAACACACATTTTTCCAAGGCTAGTCTCTGTGTCAGGAGTTGGGTGTCCTTATTTCAGATGACTTCGAGGGTGCCTGACGGGATCCGAAGGACCCTCGGACTTGAGAGCGCATCTCAAGAGGCCAGGCACCCACCGCATCCACGCGGGCGCGGCTAACTGCCTTCTTGGAGGCCAGGCCGCCGCTGACCCCCCACTGGGATGCCGGGGTGCTCAGAGGAGTTGGGGGCCAGAATAAATCGGTGGTTTCCCCCTAAGTAACATCATCCGGCCTTGGCCTAAGGCTCGGCCAGTTTGCCCGGAGCTAGAACAAGTTTGCTCGGCAAGTTGAAGGGAGGAAGAAGGGAAACGGGAACCCTGGCGTAAAAGTGGCTCTTAGTAGGCTGGGTCAACGAGACAGCAGGCAAGTCCGCGGGGACGCGTCCCGAGGGACAGCGCGAGGAACGCCCGGCTCGGCAATGAACTCCCGAGGCCTCGCTCGGCTCCGCACGCCCCCTCCCCGGGCACCCGGCTCCCGGGGCCGCCGCTGTCCGCCTCCCCCTGTCCTGCCGGCCGACGCTCCTCCCGCCGGTTCCTCCTCCGCTAGGCGCGCCGTCCGCCCCTCCTCCCGGTCCCTCCTCTTTCGGCTCGGCCTCCCAGCGCCCCCGCCCCCGCCCCAGAGAGCTAGACATCCTGGCGGCCGGCGCAGCGCGCAGCCTCCGCCCCGGCTCGGTGCGCACGCCCGCGGCCCCGCGCTAGCCCGTCCGCCCCGCGCCGCCGAGTCCCGCGCCCCCTGCACGGCCGCCGCTGCGTCCCGACCGAGTGCGGAGCCCGGCGCGATGCGACGCTCCGAAGCGGGCCGCGCCGTGCTCCTGGCGCTGCTGGCCGCGCACTTCCAGGCGAGTCCGGCGCTGGAGGAGAAGAAAGGTAAGGCTGCCCGCGCCGCCGTCCTTCCCGTCCTGGGCGGCCGCGCTTCTGCCGGGCCGCCGAGGAACGCGCGCCTCGGTTCCGGGCGGCGGGGCACCTCGGGCGCGAGGCGCGGCGGGCCGAGGAGCCCGGAGCGTGGCTTTCCCGTCCGCTCTCCTGTCCTCCGCCGGGTGGAAGCCCCGGCGAGCGCTTGGTGCGGGGCGGGTGCGTCCCGGCACGTGCGTCAGCAGTCAGCCCGGGCCCGGGGGACGGGGAGAGGCGCGGGGTCCATCCCGCCCCCTCGGACCTCCGGAACGGGAGCGGCCCTCCGCACCCGCGCCCCGCCCCCGGGCCGGCTCTCCGACCCAGCGAGCCCTCCTCCCGGCGCACCCTTGACCCTGAGAGCTCGTCCCGGACACCAGCCACCTGTGCTGCGCGGCTGGGAGGGCCGCCCCTCCCTTCGGCACGGCCCGTCCGCGGCCCCCCTGCCGCCGCGAGCTGCCCCCGGCCGTCCGCGCCCTCCCAGACGGTGGGCTCTCGTGAGTGGTGGCTTCCCGGGACTCCCGAGACTCGCCCCCACCTGCAGCCTTTGGGCCGCGTGTCCGCGTTGCGCGGTGGAGTGGACAGAGCGGTGGGACCGGCCTCGGCGCGACAGCCGGGTCCTGGTGCGAACGCCCCAGGGGCGGAACCCTTCCTGGCCGGGGCCCCGCGGTTTCAAAACAGGACTCACAGCAAGCTTTCCTCCTCAAAATCCAGAGATTTTTCTCTTTGGGATGTGTCTTCTAGCTTTTTGAAGAATTTGACATTAGGCCAACCAAAATATTAAACTTAACTAAAAAAAAAAAAAAAAAAAAAGGATTGATGTCCATGGTTCATGTGTGCCCTGCCCAGACCCAACATGAGCGAGTCTGGCTTCGTGACTACCGACCATAAAGTCGCTTGACGCGAGAAACATGCCTCAGAAGGTTTAATTGCACAATTTCAAGATCGAGCAGCCCGGGTTCCGAGAGTCAGGTCTGTACTTGCTGTTGATGTCATTGGCACAGGGAGTTGGGTTTGGGGCTGAGCGCCTTTGCTGTGGGAGCGCTAAGGCATAAAAAGCAGTGGTTCCCAAACTTGGTTGCAAATTAGAATCACTTGGACTTTAAAACAAAACACAACAAATGATGTGTGGCTCCCACCCGCAGACTTTCTCATTTCTCTGGGCTGGGGTGAGATCTGGCATCTGTATTTTAAAAAGCTCCTCCGGTGCTTTTGTTGGACAGCTGGGTTTGGCAATCACTGGCAATGGAGGTGGAATCTCTGGAGAGATTACCTGCCCATTTACAAAGCTCTTTTGGAACATCTGGAGTTTTAACAGTCTTGCAAAAATATGGGAACGAGGACGTGGGGATGATTTCAGTAATAAGGGATTAGTCTTTTCACTGACGGGCTCCCCTACTCCATGCTGTGAACCCGGGAGGCTGTGGTCCTGCGCCTGAATCAGTTGACAATAGGGTTCTTCTAGGCAGGTGGCAAGGGGACCCCATCCTTATTTTAAGTGAAACTCTTGGAGTGCCTCCAAAGCATCGCTTTTCTCACTCCAGAAATGTTCCCAGCTCCTTGCCGTTAGCCCTTTGAACACTACTGTTAGTGCTTGGCGATTTGTTTCTAAGAAATATATAAATACCACTTAATTTGCCTGTTATTCCCGTGTTTGTTTAAAACAGAATCCTCCTGGATAGAATAGTGAGAGTAGGTGGGCCAATGTCATTGGGTTAAAGTAACATAAAAAGACCAAAGTGTAAGGGGCAGATTATTAACAAAAAGTGTGGAAGACCCATATCAATCAAATTTGGTCAGTTCTGTTCTAGAACATTTACTCATTTTAGAGAGATTTGTTTGGTTCTAAGATATGGTGTCTTTTGTTCTTCCTGCACTTGGTCCTGTCAGACACCGTTTTAAGTGTCCTCTTAATCCTTACATCGACCACACGAGGTGGGTCCTCTCATTATATATGGGGAAACTGAGGTACAGAGAAGCGACTTTCCCACAGCCAGCAAGAGGCAGGATTCAAACTCAGGGCTTCCCCCAGCCCCTGCCTGTGCTGTCCTGTGTGAGTTCTGGTTTCAAGGGAGCCCTGTTGGTGTGTGTGATGTAGGAAGCTGGCAGGGGAGGAAGAGGACCGGGGATGGGGAACCCACCTGGCGCGTGGTCTGGATTCCTGCTGCCCGTCCTCAGGAGACACCTTTTGTGGAGGAGCTCGATCACCAAGTGAGCAGTGACCGTGGAGATTGCTGGACGGATGTTGAGCAAGCCCCTTGCTCTTGCAAAACGGAAAGGTGAAGGCGCTACTCTGGAAGTGATCCTGGGTGGTATTCCCAGCCAAGCCAGCCTGCCTGGCCCCTCCTCTGAGGACATCCTTGGTTCAGTAGGTCTGGGCTGTATTGAAGAGGACAAACTCAGGGATTCCAAATTGTATCCAGAGTGAACCCTCCTTCCTCTAAGGAGACCAGAGGACTGCCACTCAGTACTGGCCTGGAGGCCAGGAGCCTGTGTCCTTATTCCCACTCTGTGTGAAGGTGGACATGTCCCTTGCCAGCTCCAGGTCCTTGACCCCTCATTGCTCAATTCAACAAATATTTATGGAGTGCACAGAATGTGCCAGGGACTCCCGAGACTCCTGGGCAGGGGTAATCTTAATGGTTTCTGTTGTTGCTTCCAGAGTGGTTCTTTGGGCCACTAATTAAGTATTAGTAGATTGCTTTTCAGATCTGAAAAGGAGACCAGTGTCTGTGTGTCTGTCATCTGTCCACACCCGGGTAGCTAGCAGTAACAGGCTGATAGCTCCCATCGGCTTTGGACTGCCATTTCAGACTTCATATGTTTAGTTTTATAGTCCATAGATTTTCAGAAACTTATTCTGAAGTTTGAAGAAGGCGGTTGCCAGAATCCATTGTGCTGTGTAATTAGACTTGGTCCATGGGATGGCACTAACATGTTTTAAAGTGCTTTTAGAGGTAGTGTCAGTAAAGAGGAAGAATTCTGCCCTGTTTGAAAAGAAAATACTCTTTGTTTTTCCGTTGATCAAAGCTCCAGGACCAGCAGCTAGTGTCTGAAACTTTCTTGACAGGAGTGGCAAGCCAGCTCTAACATTAAATTGGTGATCATGGTGTTTAAGAGAAGATAGCCCCATGCCGGTGCCCCAAGCCCTGATACGGGGGCAGGATCAGAGTGTTGCGGACACACGGCTTGTTGAAGGACACCTAAGAAATCGGCTGGCACTCGCCCTGTGGCTTGCTGTGAAAGTTGTGCTTGTGTGTGTGTTTGTGTTTTCATTTGGACTCAGTATAGTAGAAACGGGCTTATGGTTTTACCAACAGAGGTATGTTTTGAGAAAAGGTCCAAGTTCTAGAACATGGCTCACCATGTGTTGTTTCCTTGTGGACACAATTGAAAAATTATATTATGCCCCTCAGATTTCTGCTGAACAAATCCCATTTTTGTTTTCTTCTGTCACTTGTGGACATTCAAAATTATGATAAGAAACATTTTTGGTCTCAGTTAATTATTACTGGCTTATTTCTGAACCATCCACACACATGGAACAGAACTTACATCTTAGCTTATTCTCGTAGGTCATTCCCGTTTGCATCAGAGCTTCTGCCCATACCTTCTTTTTCATCTCCCTTCTAAAAGCTTGTCTTTTCTGAGAAAATTCCAACAGTTTTCTCTTTGCACAGCATCTAAGGATAGTCTGCCATCCAGCCCATGGGCGTAAGCAGGTGAGCTTGAATTCGGGCAAGGATCCAGGCTTTGAGACTTATGCCAAATAACCGGTTTGACGGAAATTTTCACATTTTCAGAGTCATCAGGTCCAGCTTCCTTGCAACAGGTTTAGATAGGAACACTCGATTCAGTTGTCTAGAAAGTTCCCTGAGCCAGCTGGGGCAGGAGGGGTAGCTGGGGCCAGCGAGCAGTGGTGGCTTGTTTTCTTAGCCTCATTAGAAGCTAAGAACTGGATTTGACATTTTAATCTCCGAAGACGCCGAAGTATAAGATCAAATGTCTGACCCTGCTGACTGAGCATCTGTGAGTTGCATATGCTTAAAGTAAACTTTACTCCTACCAAATTTCAGCAGCTTTTGCTTAAGAAAGTCATCTGTGAAAGCTTGAGTGTGGGGTAGAGTTTCCTTCTCTGCCCCACATTATATCCCATTTTGGTGGGTTCTCATGGAAAAACCCAGAGTCCAAGTATCTTTTCTGGCTCTATCTGGAACTCGTCATTATCAAGAGTCTCAAATTGCAATTGAGTGGACTCAGGGTTAGGTGAGAATGCCTTGTACACAGTTCTTGTTATAGCCACAATTGCACCTGTTACTAGGGGGCCCGCAAACATGGCCTTGATTTAGTTCATGTAATTGTGTTTATTTAATTATTATTACATAAGTTAACCACTGTTGTTCTTCCTTCGAATAAAAGGATGAGTATTGCTGTGTATTACAGCCTTGGCTTTTATTTGCTTTTTGTTCTTTATGTTCGAGCCATGGTGACAGTTTGTGCTGCTCCATCCCCATTTTGAACTCTAGGAATGAATCTGACTGGATACTTGCCCTTAAGTGTCTAGAAGTCAAGTATGGGAAGAGAGATCTATAGACAACAAGTGTGAAGATGTCACAGAAGCAATGATAGAATTCCATGCAGGATAAAGAAGCCTTCTGGTATTTAGTCCTTGCTTTGAATTCTACCTGGAGAGGGGGCCAGGTATAGCCCCAAATGGAAGGGATTACTCATTTGAGCCTGCAAAGAGCTATGGGTATTTCCCCAGAGACTATGATGTATGATGTGAAGGGCATTCCGAGAGAAGTGCCAAGAGTGGCGAAGTCCTGAAGAGCCCTGGTGATTCAGTGTGATGGGAGGGGAAGGGAGCGTTGCCGAGCCTCCAGTTCACGGGGAGCTGTGTGTGAAGGGAGGGGCACCGTGGAGTTCGAAGCTAGGAACTGGCATGACGTGTTTGGTGTTTCGGAAAGATGAGTCTAGCAGGATTGTGGGGGATGGATTATAGGGGCAACGGTAGCACTAGGGAGATGGGTGACTCCTGCAGGTGAAATGATGTCGCAGGACCAGTGAGGTTGCAGAACAAGAGACTCGGGCAGATCTGGAGGTAGAACTGATGGATAACTGTGTGTAACGAGTGTAAGAAATGGAGAATCCCAGGATGCCACACAGGCTTCTGACCCGGAAGCCTGGACAGATATAAATCCGTTCACGGAAGCTGCAAACGCTCCAGGCGGGATGGAGTTGATTGGTGGGATTTGCAGCGCTCAGGTGGGAAAAGTCCAGGAGGCAGTAGAGCATACGGGTCTGGAGCCCAAGGGAGCCGTGTGGCCTTGAATTGTTGTTTTATTAGACGTCTCAATTGCAGGCATTGTCTTTGGCTGTAGGACAGCTCGCCCCAGCCTGCTTTATGCTCACTGTCACCGTCCATACTGAGCCTGGCCAGGTTGTAGATCACCAGCTGCTTTTCGGACTAGGCTGCCATGGTGAGCAGCCTGACCGGGGCGGTTATCAGTAACTGATGAATAATATATCGTGCATCGAAGTACGGTGGGAATTGTATTTGTGTAGCACTGCACATCCTCAGATGGGAATCCGCCGTGTCTTATTTAGGACAGCATCAGATTACTTGGGTTTGTACGTTAGTGACTGAAGCAAAAAGACCAGGAGGTGACTCCTTTTTTAAAAAACACAGCAACCTTTCCACTTTGAACATTCCTTAGAATCACCAAGGAGCTTCTGAAAAAGAGGATGCCTTGCTGCGCCCTAGGCCAGTCCAGTCAAAATTTCTGGAGGATGGAACACCGGCACATACTTCTGAAAACTCCCTAGGGGGTTGTGATGAGTGGAGTAAGTGGTGTGTATAGCTTGCAGCAGAGAAGAAATTTTGTCTTTGTTCTCGGATTCCCATGTTTTACTCATTACATCAGCTTCCTCAGGAGTGAGGGGCTGGTTTATATTTCGTTAATAAATGAGTCTCTGAGTTGCATTTTTTTCATGAATTGATACATGAGAAGTCTACTACAGTGGCTCTCAGAGTATGTCCCAAGACAGCAGTAGTAGCGCCTTGAACTTAAGAGAAATGCACATTCCTGAATCCCCAGCCCGGACCTCTGAATAAGGTACTGGGGGTTGGGGCCAGGGTTCGAGAACTGCTAACATGCTGCCCGCAGGCCTCGAGCTGGGTTCTGGGTACACACTCGAGGAACGCAGAAACTGTGCTCGGCCTTACTGGATACACAGTTTGCAGGGCTGAGCTGGGGGAGGGGCACGTGTAGCACAACGTCTCATGATAGACGTGATGGGGGTTTCGGTGGAAGCCCAGAAAAGGGGCTGCGTCTATCTCTGGGACAGCGGCAGTGTCTCAGCAAGAGGACATTTAGCTGGAGCTCAGAGAATGAGGTTTTTGTCTGGTCTCCATGCGAAGGGAAAAGAGAGAGATGATACTGTGGCTGGTAGTCCTGCAGCAGGCCCGCCATGGCTGGCCACTTCATAAATGCACAGGTGAAGGCTTCCTTTTCTGAATGAGCATAAGGAAACTTACAATGTCAAAAGTAAAGTGCCCGAGAGCTGACACATTTTATATTTAAAAAATAAAATGGTCATCTGGTCATCTTCTTAAAAATTAACCAGATATGAAGGATTGAACTAGAATCTGGATTATAGTTCATAGTTTTAACATTCTCCCCAATAGCAAGATTTGTCCCTAAAACTTGTCGTGAATAAGAAAAATGACTTCGTCCGATCCTTTATTTAACTCCTACTACAGAAAGCAAGGAGAAAATGGCAACAAAAGTCTGCATAATTCTAGACACAATAAACACATGTTGCATCACATTGAACTCAGAAAATCTCTCAAATTAGTCGAGCCACTATCACTTACGAATTAGAAGACATCTATTTCCTGATTCACTGTTGAAAATTGCACAGGTCTACCTGTTTATTTGCAGAGCTTATTTGGAAACAACCAGGCAGATTTGGAACAGGGGATTAATGACTGCGAAATGCTCCCTTGTGCACTCATGCCTGCCTTTAAGTGGAAGTGGTTCTAGACCACTGTTTACTTAGCAGTTGTTGTAAGAGCATTTCTGAAGGATTTTATTTTGATCGCAGAAATGTGATACCTGAAGGTTTTACTGCTATGGACGTGCAGGCCTGCACATGGTAGATGATGTCATGATGGCCTTAGCAGTTGTAGTCCTTTGCACATGCTATCATTATGACCACTTGCTGAAGTTCCTTTCTTTTACTCTAGGTTTTGGAGAAAACTGATGCATTGCATATAGTCTCTCAGTTTGACAAACTGAATGTATGTGAAAAACTGCATGCTTTAGTTTCTTTGCCCTCAGTCATAAATTCATCTCTACTTTAGTGTCTGGAATAAAAACAGATCATTTATTGAATCTGTGCAAGTCCTTAAGGACAGGCAAGTGTTCCCAGAAATCTCTTATAATTGTAAATGGGATTTCAGAAAGTTTTGCAAAAAAATTTTTTTTATATCAGAAACCTGGTTTTACTTATTTACCAGCACATGTGGAATACCTGAAGTCTGTAGGGAGATTTTATCGCCATACCCCTTCTGCATTTACGCAGTATCTCTTAGTTCATTCGTATGCATCATAAGCTAGGGTAGATGGCTAAAATTGTGCAGAACAAGATAAACCATTTTAAGTTTCTTCCAGTACTAACTTGTAAGATCCTTTCTTTTTTTTTTTAACTAAAGTATACTTTAACATAATATTAGAAAGTTAAAAAATTATCGCCTCTTTTCACAAGAAAAGAAGAAAACACCCCACTACTTTTGATTAAGTCCAGATGAATGACAGAAAAGCAAAAGGTGGTAGTCTAGTCGAAGCATTATTGTATCACCTGTTGGTATTTAAGGTATTGATTTTTAAATACAATGCATTTCAGAACTTTTTCTTGGCTTTGATTTGCTACAGAGTTAATAGAGAATCAGAAACCTTTCCTTACTGTTACTTCCTGATTTCTTTCTCTTGCCATTTCCTGATACTTTAATAGACTTTATGCATGGAACATATTTATGAGTGAGAATAATGTATTACCTTAATCTGTCCTCCCTCCCTTGCCCTGTTTGTGTCCTTCCTTTCCTCCTCCCTTTCTCTCTTTCCCTCTTTTTGGAAGTTGTTATGAATAAGCGTTTGCAGAGAAAGAAAACTTCGACAAAAGATTGCAGTGAAAAACTTTGAGGAGTGACTGCAATAATACACTATGTAATTTTTTTTAAGTTAGAAAGTATCAAAGACATTCAGTATTTATGATTTTTTTGTACAAATAAGCATATTCTTGTATCATTCCTTAAAAGTGGTGTTGCTAAAGTTTTTCTTAGTATGTAGCTTAATGTATTTTCCCCCCAGTAATCTGTTGTTAGTTACAATAGGAAGAGAAAACAGATTAGAATCTACCTTCCTACTTTCAACTTCCAAAAAACAACTAAACCAGATGGTTCTGAGCCTCCTGCCAGCTGGAACTGTCTATGAAATTAAAAGCAAATCTAAATGCATGCAAGATATATATTTAAAGATGTCGATAATAAACGTATTGTCCCTATAATGTAGATGCTAAAACATTGATGTCATAATAATAATAATAACACCTTGCATTTATACATCACTTCACAGTTTACAAAATGCCTTAATATCCATCTTTCCTAGGCTCCCAACAACCCAACGGCATGAAGATAATTATCCACATTTGAAGGTGCGGGACCCAGGCTCACAGGGGTTCTGCAGTTTGCCCATGGTTACTGGGCTAGTCAACACTTAGGTGCCGAGAGCTTTTCCTGCTTCACAAAACACGCTGTCTCCCGACATGTGTGACACATCTGACACAGGTGACACATCTGATACGGGTGACACGGGTGACGCATCTGACATGGGTGATGCATGTGACATGGGTGATGCATCTGACACCTGTGACACATCTGACACAGGTGACGCATCTGACATGGGTGACACATCTGATACGGGTGACACGGGTGACGCATCTGACACAGGTGACACATCTGACATGGGTGACGCATCTGACACCTGTGACATATCTGACACGGGTGACGCATCTTACACAGGTGACACATCTGACACAGGTGACGCATCTGACACGGGTCGCACATCTGACACGGGTGATGCATCTGACATGGGTGATGCATCTGACATGGGTGACACATCTGACATGGTTGACACATCTGACACTTTTGACACATCTGACACGGGTGACACATATGACACCTGTGACACATGTCACACGGGTGATGCATCTGACACCTGTGACACATCTGACACAGGTGACACATCTGACACGGGTGACACACTGTCACCCGTGTCAGATGTCCCACACACTCTCCTTACCCCTCCTCTGAGACGTCCCTGGTTCTTCGCTGTTGACGCTTCCTATCATTTTTAGTCCTGCTTGTGAATCAAAAAACTAACATAGAGCATTCCTCAACATTTCTGTTATACATCTATTACTTGTCTTTAATGCCCCTCACAATTCCTGCTCTGTATTGTTCCTTTCCCACTTTTCCTCTTGTTGTGAAGTATTTTTGGAGAGTTTTCTCTTATATATGTGTTGTAATAGCCTGTTGCATAAGATACAGGCATTGAACTTATGAGCCTTGAAGACATTTACTTTAGAAATTAAAAGTATAACTTTATTTTAAAGAGTCGTAAGCTTATGTAAATTTGCCAGACCTGTAAATACTTGAAGAAAAAATCAGGGGAGAAAGCACCTTGATGTAGCAGTTGGGTCAGTTCACAATGCGTGTGGCAAAGTGTGCTAATTTACTTACACAGTTGTGCAAAGAATCGTATTCTGTGATTTAAATGAAGCACATACTTCAGTTCATTAGGGTGTGTAAACAGCTATGATGAAAAGAGACACACTTAACAAACAGTGTGCTCTCCAGGGATGCTCACGTCTACGTCATACCCTTTAGACAAAGCCATTCTGGCAAGTATCATCCTTGGAAGTGTGGACTTAAGGAGAATGTATTACAAAAATGAAGCTGCCCCGCTTTGAGGAGCTTTGTCGGTTAAATGGATGGAACAAGGAACATGACGGTGGGTGGGCCCCTCATTGATGGAGAGACACCTTTCCTCAAAGAATTTCCAGATACAGTGTTCATTCTCCTCCATTACAAAGGAAAGAGCCTTTTTCAGTTATTGTTTATTCCTAACATAGTGGAAACTTTTAGTACTCCAGCAGAAATTCCCCAAGAGCATGTTTATATTTCATAATTATCAAGTGAAATAGGGAAAATTCTGTATGTAAGCTGAATACTTTTTGTTTTACTTTTTAATATTTATTTAGGCTGTGCCGGGTCTTAGTTGCAGCATGTTTAGTCGCGGCATGCAGACTTTTTAGTTGCGGCATGCAGACTTTTTAGTTGCGGCATGCGTGTGGGATCTAGTTCCCTGTCCAGGGATCGAACCCAGGCCCCCTGCATTGGGAGCGCGGATTCTTACTCACTGGACCACCAGGGAGGTCCCTGTAGGCTGACTAACTGATCTGCAGTGCAGCCTGTGTACTCAGGTGTAGGGGCTGTCACTGAGAACGTGATTTTTGCAGCCTGAGATGGCATAGACCCTTACAGTGAACAGGCAGCTAATATATTGATTTCAGGGCCACTCTAGTAACTGAGCCTCTAAGTCTTGCAAAAGTTACTTGGGCAAAAGCTATGCCATTTCACTTTCAATCAGCAAAGTCTTCCCAGCCAAGGCAGAACAGACAGTTAAGCAATTTGATGAAACGGGACAACGTAAAGAGTCAGATGAGTTGCTCAGATTTTCACTTCACTTTCAGCCTCCAGAGACTTTCTCTTGTTTAAATGCAAATTTAATGGTGTCCCTGGCTGGGGGAGGGCATTAAGTGAGAAAGCCCCAGGTTGATGGAGGACTTGGGTGGGTACCTGAGTCCATGTTCCCTCGTGACATAGGGATTGTCCTTCAAGTCTTGGCTAGAAAAGCTAGCTTTTTAGGTTGAGCAACGGCGACTAAATAGTCATAATGTTGCCCAGTTGCAGAAACGAAACATTCAAACTATAGCCAGGGAAAGAAGCAGTCGAAAATTCAAGGTCTAAACCATCCTAGGAGCCGATGAGAATGGGGTGTTTGATGCCACGGTGGGGACAGTTCTCAGGAGTGCGTTCTTCTGTGGCATTTTTTCTTTCTTCCTTGGACTTCATTTTGGGGAGATGTTGGACTTTATTCCCCTTCTAGGCTTGCATCCTCTCATCTAGGTGACAAGGGAGAGGTAGACCGAGGTGGCAACCATGGTGCAATGCAGCGGTGGTGAGCGCAGGGATGCTGAGTGCATGTTTGTTGAAGTTTCACAGGCCGGGTGACTTTTGAACACTATGTACAAGGTTGCTTTTTAATTAAGAGAGAACCACTGGGTACCACGTAATGTAATAACAGTACGCAGTCCTGATCTCATGACCGTCACGTGTCCTGTTCACGAGGCGTTCTGTCGAGCCAGAAAAGGCATGGGCTGAGTTTAAAAGGAGCTTTAAAAGTAACAGATGATAATAAATTAACACCCAGTGGTTTTGAAATGAGCCATCACAATGCCAACTCAGCAGTGTCTCTCAGAGATGGGGAGAGGGTGGGATGATGAAGCCCGTCTCTGTCTGAGGAAATGGCTTCGTGCGGTGAGGTGGGAAGAGCGTGTCTGCAGACGAGTTTCCTCAGCGTTTGATCGGTGAAGTTTCTTTCTGCATAGACCTCCGCGTGCACACACCTCTGCCTCCTGGTGTGTCCTGGCTGGCCCTGACAGGTGGGCGTCGTGTGCATCCTGACACACGCGGCTGGGACGTTTGCAGGTCGGCGGCACGTGTGTGCCACCTCCAGAGACGTGCGACCACTGCCCTCTGGCCGCCTGTGACTGTCCTCGCCGTGTTGTTGGTGTCATTTTGCCGCAGATGCTTCTGGTCGCTTATCAATTTTCTGTGCCCGCTAGTTGGTATAGAATTGATTCTCCTGAAGAATCTGTATCCGTTTATATTTGGGGTGCTGTAAAGTGGAATGTGTATGTCATTTATTAAAATGTCATTATTAAATGGGGAAAATGTTCTGGGGTTTCTTGACTCAAACAGGGAAAGAGGACACTTCCTTAGCCAAGAATTGACTACGTTTGTGGGGCGAAGAGGACTCACCAAACCAGAGGTCAAAAGGCCACATGTGCCCATTGTTCAGGGCTCTTGGAGTAACTGCCCTGAAAACAAAGGCTTCCATTAGGTGGATGTTTGTGAATTTCACTGGTTCTGTGTCCAAAATGATCATGTCTGTGAGTAATTTTTCCAATCTAAACGTTATTATAGTAAGCTGAAGAATGCATTTGACCAGCGAGTCTAGGACTAGTCATCACCAACATTTGACGGATGACTTTTTCATGCTAGAAAAGGCAATCATAACATTCGTTATTATTCGTTATTATTATTATCGCTATCATCTGTTTGATGTTCAATTTTTTGTAAACAGGAAAAATCAAATGTGTACATGGGACTAAACTATAAATATACAAAACAAGGAATATATCAGAAAATCTCTAGATCTGCTGTGTGGTTCTTTTTCTGGGCAAAAGTTACTGACTGAGGCTCTGCATCCTGCACACTCACAGGAAGGTGTGGGGTCTGGGTCAGTCTCCCTGTGGTTGCTGGGCACGTTGGCCAAGTTGAGTAACCCCATGAGTCCTGTTTTCCCCATCTGTAGCATGGAGACAGTAATGGTGCTTATCTCCTGGGGCTGCCCAGAGGATGAAAGCAAATGGTTTGTTCAGAGGATGGAGTCCATTCCAGAAGAGCTCACTGTTATCGCTGTGTGAAGCGCTGCTGACTTGCACTCTGACCTCTAACCCTCACCACGACCTTTATGATCCCTGTTGTCGATGGGGAACCTGGGGTGGGGCAATGTCACACCGCTTACGGAGCTCATCCACCCAGGCAGCGTGGCCCTGGCCCCTGCCCGGGAGCCGGCGTCCTCAGCCGCTGCAGGTCTCTGCCCCAGATGCCCAGCCTGGCTCGGGATCCTCAGGAGGCCATGGGGTCCAGGCAGGGAAGGCTCAGTGGACCCAGTCAGGGCCTCAGTTTCCCTCGGAAGAGCATTGTTGCTGTTTGCTCCTGTACGGCCCTGGGCCAGTTTTCAAAATGCTGCTGATTTCATTGTACAACCTGATGATTTGTTCCTGTGCTGTTTTCACGTCAGCACTTTGATTACAGCCACTGTGAAGGCCCATTTCTCATCCGTTTGGCCTGCTCACCCTCCTTTCATCACTGCAGCGCACATGGCAGTGATGGCCACACACGTTTCCCCCGCCTTTATGTCTTCATGGTCCCCTGGACAGATGCCCTGCTGGGAGCCCTTGGCCCTTTCAGCCACAGTTCAGTTTCTAAAGAAAGAAAAAAATGGGTCTGTATTCCCCCGTTCAATTATTATTTGATCTGAAATTAAGCTGTTTCAGGTAGTGCTTAGTGCACTTGTGATGGGTCCTGAGCTGCAGCATGTCCTGCCCGGGGGCCGCTGCCTTTATCTGTGGCATCAGCCTCAGAACTTCCTTCGCTTTCCGATTCTTCACCAAGTTTGTACTAAGGCCTGCAGGTGCTCTTGTGGGACCAGGAAAATGTACCAATTATCTATCTATCTATCATTTTATTTATCATTGTTTTTGAATTTGCAAGATAACAGATTGGTCATGAATGAACATGCTAGAGACTTGCTATTTCCTAGCAGCAGCATATAAAAGTTATTTTTAAAGTTGTTTTAAATCTGTGAGTAAAAATAAATTGCTTTTGCTGCAAGAAACACCAAAAATGGAAAAGCTAACAGTCCAAAGGCGATAATTCATCTCATAGGCATTGTTAGCAGCGTGGCTGCTTTAAACAGTGAGAAGATTTATGAGACGCTTGATTTACAACTGGGTTGAAGGGCGTTCTAACCTTCATGCTAGGTCTCGCCATCCTTGAGCTCTTTGGAGTCACACAGCACAGTCGTGAAGATGTGGCTTGCCTGCGAGCGGGCCATTTGAAAACAGGCAGGACACACAGGGAAGCAGTGAGCGCTCCTGACACGTAAGCCTTTGGGAAACAAACATTTATTTTCTGAGAAAATTAGCTTTATGGTTAGCTCTTTTTTGTTGTTGTTTTTTAAAGCATGGGAGAAAAGAAAACCTGCAGTTAGGAAAGTTAGGATTAAGGAAGTAAACTGCTGTACCTTCCCTAGATACCGTTTGAGAGAATAAGTTCTTCACTTTCAAAACACACTTCAGGGCTTCCCTGGTGGCGTAGTGGTTAGGAATCCGCCTGCCAATGCAGGGGACATGGGTTCGAGCCCTGGTCTGGGAAGATCCCACGTGCCACGGAGCAGCTAAGCCCGTGTGCCACAACTACTGAGCCTGTGCTCTAGACCCCGCGAGCCACAACTACTGAGCCGTGTGCCACAACTACTGAGCCCGCAAGCCACAACTAATGAAGCCCACGCACCTAGAGCCCGAGCTCCGCAACAAGAGAAGCCACTGCAATGAGAAGCCCGCGCACCGCAACAAAGAGCAGCCCCTGCTCTCCGCAGCTAGAGAGAGCCCACGCACAGCAATGAAGACCCAATGCAGCCAAAAATAAATAAATTAAGTAAATAAAATTTTTTAAAAAACACACTTTAGAGTAGGTATTTGTCTGAACTTAGTATTTGGATCTTATTTTTTTCTCAATAATTTTTTGTTTTGTTTTTACTTAATAGAGATGTTCAGAAGGCTTTTGAAATTGTTGTAGTCCTTAGACTAAAAATAAAACACTGACCACCTTATGTAAATATGAATGGTGGTGTGCTGCAACAGCGAAGCTTTCTGTTGTTAACTTTTTCTTTTTAAAGAATTACAGATTCACAGGAAGTTGCAAAATAGGCAGAGGGAGGTCCTGTGCACCCACCCATCCCCAACTGCCCCCAGTGGAACATCTTAACAGAGTTTTAAATATTTAGTTTGACGTCTTTATCTACTATAACCTAGGCTAAATGCTCACTATTTTAATTAGCTAGTAAGGTGGTAATACAGAAATCATAGCCTTCACTTACTATTTAGAAGTTAATTTTTTTTTTTAAGAAAATTTTGGTCTTTAAATTTGGAGGCCATGGAGGCATGAGGAAGGAAATGGAATGAGGGATGGAGGGAGAACATAGACAGACAGACAGACAAACAGAGAAACAGAGAGAGCGATAGAGAGATAGATTGCTTTCTTGCTTGATTGATTGGACAAGCCAAGCATTCTCTTCTAGTTTGGGGGTTAATTTGCCAAGTTTATATTGCGTTCAGATCATAAGCGGTTGGGTTTTTGTGTGTGTACCGTTATGTCCAACCCATGTTTATTCTCATCTGTTTGGTCTATTTTGCCTTCTTTAATTATCGGTGCCCTAGATGAGGGTCTTCTGGATCGCTGGTGGTGTCATGTTTCTTGATTCAGATGCTGATTCCACAGATGGAATCACTCAGTGAGGGATTCGTGGACCTGCATATTTTTGGTTTGTACGCTTTTCTGCGTGTACGTTATACTATACTGAGTTTAAAATACTGGACTCACAGTCACTAGGTAGAGAAGATAAAAAACCTATAGGGAAAGCCAAGATTTTATTAGAAAATTCAGGATCTCAAGGACAGTATTGGACTTCCAAGTCAAGGCATTGCATCTGTTCTTTCTTTTGGTATAAATAGCAAAACGATCTCTTCAACTCAAAGGGAGACTGCTCTTCCTGTTACTTCACTTTAAGTTAATTACAAATTATTTTAAATATAGGGTTGGAAAAGGATAGCATCAGGGTGGCATATTCCTTCTTCTTACATATATATAAAATGCCCCCCCAGGAGAAAGCCTCTTTTAACAGGTACTCACCAACTGCAGAATCCTTGCAGAAGGACAGTGTCATTGGAGGGTAACCACATCTTCCTTCCCTGTCTGTTACCTCCCAGTGTCAGGGTCTCATGGAGCTATATTTAGACCCACACAGGGAAAGAGAAGAGAAAACCAATCCCATGGTCAAGACAGCTCCCAGTGCACACAACAAATGCATTCCCATACCGCAGATCCTCTTGTGGGAGTCTCTAGAGATTCCCAGATCCCCAAGCATGCTGAGCCCTGGTTCTTACACCTGTTCCAGTGCACAGCCATCAACTGTGCTCGCAGTACAGCAGGGGCGCTTTATCTTAATGGATTGGTATAATTTAGCAGAATCATATTCATGTTTCATTTCCAACTTTTCAGTTCAGTTCAACTCAGTAGGCATGCATTAAATGTTTACTGCATATATTGTGTACCAAGAAGCTGCTGGGGGCCGGGTTCCATAGTCAGAAAATGTAGCCTCTGCCCAAACGAGCCTGCAGTCCAGAAGCCCATTCCTTCTGTCAAGTTTCCGAAAGTGAGAATTTGGTCTCATGTCGTTGGTGAGTTCTTCAGAACTGGAGTGACAGTCGCAGGAAACCTGAATGGGTTCGCTGGGATGCTGGTGTGTGGCTGTGAATCAGGATGTCGCTTTCAGAGCCCCTCACAGCTTTCTCAGAGCCTTTGGCACACTTTATCTTGTTTGAATAATCATGCAAGAATAGCCTCATTTCGGGGACTTCCCTGGTGGCGCAGTGGTTAAGAATCTGCCTGCCAACGCAGGGGACGTGGGTTCCATCCCTAGTCCGGGAAGATCCCACATGCCGCGCAGCAGCTAAGCCCGTGCTCCACAATTACTGAGCCTGCGCTCTAGAGCCCACAAGCCACAACTACTGAGCCCATGTGCCACAACTGCTGAAGCCCGAGCGCCTAGAACCCGTGCTCCACAACAAGAGAAGCCCCTGCGATGGGAAGCCCATGCACCGCAACAAAGAGTAGCCCCCGCTCGCCACAACTAGAGAAAGCCCACGCGCAGCAACGAAGACCCAACGCAGCCAAAAATTAATTAATTAAAAAAAATAACCTCATTTCCCTTTTTGATCTCGTTGTCAGGGTGATCCGGTAGATTATAAGCCCCAGCTTCTGTGTTCACAGAGGCGAATTGGTTCAGAAAATCTCTGAACTCTTTTGACATTTCTAAGTTGACGTCTAAAATTGTTTACCATAAGCTTAATAGTTGTAAGAGGTAAGATTTCAATCCTTTGGTAAAGCTGCCAGAAAGATACTGACTTCTTTTTCCTGCTCAAAACACTTACTACTTTCCTTAAAAGACCTATCTCAGTTCTGAATGCCGATTCTAAGATGGATACTTTGACACTTGATGGGAAGCTGGGGCGAGGAGCCGTCAGGGACTGGCTGCAGGGAGGGAGTCGGCCAGGCTGTCTGCAGTATTTCAGTGCTGGGTCCAGCACCGTGCAGGCGGCCGTCCTTTCATGTGGCACCTGGGAGGGTTTTTACAAATGGGGCCTGAGATGGGCCAGGAGGGTGGTTGTGAACGGAGAACCTGGCTTCAGGTGGGTCGGCGTTAGGAAGGAGCACACACAGGCGGGGAGACCCCGGGAAGTCCGGTACCGTGGGGGCCACAGCCCTGGTGTCAGACTAAAAGGACAGAGCAGGCAGGAGTGTGAAAGTGACAATCCAGAAACTGGAGGAAACACATCCTGCCTGCAGCCTTTTCCTCAACAGTGAATCTTCCTCGAGAGGGAGGGAGGGGGCTGTGAACAGCATGACCGTTCGCAGGAAAAGGGCTGAGCGAACCCAGCACAGCGCAAGTGCGCTGGTCCCTATGACAACGTTGAGCGCACTGTGCATCCCCGCCTGGGGCTGCTGGAGAGCAAACCCGCTCCCTGTCTCGAGCTTAGTAAGTAATGGCAGCGGTTACGAAGCTGCTCTAAAGTTGCTTTCTCAGACTTGGGGGCCACAGATGTACCCTTTGGGGGAAGAGCCTGTGGACTTTATGAGATTTTTAAATCTTGTTTATTCATTTTGAGGATCATCTAAATTCTTTTGAACTTATGTGCGGACTGAACCATTTTGTGGCAATAAATCACAGCCCGATGGTACGCATGTGTGTAGGTAAACCTCACCCTCCAGGGATATCTTAACAGTCACTTGTATATAAGGACATTAAGAGGAGAAAAGGAAAGCTGTTATTTTATACTGACCCACCCATTTACCATGCGTTTCCCTTCTCTTCTGTCGTTCAGCCTTGCACTGACCAGTGGCTGCTGCCTGACAACAGTTGCCTCACATATTTCACTCAGTTTTCTGGTGGTTTATAGCAGGGGGACAGTCTCCTACCAGTTACCCAGAAGTGGCCAGAAGCAGAGGTGTGTGGATGGAATTTTTATAATTTCAGTGTTTCTCCAGTTGGGGGTCCAGTGGCAATTGTTTTTCTGTCAAAAAGGCCCGTACAGTATTAAATGTGAGAAACCTCACTCTAAATGAATGAGGCTCAGAGGAACGAACAGGTAGGTGCCTTGTTCAACGTACTGTACTAGGGACCTGATCATCAAACACTCAGCTGATGCTGGGTAGCAGAACTAAACCAAGTATCGAAAGTTCTGTTTGTACACGCCACGCTTTAAGGTGTGAGGGGCAGTAGAGATGGCAGGGTAGTGTAGAAGCCTGAAGAACAGTTATAACAACCGAGGATATGTAATGGGAAGGAGAGGAACTTTTAGGGGCCACACCTGCCTCTTCAGGTTGACGGGGAGAGGAGTGTGCAGGGCTGAGAATGGACAGCAGAGGCCCGCGGAGGCACGAGGCATTTCAGCTCTGTCCAGAGAGGAATGTGCATGGGTGAGGCAGAGCCCCTCTGCCCCGGGGCTGGTCGGAGACGGAGCAGTCATTTGTGGGGTTAGTACTGAGGCGTTCGTTTATAGAGGGAGGCTAGGAACGCTTGAGTGTGTAGATATTTAAGAAATACATTCTGCGCATCCCATGTTTTTCCCGTACTCTGTCGTGCTGTCACAATGGTTGCAAAGGAAGCACTGCCTGACATGAGCCCCCCACCCCCACCCCAGGCCTGGGAGCAAGGAACTGTCCCTAAACTACAGAGAATGAAGGAAAGAGATGGGTCCTCTGTGGGTTTGCTCCCAGCTGATACCTTTGTCTTTCTTAGACCAACTGATTAAGCTCTGACACATGACTGTCCTCTTAACTAATACACTGAGAGTGAAGCAGAAATTCAGAGCTCCCTGAGGGTCACAGGGTGTTTTTAAACAAGTTTTGTATGGGGTAGATCCAGCCTTGTCTCCCCTGGCTCTTGTTACAACAAAGAAAGCTGCTCATCAAAAAGTTCTGTTGTAAGGGTGCCTTTCTGCATCAAGCTTGGAATCACTCCCTGTGGAGGTCGGAGGAATGAGCCCCCTAGGGAAGTATAAAAGATGGATCATGCCTCTATAGCTATAATACTGCCTGTAAGATTTCTGCACAGAACTACTGTATATGTATGTACTGCATTTCTTCAAAGAAATATTAATCCTGAGACCCACAGTCAAGTAGGATCCAGAGATGCTTAAGAGGACGGTGAGCTTGGAAGATCTGCGTAGTTACATCCTCTGTGTGCTGTGACAGTGTGCTCCATCAGGGAAAACCTTTGGTAAATACAAAATGGGTGAATCAGACCTTTGCGATGCCTTTTACTTATGCATGGCTGTTTTTATTTCAAGGCTGGTTTGAACTACTACAAAGTAATGTTTAGAAGTGCTTTCCTCACTCTTCTTTGCTCTGCAGTTTCCCCATCAGATCACTACATAACTGGAGAGAGATGTTTCTTGGTTTTTGTTTTTCAGCGTCTACTTATAACACATGTTTTCTGAACAACTGTGTTTTAGGGACAGCATGCCTTTTCCCAGAAAATATCAGGTTAACATTCAATAGGCACTGGATGTTTATCTGATCTTGTTTATGGGAGCTTGAGAAATTCGGTAACCTTTGTATATACTTTACGCTGTTAACTAGGTAGGAGGTCATTGGAACATTTAGAATTCCACTATAAACTTCTAAAATTATCAGGTGATGATTTTATTTGCATTGCATCTATATCAGAAGATGTTTGTTATTCATCCAGGAATGAAATTAGCTATGTGACAAAGAATATGTGTGGCTCTGTTTGGAAATCTACATTCAGTGACCAGCAACTGCATGTCCTTCAGGAGTTCACAAGGCCATTCTGCACCGTCCACCATGGTGGACGCCTTAGTAAATTAGCCTGGGCCTCTGTGGTGGGAACTGTCATAGCTACACCCATGGAATCAGTCACTGATGATGGAAGAAGTTACATATAAAACCATAGAGTGAGCCTGAGGTACTCTGCACTTCTTTTAGGACATTCTGGGTTATTTATGTTCTGGTACAAATTTCTTACTAGATTGTCAGCTCCGTGTGACAAGCAGCTTCTGGTTCATTCAGCCCATAACTCCCAGCACCGTGCCAGGTACGTAGAGAGCAGTAAATAAATACTGGCTGCAATGCATCGAACATATCTAGGGTACGATTGCATTTCAAATAAACTTCCGAAATCTGAACATGTCTTTATTCACTAAGAAGCACGAATGTATTTTTTAAAAAGGGGGGAGGACTTTCTAAACCAGCCAATGATTAGATTATAATGATCTCAATTCGTAAATTTTCTCACTGGCCTTCTTTATACTTAATTTGGAGTACATAGGAAAACAAGCATGTCTGAAGGAGAGTGCCAAGTGTTTTCTTCTTTTACATCTCAGAGCATTCATCTCTAAAGTCAAGAACATACATTGGTTTAAAAGTATTTTTAAGGAATTAGTAGTTGGATGAAAATTGAGTTATCAAGGAAAAACATATCTTAACTTCATGCATTCATGATTAGACCTCTTCATATAGAAGGGTCTGAGATCTATCTGCCGTATTCACCATCATCCGAAGAACTCAGGGGCATAGATTTTTTTTTTTTAATTAAAGTTAGTAGAAATTGGCAGGCAGTTTAGAGTAACATCTGATCTTCAGAGCTCCCTTAGCAATTAAAAGAAAACTAATTATTTTTGCATGGAATACGATAAGGTGACTTTAAGTGCATATTAAAAGGTCATAACCATGACAACTCTTAAATATTACAGCCAAGAAAAATAAGTTTGACTCTCATTTATTTTGGAAATAGCTATTAACTGTAACCCAAGAAACATTATGAACAGTGAGTTTGCTTCACGCCAGAGTGTTGTGAAAGTCAAGTGGCTAGTGGTTATTTATTACTGACAAGAGGCAGAAGTCATGTCCTGTCTGTCTATATGTCTGGATCTGCCCCAAGTTGGTACACGGATGAGAAGACCACAGGTACTAAATGAGGGGCTTCAATGAAATAAAATTGAATTTCAAGGACAGGGAAAGCAAAGTTCATTGGATTCTGTGACGCATATCCCAAGGATCATATGCTTTCTTACGCTCAGTGCAGGATTCCTGTTTCATTTTATATTTCCGTGTAGCATGGATGTGGGTGAGAGTCTCCTTTACAAAGGCGGTTCATGTAATTTACTCTACGTAAGTGTATGAGGAAATTATAAAATTTTGAACCATCGACCAGATAAATTTTTGAATCTTCAAACCGGAAGACATAAAATAGAGGGAATCAGAAGAACTATCTAAACAAAATAATGATAGCAGGTCACACTTTGCTGCCACACATGAGTCTGGGAGGAGCATTGGTCTTGGCTTTGCATGCACACGTTTAACAAATAGTTCTTTCTTCTTTCCCATTTACCTCTGGAAATGGAAATGAGCGTCGTCAGTGACTTTACTGGGAAAGTAGAAGCTGTCTGTGAACTTCCTTTTGTTGTTTTTAAAACAGACTATCACATTTACATGTCAAATATGATAAGCTGGCATCCTTTAGAAATACCTGTTTCAAATCAAATGGTATCTATCCGTCAAACTACCATTTAATGACTGACTACTATACGCAAGGTGTTACCTCCAAACTAAGGACTTAAGCTGCAAATCAAGTTAACAGATTTCAGGAATATGCAGGTCCCGACCAGTGCTTCTCTACCGGGGACAGTTTTGCTTCCTGCAACCCCCAGTCCCCTTCAGGGAACATTTGGCAATGTCTGAAGCAGTTGTTGGTTTTCACACTGGGGTGTGTTATAGGCATCTAGTGGGCAGAGGCCAGGGCCAGTCCCTGCCATAAAGAAAAATCCCCAGCCCAAAACGTTAGTGGTGCCGAGGTGGGGAAACCCTGGGCTAGGCCAAGCCAACCGTATTCAGCTCTCACTCATCCGTCTTTTTCATATCACACCAGAATACACTCACGGGCTTTATTCCTCCTGGCTTTGAGTTAATTATTCCTTCGCCTGGGTTTTCTGTGTGCCCGCGGTGCGGCAGCCGGCTTGGAGTTTGGCATTCCCGATGATTGCACTCGAGCCAGCATTCCACCTCCACCTGCACCAGCCTGTCCAACCTGAACGCTTACCGAGTGAAAGCAAGAGTCATGGGAAGACGCCTTAATTATACCCACCCATAAACTTGCTTAGAAAGGAATCCGCGAGGTCCTGGAGTCAGAAATTGGCCCTATCACTGTTGTAGAAACAACATAAATTTAACAGAAAACACGTGCTTTTCTCTTCCCTTCTTTTGTCCCCCTCCTGGCAGTGCAAGAGCGCCATTAGGTGAAGAAATCTCTCCCCACGCCGCTCCCCAGAACCAGAAGAAAACCCAGCTTGTTCTAGCCCAGCTTTGTCATGGAGAGAAGGCAGCTGCTGCATTCTGAACTAGCCTTTCTCTGATAGCAGCCTGCCCAAGGATGAAATGCGTTTAAGAGTTTGAATTACACAGTGCGCCGTGAATGCATGCCTGTTTCTGCTTTATGGTACTTGAAAGTGAGGCTGTGTGCGCTGAGGTTTTAGATCCCTACACCTACTGGCCTAGCAGAGGGGGAGGAAACCTTCTGCCAGGCAGGGATCACTGTGTCAGTACTGGGGTGCTGGCCCACCAGCTGCCTGAGACTCCCGAAAGGGCTAAGTCACCATGCTCTTGGCCATGCCTAAAGGGAGTTACTAGAGTCTTGGAACAGGGCCACACACCTGTGGGGTGTTCCCTGGGCATTTGGGCAGGGCAGGTGACCAAGGGTCCTGTTGGAGTTGGAGGCCAACTTGAAAGCACATCTGGCTGTGAGCTCAAGTTCAGTAACACTCCCCACCCCCCATAATTCATGTGTGTCATAAAACACAATGATTTCTTGAACTTTAAAGTCACGCCTGTAATAGCGCCTGGCATACAACAGGGGCTCCATAAGTATCTGTTGAGTGAATGAATGAGTTCAGAACTGACGGGCTCTCGGTCCAACTCTCACTTAACGGAGAAAGAAACTTGAGGTCCGCAGAGATTCTACGATTGCCAAGTGAGAAGGTTGCTTTCGTGGGCATGGTTTGCAGGGCCCTGTGAGTTATGTGCTAATACAGACCCCCAGGAAAACACCCACTCAGCAGAAAGTGCTGGCTTGGGCACCCTCCCGCTTCTGCTCCCAGCTTTCTTTTAAAAAGAGCCTCCAGGCTTGCTTAGGCTTCAAGCTCCCCTAAATCTGCCTCACCCTGGTTGAGAAAAAACAAGGAATAAATAGAACGGGGCTGAAGACCTCGACATAACCATTAGTTCTAAAACAACTGTAAGACTTCTTAAAAATGTTTATTATATATATTCGTTCTTGCCCTCTCTGTATGAATGTAATAAGTGTCGCTCTCTGAATAAATCAATAAGTTTTAGAGAGCCAAACTGATAACGTTTTTTATAAATTAGACACATTTAATCAAATTTAGTGTGACTACACCCAGCTACGTAACTGATTGAACTTAATTTGAATTTCTGTATTACATGTTTTCTCCCAGCAATTGACCCCAGTTTTCCCATCTGTAAAAGGGGGTCAGACCTCACGGTAGCTAAGGTACCTGCCGAGTTTAAGGGAAATGGCCTAACGGGAGGACTCCGGACCGTGTCCACAGAGGGTCCCGCGGCCTCAGAGTCAGCACCATCCCTTAGTGACTGTGTGACCTTGAGAAGCACCTCTTTGTGCCTCCGTTTCCTCACCTGCCAAACACCAGCACAGTGGCAGCTAGGGCTTAGGGCCACGATGAGAATTCAGGGAAGTGATGCATGAAAAGTGCCTGCCATGTAGAAAGTGCTCAACAAAAATTAACTATTTTATTGCTGCTGCTGCCGCTGTGGTTATTAATATGACTTCTAGACCTTTGCCGTCCAATAAGGTAACCATGAGCCTCATTCAGTGGCTTTTGGGTACTTGAAATGTGGCTTGTCCGAACTAAGATGTGCTATGTGTCGAAAGTATGTACTGGATTTTTCAAAATGTTAAAAATAAGATTTTTCGCATACTTTTTCTTGTACTAAGTCAGGACAAGAAAAAGTATGTGAAAAATCTTAACACTTTTTAAAATTAAGGACACCTCGAAGCAAAAATATTTGGGGTATATTGCATGCAATAAAAGACATTATTAAAATGTATTTCAGCTGTTTCTTTTTACTTTTTTATTACTGTGGCTACGAGAAAGTTTTAAGTGTCGTATGTGGTTCGAATGGCAGTACTGGGCGGTGCCGTGGGTACTGCGGGCAGCCAGGGTCCCAGGACGGTGCAGCAGATTTGATCACAACGTGACCGTAGCTTCTGGTCTCCTCCACCCAAGCCCTCGCAGTGTGGGCCTGAATCTTTAGACTGGTAGGTTTTATCTCTCGAGAGGGTTGGCCCGAGTAGATTGAAAAGAATAAGCATCTAAGCCACTGAATTTCATTTGCTCTCTGACTGTTCTGCTCTGGCCAAGGGGAGGCCCTCTTTAAGCGTCAATCTGCCCCCAGTAAATGAAGGGCGATCTAGTTCCTTGGTCCTCAGAGGGTCCACTGAGCAAGCGTCACTGACCTTGCTTACGGCTCTCCTTTCAAGGGCAGCACGTGGCCTGGTGCTTCTTCAGTCTGTGGTTCCCGGCTTTGTTCCTTAGGCCCATGTTAGTGTGACTAGTTCTTGGAAAAAAGCCTTCAGTGGAAGGCCCTGCATGTACCAGGCTACTTCCTGTGCACATTTCATGTTAAGGACTCTGGGTAGTCCTGCAGTAAGGAGGCCTGTCTGGTGTTGTCATGACCTGTGGTCACTCAAGTTTATTTGACCGCAGAATCCTTTTCAAAGAACACCTGTAAGACACACCCCACCTGTAAGACACACCCCACCTGTAAGACACACCCCACCTGTAAGACACACCCCACCTGTAAGACACACCCCAAACTGAGACAGTTTCAAAAACCCTCTCTTAATGAAAAGGGTCCTTTCACATGAACAATGTTTTCAGGGAAGGCAGGCTGAAACGGTCCCCCTGGAAATGTGAGACTGCTTCTTACTGATTGCCTTTTGCTGGAAGAAATCGCCGATAACTGTGCTTCTCTAGAAAGCGTGAAGGGGGAAAAAGTAATTGCTCTTTTACTGGTGTGTCAACCTCTGATTCATACCTTTCTTATTTTTGGTTTCTCAGACAATATTGAAAGAATGCCTCGTTTAGATCAATAAAATAAGGAAAAAGTTACAAAAGGTTTGCCTTCAATTTATATTTATTTATAATTAGTCTATTTCCTGAAAGTAGCTGAGACATGAGAGTTGCAAAACTAGGGCCATTCCAGCGAAATTGTGAAGTAAAAAGAACGCAGCTGTACAGGAGGAGGCGACCCTGCCGGAGACTGCAGGCTAGTGGGAGTCGTACAGCCAGGCATGAGCACACGCTCGGAGCCTCCTGGCCGCAGGGAAGGCCTTTGCAGCGTCATGGTCCCAACCCCAGGCCTGGTAGATTGCTGCCTAAGTCATAGCAGCAAGGCCAGCTCTGGGGGGGATCTCCTCCAGCATCTGGTTACTGCAGATGTCAGTTTAGAGGATTATGCACTATCGGAGTGTTGGTATACAGAAAAACTTCTGTATAAAAAGGCCTGAAAAGAAAAAACCTAATATAGTCAATCCAGATGTTTTTTAAATGAAAAAATGTATTTGTGTACTTGAGCTGGCTTGCTCTTTTTAAAAGATTAAAATTAGGGTGAAAGAAGTCTGTGTGCAACCAGATGTCTGATAAAGGGTTAATTTCCAAAATATATAATTCAATAGCAAAAAAAACAAGTAATCCACTTTAAAAATGGACCCAAATAGATATTTTTCCAGAGAAGATATACAAATGGCTAACAGGTACATAGAAATGCAAACTGAAACCACAACGAGTATCCCCTCATACCTGTCAGAATGGCTATTATCAAAAAGACAGGAAGTAACAAGGGTTGGCAAGAATGTGGAAAAAAGGGAACCCTCAGCACTGCTGGTGGGAATGTGAATTGGTGCAGCCATTATGCGAAACAGTATGGAGGTTCCTCACAAAACTAAAAATAGGGCTTCCCTGGTGGCGCAGTGGTTGAGAGTCTGCCTGCCGATGCAGGGGACATGGGTTCGTGCCCTGGTCCGGGAGGATCCCACATGCCGTGGAGCGGCTGGGCCCGTGAGTCATGGCCGCTGAGCCTGTGCATCCGGAGCCTGTGCTCTGCAACGGGAGAGGCCACAACAGTGAGAGGCCCGCATACCGCAAAAAAAAAACAAAAACCTAAAAATAGAAGTATCACATGATCCAGCAATTCCACTCCTGGATGTATACCCAAAGAAAGCTAAATCAGTATCTCAAAGAGATATCTGCACCCTCGTGTTCATAGCAGCATTATTCATGAGAGCTAGGATGTGGAAACAGTCTAAATGTCCATCGATGAATGAATGGATGAAGAAAATGTTATACAATGGAATATTATTCAGCAATAAAAAAAGAAGGAAAGCCTGCCATTTGCAACAACATGGATGAACTTGGAGGACATTATCCTAAGTGAAACAGGCCAGACCCAGAAAGACAAATGCTGCATGATCTCACTTATGTGTGGGATCAAAAAAAACCCCAAACAAACAAACAGTGAGCTCGTGGGACCAGAGAGGAGAATGGTGGTTGCCAGGGGCTGTGGGGAGGGGAAGGTGGGGAGATGCTGGTGAAAGGATACAGACTTCCAGTTATAAGATGAGTAAGTTCTGAGGATCTAGTGTACAGCATGGTGACTATAGTTAATATAATTCTCTTGTCTAGTAGAAATGTACTAAGAGAGTGAATCTTAAACTTTCTCACTACACACACAGAAAAGGTAACTGTGAGGTGAAAGAAGCGTTCCAAAAAAATCATCTGAATACATATTATGCGTATTATCACAGGGCTAGAAAATAATCAAATAAAAATTCATTAACATATTCATTAACTAGGAAAATACTCCAATGAGGAACAGAAACTTCTATTTAATTTTTCTCTCATCATTTTCTGTTTCCTAATACATAACATGTATTAGTACAGCTACCTATGTGCATTGTAATTAAATAATCATTTATTACGGGGATGTTCTCAATACGTATTTTGCTAACAGGGATGCTGATCCAGACTCTTAGGCCTTCCCGCTCTAGCCTCGTCCACTGGTTTTCCAGCAGTAATGAGGGGTATTTAAAATAATTTTTTGTAATGACACATGGCTTCTCTGGGCCAGCGTGTGAGCAGTAGGTGACAGCCGTGTGCCTTGTTAAGCTGTGTAGCTGGCTCCAGGGCCCTGCATGGAATTTGAGTTACAAGTGCTGATGAAGTTGGTGAAGTTTAGGTAAACACAGCTGGGACTGCCCGATGGCCTTAGCGTGACCTTGGACATCACTGTAATTTACCTTTGGAGATGTGCATGTGCATCTTCCCTGGCACGATAGGACCTTCCATGATGCTTTTAAAGTGGTTTTGTCTGTGTTTTCTTGGTTACCAGACTTTCATGGAGCCAATTAGAAGACAGTGGTTACAGGCATCTCTTTATAGACAGACTGGGCTCAAACTGACCGTGGGACCATGGGCACGGCGTCAAGAGTCCTCGCTTGGGACTGAGGGTAGAGCCTCCACCTCTGTCAGAGCACCGAACGGGACACTGCATGCCGAGTAGGTAGGCACTCACAGCAATAACTCTGTGCCATCTGGGGCAAAGGTGAAATACGGTAGCAGCTGACCCAGAATTCATCCAAGGAGAAAAGCAAACTAAATGACCCGGAACAGATTTTCTTCCTTTGAATGTCTCTATAGCATAGAATGCCGGTTATTCTCAGGAAGGAGCTAGGTACATCAAATACAGCTGCCTCTTAATTAAAGGAAATCCAGACTATTAGCACAAACGGTGTGACCAAGCCGTGAGTACACGGTAAACCACGGCCCGGCAAGGCTCTCCTTTTTCTGTTAGTATTTCCCAGACTTTCCACTCTGATTGTTGGTGCAGACACCAAGTAACCCTGGTTGTCTGCCCTGCTTTCAGAATACTTTGTAAGGATCCCCACCAAGAGGGGAATCATTGGTGTGATGGGCTGGGTGTTTGGATTATACTGTAAAGTGGAAATAAAATCATCAGACCTTTGTTGCCTGAAGTTGGAGCCACTACAGGTAATTCTTTTCCACGAGTATTTTGCTGATGCTGGTTGTAGCCTGGCTGTTCATGCAGTGTCTGTGGAACACACAAAGGGTGACCCTGTATTAAAAATCGACCCCAAACAAGTTTTTGCTATCCTTGTCTTTGGAGGCCCCTTATCCTCTGAATGGTGTCACAGTAGGGGGTGTCATCTCTTTTTTTCTTAACATCTTTATTAGAGTATAATTGCTTAACAATGGTGTGTCAGTTTCTGCTGTATAACAAAGTGAATCAGTTATACATATACATATATCCCCATATCTCCTCCCTTTTTTTTTTTTTTTTTTTT
>NW_020837971.1:18835707-18963090 GCF_003676395.1 Aethalodelphis obliquidens | reverse complement strand
TTTTTTTTTTTGTGGTACGCGGGCCTCTCACTGTTGTGGCCTCTCCCATTGCGGAGCACAGGCTCCGGACGCGCAGGCTCAGCGGCCATGGCTCACGGGCCCAGCCGCTCCGCGGCATGTGGGATCTTCTCCTCCCTCTTGCGTCTCCCTCCCTCCCACCCTCCCTATCCCACCCCTGTAGGTGGTCACAAAGCACTGAGCTGATCTCCCTGTGCTATGCGGCTGCTTCCCACTAGCTATCTATTTTACGTTTGGTAGTGTATATATGTCCATGCCACTCTCTCAATTCGTCTCAGCTTACCCTTCCCCCTCCCCGTATCTTCAAGTCCATTCTCTACTAGGTCTGCATCTTTATTCCTGTCTTGCCCCTAGGTTCTTCTGACCATTTTCTTTTTTTTATTTTTAGATTCCATAGATAAGTGTTAGCATACGGTATTTGTTTTTCTCTTTCTGACTTACTTCACTCTGTATGACAGTCTCTAGGTCCATCCACCTCACTACAAATAACTCAGTTTTGTTCCTTTTTATGGCTGAGTAGTATTCCATTGTATATATGTGCCACATCTTCTTTATCCATTCATCTGTGGATGGACACTTAGGTTGCTTCCATGTCCTGGCTATTGTAAATAGAGCTGCAATGAACATTTTACATGACTTTTTGAATTACGGTTTTCTCAGGGTATATGCCCAGTAGTGGGATTGCTGGGTCATATGGTAGTTCTATTTTTAGTTTTTTAAGGAACCTCCATACTGTTCTCCATAGTGGCTGTATCAATTTACATTCCCACCAACAGTGCAAGAGGGTTGCCTTTTCTCCACACCCTCTCCAGCATTTATTGTTTGTAGATTTTTTGATAATGGCCATTCTGACCGGTGTGAGATGACTTGTGCTCTAATTGATCCAATGCTTAAAATTGTTCTCTGAGATTAAATTTTACAGGAGTCATATCACACCTTTCCAAATGCTTACTGTGTCTGTTTTAAACTGCATACCTTTCTGGAAATTTTAATCTATATTTAATATTTTTTTAAAAACAAAAGTACTCTGTTACGAGTGTTTGTTATGTCTAAGACTTATTCGTCTCACCCCCCACCATAGCGTTAAAAGTAAGCAGGTGTGGTTATGCTTGTGATATGAGAGGTATTCAACAAGTCCCACCTATTATCCACATACACACTCGCAATTCACCAAGAATAGTAAGTCTGAGAAGCAGTTTGAAATTCTTGTATTAGAAAAAATGTGCTGTGTCAGTATTTTAATTCCCTGTGAATGATTGGTGGAGATGTGTAGACAGAACCACTCATGTTTTCAGAGCTTTTATAGAACTGGGTGCTGTCTGAGGCACTGGTGTCCATAGGTAACATGGTCGGAGGACCACGTGACCAGTTAATGGAGCGTTGGAACCTACCCGGATCTTTCAACCTCAGTTACTTCTGTAACACCAGAAGGAAGAAAGCCAGGCTAGAAGGATAACAGGAAACAGAAACCAGCTAGCTTAATTCTCACCAAGAAGATGTTGAAATGGGACAGATGCCTGGAGTGGCTGTGCTTTAACAATTGGAAACACAGGTGTCCTACAGTACATTGAAGATAGGACTCGAAACTCAAAAGGCTACTTTAAAATAATATGTTCCACCCCTTAAAATAAGTGGAAGTGTTACTTACTTTTAGTATGTATTTTGTGAAGTATTTTGATGCCGTTGATGCAGTACAATATTCCATGACTTTTTCTACCCAAATTAGCTAAGTATGAATTCCATCCGCATGATCTCAGTCAACTTTAATACGATCTTCACTGATTGTAGCAATACGTAGGGATGATTATTGATATGTGTCTAGAAAGTTCCACCCCAGCTTCACAACCCCCTGTGGGAGGCCCGAAGAGAGTATCATTTTAATGTATCTTCTATTAGGGAAAACCTGGAGCCACCATGCCCTCCCGGCCCATGGACTCGTGAGCGCTCAGCCCCTCGTCGCTGTTTCCCAGGACACACCACAGGCCACTGCTGCGCGGGCAGACCTGTCAGCCGTTAGACGGCTCTGGGGACGGAAATCTGACACTTGACTCACAGAGTCAAAATCTCACTTTTGACAGTTGGGGATTAGCTAGCTGTAGCTGAGCGTGGGCTCCTTGCTTCACTCGCCCTTCTGCAGACCTTCCCCTGGCAGCCTGGCCGCGGCCCCCCTGGCCGTCCCTCGTGGCCTTTCCCGGGGCCGCAGGTACGAGGCTCTGCACGGCATGGAACCGACGGGATGGGGTCCGGCAGGGCCATCTCAGGAACAGGGCCTCAGGGAGCCGGGGGCTCTTTCACATATGGAATGATAAGCTCAAACAAAATCAGGACTGTGTGTCCACAAGCTCAGAGGAGCGCAAACCCCTTGCTTGCATGCATCGTGGCGGCAGATTCTAAATCAGCCCGAGTGGGAATCTGCCCGTCTTACCTGCAGGATTCCTACATGCCCTCACATCCGTAGACTCCCACGTGGCCTCTGAAAATGCTGCTTGAATCGCCCCTTCACCTGCTCCCACCCCGACCCAGCTGTCACTGCGGGCGAGCGATGGACAACCTCCCCAGTCGTGGGCCATGCCTAGGAGGTCCAGGCGTGATCGGGTCCACCCTGCTCCCTCTCTCTCTCTCCAACTATTTCTAACTGTGACAGAACATACATAACACAACATTTACCACCATAACCCTTTTTAAGTGTGCAGTTCAGTGGCATCACCTACCTTCACATCGCTGTGCAGTCATCACCACCATCCATCCCCAGAACTCTTTTCATCTTGCAGAACTGAAACTCTTCATTCTTCCCTTTCCCCAGCCCCTGGCAACCACCATTCTGCTTTTTGTGTCTATGATTTTGGCTACCCTAGGAGTCTCATGTAAGTGTCATCATACAATATTTGGCTTTTTGTGACTTGCCTGTTTCACTTAGCATATCTTTAAGGTTCCTCCGTGTTATAGCATATTGCAGAATTCTCCTTTTTAAGGCTAATAATATTTTATTGTAGATATTTACATTTTGTTCATCCTTTCATTCATCAGTTGACACTTGGATTGCTTCCACCTTTTGGCTGTTGTGAATAATGCTGCTATGAACATGAGTGTCAACTGTTCTCTTCTAAAGCCCAAATCTGATAAAGTCACTCCCCAGCTTAAAGTATTCCCCAGCTCCCTGTGCCCATGGGATAAAGGCCAAGGTCTCCTGTAGTTTTCTCCTGCCAGCCCTGCCCTGAGTTGTCTGGCCCATCACTGTGGCTGGGCCTTGCATCTTCATAGCCCTCTGCCTGTGTCCATACTCTGCCCTCCATCTAGAATGTGGTTTCAACATCTCTACCTGCTGAAATCTTGTTTCCTCTTTCAAAAAAAAACCCAAACCCCAAAATCCAAAGACTTCAAGTGGGGCTTCCCTGGTGGCGCAGTGGTTGAGAGTCCGCCTGCCGATGCAGGGGACACGGGTTCGTGCCCCGGTCTAGGAGGATCCCACGTGCTGCGGAGCGGCTGGGCCCGTGAGCCATGGCCGCTGGGCCTGCACGTCCGGAGCCTGTGCTCCGCAGCGGGAGAGTCCACAACGGTGAGAGGCCCAAGTACTGCAAAAAGCAAAAAAAAAAAAAACAAAAAAACCCCAAAGACTTCAAGTGTCCTGGCCTCTGCCTGGGGTTCGGCACACGCCTGCTCCCCTTCCCTCCTCCTGCGTGTGTCTGTGTGTCTGTGTCACCTGTAGGATCTGAGCCCCTAGAGGGTGGGCACACCATCTGGTTCAGTTTGGAAATCCTGGTCTTCCCTAAGTGCCTAACTCACTGGAAATGTCCCTTGAGCAGTGTGACAGCTCCTGACCCTCAGGAGAGCCCTGCTAAGTCATTCCTTTGCAGATTACTGACGCTGCCCAGGTCACAGCTCTTTGCATGAGTGTATCTGGTCCCCAGAGAGTGACCTGTGGGGCAGGCACAGCCCTAGGAAGCCTTTACACAAAGATGAGGCTCTGCCTTCTTTGGTCCAGCTAGGGTCATGACCGTCTGAAGTCTGCGTGTCTAAGGTTAAAGGGAGGCTTTTGGAGAGCTGCGCTCATGCACATGTCCCCACCTGTTCCCCAGTGTCATGTTAACCCGCTGTCCCCCAGCTCAGTGGGCTCCAGCCTCACTGGCCACTGCTTAGTTTCTCAAGCTGAAGTTCTTACTCCCCCGGGGCCTCTGCACGAGCTGTTCCCGCTGCCTGGACAGCTCGTCCCGGATCTTCCATTGTAACGTCCTTCTCACCTTGTGGAGTGTTTGTTTGCTCTTTAAATGTCTCTCCAGCTGGACCACGACGGCAGAGCTCTCACCTGCTTCCTTCACCTGTGTACTCACAGAGCCCAGCACCACTGTACGTTGACTGACACAAAATGCACTGAGAGTGAAAAAACCCTGAATCCCAGCTCCGCAGCGCTTGCTTTCGCTGAGTACGTTTGCTCAAGTCCCGTGTCCTCCTTGGGCCTTAGTTTTCTCTCCCGTAATACGATGAAGATTCCCCTTGCTGGCGTTCTCGGGGGACTACACGGACAGGCACTGAGCCAGCGCGTTTGCTTGCTGACGATGAGAAACAGCTCCGAGCCTTGCAGAAGAGACTTACACGCCGTCCTTCCTCAGGCACAGTTTATTCATTAATTAGTTATGTGTTGAGAAATGGGTTCTGGGGGAGCAATGTGGTGTCCACAGCCCTGATTGTGCACCTTGGTGTCTGATGGCCTGGCCTGGACCGTCACATTTAAACCCTTTCTATTCTTCAAAAATTAGACTTCTTTCAATAGTTTCGGTAATCAGCCAATCAGTAGTAGTAGTAATAATAATAACGATAATGAGTAATCCTGCCCCATGCCGGCTGTGCTCCACGGAAAGCAAGCTAAATGCTGCTCTCCCCAGAAACCTCGGGGGTCTGTCCCGCCCGGGACTGTGGCCCTGTGGTGGAACAAGGGAAGATGCCACCAGGTAGAGAGGTGCCCCTGGCCGCCCAGGCTGGTAGCGGGGGATGCTGGCCGGGCTCTTGCACGCGAGGGCTGATGACGTCAGTGGCCAAAGTGCACATGCCGGACAGGCCGTGTGGAAAGGGGCGAGTCCACGGCTCCCGGTGGGGATGCAGTGGCTGCAATGCGACGGAGGTCAGCGGGGGCCGTCCTGGAGGAAGGGCCGGCCGGGGCGAGCGTGGGCTCTGACCCCCGCACCCAAGCCGCTCAGCTCTCGGCGACCCTGAGGACAGCGCCACGTGGGGACTGGGAGAGGAGCCAATAAAAGAAAACGTGGGTTCCCAGCACCAGGAGAGGCCCTCCTCCAACTGTGCAAACAGTGCCCTGCAAGCATTTCAGGGATACGGTTTTGAGAAGTATGTTATTTTAGCTTTCTTAGGTCAGGGAGAGAATGCAGGCCGGCGCACATTCCTCAGCGCAGACTATTCTAATTATTACCAGTTTAATATGGGTTCTGCTTATCTAGGGAAAATCCCTGTGGTTCCCTGACATGTTTCACTGTCATAACTTAGTGTTGGAGTAAATAAGACTTCACGGCCCGGCGCCTGGAGGAACTCAGCCCTCGGCGCTGGGGGCTGGGAGACCTCCGGCCCCGGGAAGTACGGAGGCGTCTCTAGAAATGAGCCCAACACCGCGCGGTCCGGCTGCGAGGCGGTGCCTGGTGGGCCGGTGCGTGCGCAGCTTGCCAAGATGTTCTGCGGCCCGGGAGTCCCGAAACGTCCCAGCCTGCGGTCACCAGAGTCGCCTGCCGCCTGGCCACGCTTTCTCCTCCCGGGGTTTCCCACGTGATCCCAGAGCGCTGCCTGTTTCATTCAAAGCTCGGCGCCTACTGCTTCCCCTTAGAGACGACGCTGCCTTCCCCGGCGGGCGGCGGCTGGGCGAGAGCGGAGATGCAGTCCCTGCAGGGGAGGCCCGCGGAAGCCCTGGGAGAACCGTGGGTTATACGGTCGTTTGCTAGCTGCCCCGGGGCCAAAAAGCAAGTTACAATTGAAATGCAAAGGATCTCACACCGGTCAGAATGGCCATCATCAAAAAAATCTAGAACCAATAAATGCTGGAGAGGGTGTGGAGAGAAGGGAACACTCTTGCACTGCTGGTGGGAATGTGAATTGGTACAGCCACTATGGAGAACAGTATGGAGGTTCCTTAAAAAACTACAAATAGAACTACCATACGACCCAGCAATCCCACTACTGGGCATATACCCTGAGAAAACCATAATTCAAAAAGAGTCATGTACCAAAATGTTCATTGCAGCTCTATTTACAATAGCCAGGAGATGGAAGCAACCTAAGTGTCCATCAACAGATGATTAGATGAAGAAGACGTGACACATATATACAATTGGATATTACTCAGCCATAAAAAGGAACAAAACTGAGTTATTTGTAGTGAGGTGGATGGACCTAGAGTCTGTCATACAGAGTGAAGTAAGTCAGAAAGAGAGAAACAAATACCGTATGCTAACATATATGGAATCTAAAAAAAAAAAAAAAATGTCATGAAGAACCTAGGGGCAAGACGGGAATAAAGCCACAGACCTACTAAAGAATGGGCTTGAGGATATGGGGAGGGGGAAGGGTAAGCTGGGACAAAGTGAGAGAGTGGCATGGACATATATACACTATGAAACGTAAAATAGATAGCTAGTGGGAAGCAGCCGCACAGCACAGGGAGATCAGCTCGGTGCTTTGTGACCACCTAGAGGGGTGGGGTAGGGAGGGTGGGAGAGAGGGAGACGCAAGAGGGAAGAAATATGGGAACACATGGATGAATATAACTGATTCACTTTGTTATAAAGCAGAAACTAACACACCATTGTAAAGCAATTATACTCCAATAAAGATGTTAAAAAAAAAAACAACAAAGGTTGGCAAATCCGAGAGGCTTCTGTCCCAGCCCAGCCGCCCCTGTGTCCCAGGCGACCTGAGGTGGGTGGGGGCTGCATGTCTGTGGACACCTGATGCCTGGCCCTTCCTTCAGGTGATTCACATGAGCTCGCACTCTTTGGTTTTTTATTGATTGATCGATTGAGCTCTTAACTGATCTGCTTTACAATAAGCTGGTTTTGTTGGAAGCGGACAAACCCAGTTCCTAAGGGACATTGATGATTTCTTCAGTCTCTGAGGAAAAGTTTTCATTTCCCTCAATTTGTGAAAAAGGCAGGTGCCCTCCCTCTCCGTCGGTGGACAGTCTCCACACCCGTCGACGGGTGCCGAGTGCCGCGGCATGGGGCCTTGTCCACCCCGGAAGAGGAGAGCCTGCCCATCGGGCTGCCTGTTCCCCGCCTGTCCTCTGCCTGGACTCCCATCCGCCCTTTCTGGAAGGTCTGAAGGCCTGGCGCTCCACGCTTCCCTCCCTCAGATCGCCTGGCCCGGATCAGGCGGCTTCTGGGCCGAGTGCCCAGCCTGGAGCAGGAACCTGGCCGTCCAGTTCCCCCCACCTCGACCTTCGCTGACCTTGAGCAAGTTTCTCAGGTTTCACCTTTGATGAAACTTGAGCAACTTTCACCCCCAGGTCGTCCTTCCGTTGGCGTGTGCGGGACCAGGTGAGGTTGCGTGGAAGACAGCTGAGGACTGAGGGCGCGGGGCTGGCGGGCTGGGCTGCCTTCACCCGGGCCCAGAGCCTCGTGCCTGCCTGTGCCCCGGCCTCCTGCAGGGACCCAGCTCCCCAACACAACCGCTCTGGACGGGTCAGCGAGGCTGTCTCACACACTGATGTCCTTTGTTCCCAAAATGAGGGCCCTTAGTCTCAATCACAGCTTGACAGCGAGCCCGGATGTGTGAAATCTGCTTGGGAAAGTCTGGAGCACCTGGTGGCCAAAACCCTGGGCACAGTAGGAAACCAAGCACCTCTGCTCTCACACCCCTGCCGCGGTGGCAGGTCCTCAGGGCCTCGTTGCTTTGATTTTCATGCCGTCTCCATCCTTGTCCCTCCTGTCCTCCTTGCCCTCAGGACTCTTCTCGGCGCTCACAGTTAAAGGCCCCTGCCGACCCCGGATGCAGAGCCTTCACCGTGGCCGGGCCTCACGTCTGCACACTTGTGTATAGAGCCCCTTGGAGGCTGCACTGGCAGTTCCACAGCCACTTCAGGTTCTGTTTACACATGCACCAGAGTCACACACCAGAGCCGTCCTTAGACATCCCCATTTTCCCCACTGCGTCCATCCTGTCCTTGGTCCCCACGATGACCTCTTGGGTCGGCCCTCACCATCTCCCGTGAGGACAGTGTCATTGCTTCCTCCTTGCCCCCCTCCCCTGCTCTTTCTTAGACCTTCTCAGCACAGCTGCCGGAGCCATCTCTAAAACAGTGGTTTGAAACCTTGGCTGCACATTGGAATCGCCTGGGGAGCCTTAAAAAATCCCAGCGCTGGCCCCAGTCCCTGGTATTCTGCTGTAATGGGTCTGGAGTGGACGTCATAGGTGTTTTGTGAAAGTTCTCCATGTGGTTTAGCTAGAATTGTTCTGAAATGTTCTAAAATGCTAATCACATCAGGTCACGAGCTTCTTAACTCTGTTAGGTGATCCTTCTGTCTGATGTTCAAAATTGAACATATCTGGACTCAGTGTACACATTTACACTTGTGCATTAACTCATCCAGCCCAGGGACATTATTTAGGAACTGGTTACTATAGCTGCATATGACACATGACTGTTTTCCTCATAAGTGCATGACCTGCGGAGAGGTCTGTCCTTGAAGTAACCACATTTAGCTGTGCAACTTCTTCTCTCCCCTTCTTTCCCTCCTCTTCCCCTAGCAGTTCCTCCCTCCCACTCAACAGACACACACGCACACTGACACACACCAGGATCAGTGTCATCTATGCTGAACCGCCTCGTCTGCGTCGTGAACTCTTCTGAGTTTGAGTGACTTACTCTTCTGTTCACTGTTGTCTTGTCAACTAGACTTCCAACTACTCGAGGTCAGTTCTTGAGCTTTGTGTGTTCACGGGGCTTATGAGCACAGAGCTGAACATGCCTGAATGAACCAGGGTGCTTCTGGGAGCCTCAGTGTAAGAAAACATTGGGGTTCTCCAGCTCTGAGCTTGAGTTTGCTCTTAATAATTACATGATTCTGTGACAGTTTGTTGGTTAAGAAGGGAATACAAAAGGTGAGTTAGACCCTTGGCACCTGAAAAATATTCACAAAACATGGAAAACCAGATGGGTGAGGGCAGAGGGAATAAAGGCATCTCGTAAGCGACATTGGTAGCTTAAGAGTTTAAGGAAAACTCATGAGTGTTTTCACTATTTAAGTAAAACAGATGGTCATCCTGTATTTATGTGTAGGGTAATACCTGGAAAACTAAGGAGCTTGTCTGATGTGTCAGAGTCAGTAAAGCAGCTACGAGTGCTACTTACATAACTTCTAAGAATAACATTTTGCACTAAAAGATGTGCTTTCCATTGATTTTCAAACCGGCGACAGTCAGAATCTGACTCTTTCTCAGCAATCTACTCCGTGCCCCTCCAAACACACGCGTCTGAGCATGAGGGTGGGACGTGATGGGACTTCACCTCGTTGTCTGCAGTGCCCCCTCCCACGTGACACTGGGACTCTGCGTGGCTGCTTTGCCTTTAACAACTAACTGATAATAATAGTTAACTTTTAACATGGAAAAATTTAATTTCGGGTTCACTTGTAGGTCAGAAGTCCATGTGTTTCCTTAGTCTGTTTGTTGCCCAATCATCTTACGGAAAATTGTCTACTTTTGGACATTTTTTTCTTGAAGGCACTATTTGTTGAATGACTGGCAGAATGAAAAAGCACCAGTTATGTAAGTGTGAAGAAGATGGGGTGTTTTCGTTGGCTCAGGTTAAGTGTGAGCCAACAACAGTGTGGTGTGGATGCAGCAGCATGTTGGTGGAAGCACAGGGTCCTGACCCCACGAGGTGAAGGTCCAGTGCCCGGTGCTGGGCAGGGGTGAGTAGACTCTGCTGGCTGATTCAGGGCACATCTTAAAGGGACCATGGCGAGTGGGAGTTTGTGGAGTGGAGTGTAGCCAAGAGGACAGTTAGAAACCATGCATGAGTAATTCAGCTTGATGGAAGGACTCGTGGTGATAACAGCCATCCTCAGGTGTTCGCGGTGCCGATATGTACGGGGTTAGGTAGGGTTCTGATTTCATTCTTTTACATGTAGCTGTCCAGTTTTCCCAGCACCGCTTATTGAAGAGGCTGTCTTTCCTATATTGTGTGTTCTTGCCTCCTTTGTTATAGATTAGGTGACCGTAGGTGCCTGGGTTTATCTCTGGGCTTTCTATCCTGTACCACTGATCTGTATTTCTGGTTTTGTGCCAGTACCATACTGTCTCAATTACTATAGCTTTGTAGTATAGTCTGAAGTTGGGGAGCCTGATTCCTCCAGCTCTGTTTTTCTTCTCAAGATTGCTCTGGCTATTTGAGGTCTTATGTGTTTCCATACAAACTGTAAGATTTTTTGTTCTAATTCTGTGAAGAATGCCATTGGTAATTTGATAGGGATTGCATTGAATCTGTAGACCACTTTGGGTAGTATAGTCATTTTCACAATATTAATTCTTCCAATTCAAGAACATGGTATATTTCTCCATCTGTTTCTCTCATCTTTGATTTCTGTCATTAGTGTTTTATAGTTTTCTGAGTACAGGTCTTTTGCCTCCTTAGGTAGGTTTATTCCTAGGTATTTTATTCTTTTTGTTGCGATAGTAAATGGGATTGTTTCCTTAATTTCCCTTTCTGATCTTTTGTTGTTAGTGTATAGGAAGGTGAGGGATTTCTGTGCATTAATTTTGCAGCCTGCAACTTTACCAAATTCATTGATTAGCTCTAGCAGTTTTCTGGTAGCATCTTTAGGATTTTCTATGTATAGTATCATGTCATCTGCAAACAGTGATACTTCTTCTTTTCCAATTTGGATTCCTTTGTTTCTTTTTCTTCTCTGATTGCTGTGGCTAGGACTTCCAAAACTATGTTGAATAAGAGTGGCCCGAGTGGACATCCTTGTCTTGTTCCTGATCTTAGAGGAAACGCTTTCAGTTTTTCACCATTGAGAATGATGTTTGCTGTGGGTTTGTCATATATGGCCTTTATTACGTTGATGTAGTTTCCCTCTATGCCCACTTTCTGGAGGGTTTTTATCATAAATGGGTGTTGAGTTTTGTCAAAAGCTTTTTCTGCATCTATTGAGATGATCGTATGGTTTTTATTCTTTAATTTGTTAATATGGTGTATCACATTGCTTGATTTGCATATATTGAAGAATCCTTGCATTCCTGGGATAAATCCCACTGGATCATGGCGTAAGATCCTTTTAATGTGTTTTGGATTCTGTTTGCTAGTATTTTATTGAAGATTTTTGCATCTATGTTCATCAGTGATTTTGGTCTGTAATTTTCTTTTTTTTTGATATCTTTGTCTGGTTTCGGTATCAGGGTGATGGTGGCCTCGTAGGACGAGTTTGGGAGTGTTCCTCCCTCTGCTATTTTTTGGAAGAGTTTGAGAGGGATGGGTGTTAGCTCTTATCTAAATGCTTGATAGAATTCTCCTGTGAAGCCATCTGGTCCTAGACTTTTGTTTGTTGGAAGATTTTTAATTATAGTTTCAATTTCATTACTTGTGATTAGTCTGTTTATACTTTCTAATTCTTCCTGGTTCAGTCTTGGAAAGTTGTACCTTTCCAAGAATTTGTCCATTTCTTCCAGGTTGTCCATTTTATTGGAATATAGTTGCTTGTAGTAGTCTCTTATGAGAGAGTCTCTTAGTCTCTTTGTATTTCTGCAGTGTCAGTTGTAATTTCTCCTTTTTCATTTCTAATTTTATTGATTTGAGTCCTCTTCCTTTTTTTCTTGATGAGTCTGGCTAAAGGTTTGTCAATTTTGTTTATCTTCTCAAAGAAACAACTTTTAGTTTTGTTGATCTTTGCTCTTGTTTTCTTTGTTTCTTTTTCATTTATTTCTGCTCTGATCTTTATGATTTCTTTCCTCTACTAACTTTGGGTTTTCTTTGCTCTTCTTTCTCTAGTTGCTTTAGGTGTAAGGTTAGATTGTTTATTTGAGATTTTTCATGTTTCTTGAGGTGAGCTTGAATTGCTATGAACTTCCCTCTTATAACTGCTTTTGCTGCATCCCATAGGTTTTGGATCATCGTGTCTTCGTTGTCATTTGTCTCTATGTATTTTTAAATTTCCTCTTTCATTTCTTCAGTGATCTCTTGGTTCTTTAGCTGTGCACTGTTTCGCCTCCATGTGTTTGTGGGGTTTTTTCCTGTAATTGATTTCTAATCCCATAACACTGTGGTCAGAAATGATGCTTGATATGATTTCAGTTTTCCTAAATTTTCCGAGTCTTGATTTATGACCCAAGATGTGGTCTATCCTGGAGAATGTTCCAGGTGCACTTGCGAAGAAAGTGTATTGTCACGCTTTCAGGTGGAATGTCCTATAAATATCAATGAAATCTATCTGGCCTATTATGTCATTTAAAGCTTTTGTTTCCTTATTAGTTTTCTGTTTGGATGATCAGTCCATTGGTGTGAGTGAGGTGTTAAAGTCCCCCACTATTATCGTGTTACTGTCGATTTCCCATTTTATGGCTGTCAGTATTTGCCTTATGTACTGAGGTGCTCCTATGGTGGGTGCATGAATATTTATAACTGTTATGTGTTCTTCTTGGATTGATCCCTTGATCATTATGTAGTGTCCTTATCTCTTGTAACAGTCTTTATTTTAAAGTGTATTTTATCTGATATGAGTATTGCTACTCCAGCTTTCTTTTGATTTCCATTTGCATAGAATATCTTTTTCCATCCCCTTACTTTCAGTCTGCATGTATCCCTAGGTCCGAGGCGAGTCTTATATATGCAGCATATACATATATATATATATATATATATATATATATATATATATATATTTTAATGTGGTTTTGGATTCTGTTTGCTAATATTTTGGGACTGGGATTGACATTTATACACTAATATGTATAAAATAGATAACTAATAAGAACCTGCGATATAAAAAACATTAAATTAAATTTAAAAATGTGTGCCTCATTACATTTTTTGGTAAAATGTGGGACTTTGAAAAATCAGCATCACACTGTGAAATTCAAAAATTTACCATGAGACTGCAGTAATTTCACTTTCTGAACTACACCCCAAGGACCCATATATATATGGGTCTCGTTTTTGTATCCATTCAGCCAGTCTGTGTCTTTTGGTTGGAGCATTTAATCCATTTACATTCAAAGTAATTATCGATATGGATATTCCTATTACTATTTTGTTAATTGTTTTGGGTTACAAATGAACGATCAAGGTAAAAACCTACAAGACCAAATAACTGAAGAGGAAATAGACAACTTACCTGAAAAAGAATTTAGAGTAATGATAATAAAGATGATGCCAAATCTCAGAAATAGAGTGGAGGCACAGATTGAGAAAATACAAGAAATGTTTAACAAAGACCTAGAAGAATTAAAGAACAAACTAACAGTGATGAACAACACAGTAACCGAAATGAGAAATACACTAGAAGGAATCAATAGCAGAATAACTGAGGCACAAGAACAAATAAGTGAGCTGGAAGACAGAATGATGGAAGGCACTGCTGAGGAGCAGAAAAAAGAATGAAAAGAACTGAGGACTGTCTCAGAGACCTCTGGGACAACATTCAAATTATAGGGATCCTAGAAGAAGAGAAAGTGAAAGGGTATGAGAAAAGGTTTGAAGAGATCATAGTGGAAAAATTCTCTAACATGGGAAAGGAAATAGTCACTCAAGTCCAGGAAGTGCAGAGAGTCCCCTGTAGGAGAAACCCTAGGAGAAACCCACCAAGAGATACATCAACCAAACTAACAAAAATTAAATTCAAAGGAAAATATTAAAAGCAGCAAAGGAAAAGCAACAAATAACATACAAGGGAATCCCCATCATGTTATCAGTAGATTTTTCAGCAGAAACTCTGCAGGCCAGAAGGGAGTAGCAGGATATATTTAAGGTGTTGAAAGGGAAAAGCCTACAACCAAGATTATTCTACCCAGCAAGGATCTCATTCAGATTCCACAGAGAAGTCCAAAGCTTCACAGACAAGCGAAAGCTAACAGAATTCAGTACACCAAACCAGCTTTACAACAAATGCTAAAGGAACTTCTCTAGGAAGGAGACACAAGAGACAATACATTATTATTAACTGAAGTTCACAGTTTACTAGTGTTCACTCTTGGTGTTGAACATTCTGCGGGTTTGTACAAATGTATAAGGACATGACTCAACCATTACAGTATCACACAGAATAGTTCCACTGCCCTAAAAATCCTCTGTGTTCCACCTGTTCACCCTTCCCTTCCCAGAACTTGTGGCAATCACTTGACCTTTTTCTAAATGTATTTATTCCTATGCTTTGTGTTATTCTATGCTTACCACATTCTGATAATGTGAAATTACATGACCTATAGTAGTGCTCCGTAAATATTTGTTGAATAAATATTTGTGTGAATAATCAGAGTTTTGCAAGATTTCTTACCCATTACATCATCACTATGAGAAAACAGTGTTTTCACAGAGATGCGCTGAGGGGACACTGGGCACGTTCTTGACCCAGAGAACGTCTGGGCAGAAGTTGAACTGGAAGCATGGAGGTCTGCGCTCGTGTCCAGGTGTTGCTGGGCCTCCAGGAGCCTGTGCTGGGTGCCCACTGGTGGCTCAGGGGTGTAGGCTGAGGTGGGTTCCCCACCTGCCCTGAGCACACAGGGGGTTCTGAGGGGGATGTGCAGGGGTTGCTTCCACCCCACAGAAGAACAGCCTGATTCTAATTTATTTCTGTCATTCTAAGTTTTCTTACCTTTCCCAGTGAGCCATTTTATTGCTCTTAATCACAGAATTGCCATTTAAAGTCATATGATTTTATTTCATTAAATTTACGTATTCTAGTTTGTTCATCCATCCTTTTACTGGGCCAGTTGTGTGGTTTCTTGATATTTCTTTTTTTATTAGTGCCTCAGTAGTTTTACACACAATTATTTTTCTCTTTTGGATTATTTCCTTGGGGTGTAGTTCAGAAAGTGAAGTTACTGCAGTCTCATGGTAAATTTTTGAATTTCACAATGTGATGCTGATTTTTCAAAGTCCCACATTTTACAAAAAAATGTAATGAGGCACACATTTTTTAAATTTAATTTAATGCTTTTTATATCACAGGTTCTTATTAGTTATCTATTTTATACATGTTAGTGTATACATGTCAATCCCAATCTCCCAATTCATCCCACCACCACCACCACCCCGCCACTTTCCCCCCTTGGTGTCCATACGTTTGTTCTCTACATCTGTGTCTCTATTTCTGCCTTGCAAACTGGTTCATCTGCACCATTTTTCTAGATTCTACATATATGCATGAATATACGGTATTTGTTTTTCTCTTTCTGACTTACTTCACTCTGTATGACAGTCTCTAGGTCCATCCACCTCTCTACAAATGACCAATTTTGTTCCTTTTGATGGCTGAGTAATATTCCATTGTATATATGTATCACATCTTCTTTATCCTTTCGTCTGTTGATGGACACTTAGGTTGCTTCCATGTCCTGGCTATTGTAAACAGTGCAGCAATGAACATTGGGGTTCATGTGTCTTTTTGAATTAAGGTTTTCTCAGGGTATATGCCCAGTAGTGGGATTGCTGGGTCGTATGGTAGTTCTATTTTAAGTTTTTTAAGGAACCACATACTGTTCTCCACAGTGGCTGTATCAATTTTCATTCCTGCCAACAGTGCAAGAGGGTTCCCTTTTCTCCACACCCTCTCCAGCATTTGTTGCTTGTAGATTTTCTGATGATGAGGCACACAAATTTTTTTTTTTTTTTGCGGTACGCGGGCCTCTCACTGTCGCGACCTCTCCCGTTGCGGAGCACAGGCTCCGGACGCGCAGGCTCAGCGGCCATGGCTCACGGGCCCAGCCGCTCCGCGGCATGTGGGATCCTCCCAGACCGGGGCACGAACCTGTGTCCCCTGCATCGGCAGGTGGACTCTCAACCACTGTGCCACCAGGGAAGCCCCACACAAATATTTTTAAATAGACCTTTTCTTAGTATCTTTTCTGTCCGTTTTTGTAGGGGAGTGCCAGACTGTTTCAAGAACCCAAGACCTGATACCATCCCCCCATGAGCAGGGCCACAGTGAGCTTCTCATTGTCTCTATTTCAGGAAAACACTGTAGAACTTTTCATCTTGTGTTTTGGGAGCCATAGAAGGTTATGATAGACACCATAGTTTAGAAGGTTATTTGGGCTTGTTCCCAATGTAACAATGCAGTTTCCTCTGAATAGTAGATGAGCAGGTTTGAGGACTTAGGATGCTGCGTGGCCTGGAGAAGGAACCTGGCTTTGGAGCTGGAGAGACCTGGTCTCGGTCCAGCTCTGCCTGTTACCAACCGTGTGACCACGTGAGCCTTTGGAACGATGAGCATAGAGTGGGAGGCCAGCAAATTACTGTTTTTTTCGATGATGTTAAACAGACATGGCCCAGTCTACTCTACTTCCACTTCTGCCACATGTCAGCCTTTTAAAGTAACCCTAAAGAAGGTGAACGAAACAGGGGGAGACACTCCTTGCTCTTTAAACAAGATGCAAACTACAGCCTAGGCACCCATGCATGCCACTCCTGACTGTGTTTCCACCAGCAACATTTGGGAACACAGGCCTCTCTGAATCATTTAACATGAACCCAGTGGATTTCGTTCGTGATGTTTAGTAGGCCCCCTGGGACTGGACATGTAGGTCTCTTGTGTGGATGAGATTCTGTCTTCCATGTAGGTATGTGTTGCTGTTTAGCTTTCAGGTCCCACCCCTGGGAAGGCTGCAGGGCCTTTACCAAGTCGCCCACCCACACTAAGGAGAGCAGTGTCCAAATGTGGAGAGTTTGCTTCCCACTGTTCTCAGCTGCTTCCAATTAGCCCCGATCTCCATAACCCGGCTTGTGTCTTTATCAGTACAATTCTCCCATGCCCGTGCAGATTCTGAACCACAGAGCGGGGGAACAACTGTGGATGATTTTTATAACAGAGCTCTCCCCTCCCCTCACTGTAGTACTCAACACTGCACGGATTTCTTTGCTCTGATTAGACAACGTTGCATATCCCAGATTTGCTATGAGAGGCACGCTTCTCCCTACATGGGTCTCAAAGGATGTCATATATAAAAAATCCCTATAAATATACACATCTCTGTGTGTAAAAGGTCATTGTCCGTATGTGGATTGTTGGAACCAAGACAAATGAGCTTAGCCAAGAGGCTGTAAAGGGCAGACCAACTATGATCTAATCTCCTTGACCTACAAAGCATTTTATACCTTGATTGACACAGTTTGTGCAGCACCTAAAAAGCGAAGCTGTTTAAGCCTCACAGACACCACTGTCTCTATGTGGGTACGACGGCTGGAGATGCAGGGCTTGGACTGACGGGTTCTCACAAGCTTGAGCACGTGGTGCGCACTGTCACTCTGGGCGGACCAGGCGCTGGGGATCTAATTGCTCAGGGTCATGGGACTCTAATCTCAGCTTCAGGGGAATTTAGGGCCCCGGAGGAGGAGCTAAGAAACCCCGTGAACCAGGAGAGGAACTGATGCTGGGGAGATGTGAAAAGTAAGAAATCTAGCCTAAAATGAGAGAGCCTGAGGCTAAAAGCCAGAAGTGGAATAACGGGGGAGCGAAGGACTGTTCTAGAACTAGGTCCCAGCTCTAGCAGCTCCCAAGACATGGTAGAAAAGGAAACTTATTTATTTTTTTTTTGCAGTACGCGGGCCTCTCACTGTTGTGGCCTCTCCCGTTGTGGAGCACAGGCTCCGGACGCGCAGGCTCAGCGGCCATGGCTCACGGGCCCAGCCGCTCCGCGGCATGTGGGATCTTCCCGGACTGGGGCACGAACCCATGTCCCCTGCATCGACAGGCGGACTCTCAACCACTGCGCCACCAGGGAAGCCCGGAAACTTCATTTTTGAATTAAGATTGGTCTTCAAAGACAGGCGGGGGATTTGTGATTCACCGTGTGAGAAAGAGGCAGGAGTTCTGGCTTCCAAAGTATCTGAATTAAAGTGGGAGTAACAGGTGGCCATGAAAGGGAGGAACAGTAGAGCAAAGGACTCCACACCCCAGGTACCCTTTCTTAACCGTTCATTTAAGATCATAGAAATGACCCTAGAAATAAGTTACAGTAATTGACTGTTGATCATTTATACCTGTTGCTTCAACGGCCATATTTTCTCTTTCATCACTGCTTATTTGCATGGAATAGTGTACATGGGTTTCTGAGTATAATTTTGTGGTGTTCCTCTCCACTGTATTTGTGCCATTTAGGTCGTATTTGATAGGCAGGCAAACAGTATTAGTCAGTATTCGTCACAGTATTATACAGTATTATTATTATTCAGTATTATTTCCCAGTAGCTTTCTTTCCTTCCCAGTTCTTTGGAAATAATCAGGAACTGACTTGTGGCATCACTGAAGAGCTACTTAATGTAAAGCTGTGCTCTGAACTCGACAAATGTACTTTTAATACCAAGTCAACGGAGCCCTTACTGCTCGTATGAGATGAATCTTACCATGCTGTGGTTGCTTGCCCCATGCTAGGCACTGTGCTTTAAGCCTGTGTGCTTAGACTCCGCCTGCAAGAGAAACGTCATGGCTCCTTTTCACCGGTGAGGAACAGAGAGGTGGAGTGACCACTCCAAACCCACAGAGCCAAGCCCGAGCCCTGAGCCGGCTGCTGCCAAGGTCACTCTGCTTCTACACACCACACTGCATCTCCATTCTCATCACTCAGGGTCAAATGGAAAGAACAGATGGGGTCAAGTTTCAAACATAAGAGAAATCAGGAAATCTGTGCCCGGAAGCCAGACCGACTGGCCTCATCAAACTGGTCCAGTCGCCTCCTCTCATCTCCAACCTTTTCTGCCTGTGGCAGATCTGCTCTCCCCCGCTTTTCCTCCTTGATCTTCCCTGGTGAAGTCATTAAGGTCCAGGCTTTGTTTCACTTCGGTTCATAATTTAGATGGACCCACATGGGCCGATGCAGTTGGAAAGGTGTGGAATTCTCTGGACAGCAGTAGAGTTGTGGACGGGTCCAGTGTGTGTTTAAGATGAAAAGACCAGGCGTGGGGGAGGAAATAGAACGAACAAAAAATAGATGTTTTTCCATGAATACTAAACCTACACTTAACTGGAAAAGTTCTCTTCCCACGAGATCCCCCCCAAAGTATTTTACCACCAGCGCACGCAGACCTTACTCAGAGGTGGGGCCATCTCGGGACCATCTGGGCTGCACGTGGCATCAGCCAGGCCAACAGAAGTGCATCGTGAGCTGGCAGTGGGTGAAGGGCTGGGTCTGCGCAGCGAGGGGAGCACAGCAGTGGGTGGGAGGGTTCGCGAGACACGCTCTCCATGAGGGTGACGTCGAGGAAGCAGAGCGGTGCCCCCAGGACTGGAGGGACTTCTCAGCTTGTCCTGGGATGTAAATTCCAACTGCTCTCTTATTTTTTTTTTTTTTTTTTGCGGTACGCGGGCCTCTCACTGCTGTGGCCTCTCCCATTGCGGAGCACAGGCTCCGGACGCACAGGCTCAGCGGCCATGGCTCACGGGCCCAGCCGCTCCGCGGCACGTGGGATCCTCCTGGACCGGGGCACGAACCCGCGTCCCCTGCATCGGCAGGCGGACTCTCAACCACTGCACCACCAGGGAAGCCCTGCTCTCTTCTTCAACTAAGAAATAAGGCTGAATCAGCCAGCACAGGAGTTCTTGGGCTTCTTTGCTTGGTGCTGCACAATTTTCTTGTTTTCGTTACCTTTCACCTCCACACGCAGCCCTCAGGGAGTGAAAACCTAACCTGGAAAATAGAGGTTTTAGTCCATTTTTGTCATCTGAGCACCACTGCCCTTCACTGCTAATGGAAAGGCAGTTCCCTTCAACCTTCTTGTTTCAGCAGCGCTTCGTGATGTGTGATGCACAAGAAACCAGAAAAATCGTACCAGGTGTTCTGGGTTTATTTGCCTGAACATAATAGGAGATTTTTTTTTTTTTCTTTTAAAAGAATGATCTTTCCTGGACTAAAGGAAAACTGCAAAGCACAAGTAAACATTAGTTTTTGATGTATAACAATATATTTCTTCAAACTACGTCTTTAATATTCAGAGTTTAATTTAAAAATGCATGCAGGCTTACGTACGAACCTATCGATATAGCATGAATGTTTAATAGTAGGTCGTGTGTATTATTCACAGGCCTGTTTGACTGTAGAAGTAATTCCAATTCATAATAATTGTGTCAATTATTCTTCTCCACCAGTAAGCCAATTTAATGGAAAATAATTTAATGTAGTGTCTGTCGGTTGTAATTTCAAAAATCCAGAACTGGGTATTTTTCACAGAGCAGCCTGTATTGCTTTGTTAGGAGAATATATTAGAATCCAGACATCCAGAAAGGGCCCCTCACGTTCTCAGAGTCCATTTTCCCTTTTTTGAACAACACGGGGGTTAGGGTCACTGACCCCCGCGCGGTGGAAAGCGTGAGTATAACTTTACAGTCGGCCCTCGGTATCCGTGGCTTCAACCAACAGCAGATCGTCTGGTGCTGCAGTATTTACCATTGACCGAAACCTGTGTGTAAGTGGACCTGCACAGTTCAAACCTGGGTTGTTCAAGGGTCCACTTTACGGACAAGAAACACATAAATAGATGCAAACCAAACAGAGATCTTAGAGTGATCCCACTGATGTTTATGTACTTTTGTTCCCTCATTTGGTCCTTCAGATTCTCACTCAGTGGCTATTTGCTCTTATTTTAGGGACAATTTAAACCTAATTAGAAACCAGAAGCTCTTACATGTCCACAAGGGATTTAAAAGTTTGACAGCAGCAAGAAAAAATAGTGTAGCAATTATATAGCAAGGTAAAGGCTGCTACCAACACGAGGATAGCATTTCTCATTGATCTTAGACTTCTGAGTTTAGAACCTCTCATAACAGCCTCTAGAACAAAGAAAAAGTCGATGAATAAAGGACATGAAAAGGAGACATAAGCCTAGTGGGCAGGTCATCTGTGTGACAGCAAACAGCCCACACAGGCCAGAGGCCAAGGAGGTTGGTGTGTCCCAGCCTTGTCTACAGAGGGGGTCACCTACACGCTGCACCACGAACCAAATATGGTGACATCGGAAGGCTCAGAGCAAATGTTTTACAAATATTTATCCAAAAGCATTGAAGTAAGCATTCTCAAGGCTTACAGAGGTCAACCTGAGTTGTCTGGAAGGTGATGACATTTTTTTGGAGATTGCTTGATCCTTAATAAATGGGGGACCAGATGAGGATTTTCCCGTCTACTGTCTCAGAAATGTAATTCTGGAATTCCTTAGCTTCCTGGAGATTCTTGCTGCATTCTGGGCTTTTCCTGTATGAATACTTAGATGTTCTAAGTAAGTCACTCCCTAGGGAGGAGAGGGATGCATGAGGAGTAACCTTTGCTGATGACTCATGTGCTGTGTGGAAATTCCCCGTGCAAGTGAGCTGTCCTGGGTGAGTCTAAAGAGTTGATGCACTTTCAAAAGCCTCTGATTATCTAGGTGATACTAACACACTTGTAGCCTTTATAAGATCAGTTTTTTTTGTTTTGTTTTTTTTTTGCGGTAGGCGGGCCTCTCACTGTTGTGGCCTCTCCCGTTGTGGAGCACAGGCTCCGGACGCGCAGGCTCAGCGGCCATGGCTCATGCGCCCAGCCGCTCCGCGGCATGTGGGATCTTCCCGGACCGGGGCACGAACCTGTGTCCCCGCATCGGCAGGCAGACTCTCAACCACTGCGCCACCAGGGAAGCCCAGATCAGTTTTATTTTAAGATCAAAAATACAGAGCAACGGCTGGAAAGTCATCAAAAACGGACAGCCAGTTTCCCATTTTTGAAAGTATTCATTAAAAGGTTCCTGTTGCAAAAGGAACAAGAAATAGCTTGGGATCGTGGCAGCATGAATTGTGTTGTCAACACGTTAACTCCGGCTGGAGAGAGGTCTGCAAACCAAACCAGAGATGAGATGAAACATCACCAGAAGGTGCTGTGGTGTAGGGCACATGGACCGTTATTTCCTCACCTCTCTCCACTACTAACATGTTCTGATATTCGTGGCAGGGGTGAAAACACTGGGGACACGGGGTAAGTGAACTAATTTTTCTGCAGAATGAAGTTGAGTCATATAGCCTCTGTCATTCCAAAACTATTCTCTGCTGCCGCATTCTTCTGTAACTCTGGAGACGGGTTCCAGAAGTCTGTTCCTATCATGGATTATGAAAAAGATGAACTGTTCCAAAAAGCTGGAGATCGTTTCTAGCCTGTGTTTTCCTAGCTGTGGCTACATGACTGAAGTTCAGTGCACACGGGACATCTGAATAAGGTGCTAAAATGTCCCCATGAGCGTGTGGAGAACCGCCCTGTGGAGGCTGGCTCTTTTCTTGCTTCTCTTCTTTTGCAAGTTAACACATTCCTTCGATTTGGAGAGACTCCTTTTCGTTCGGTGGTGTTCTTACCTTCAGAAATATAAAATAAAATTTGCGCATCACCGTAATCTAGTTTGACTTTGGAGAATTACAGCCCAAGTTTTAGAAAATCACAGAATTGATAACTGAAGAATCACAATATTGTAACACGGTGGTTAAAATATTGTGGCATCTGATAGAAAACGAGTTATCGCCATGCCTCCATTATTTTCAGACTTTCGCAGCCCCTTTTCAACACAGAGACAGTTCTGGTGGAGGAGCCTGGGCGCGGTGGGTGGGTGGCAGGTGGCCGAGGCAGGGGGTGCCCGGCGGTGCCCGGATGCGGCGAGGGCTGGCGCGCGTCTGCCGGAAGAGAACCCAGATTCTTGCAGGAGATTAGATCAGAACGCACGATAGCGGACTGTCTTCACGACCGCATGGAGGCATCTCTTTTCACCGTCAAGTTTGGTTTGCTGAATCACACAAAAAAAGGGCAGGTCAAAAAAACTTCGATATTTAGATTGATATTAGGAAGGTAAGATAAACTGTGCCCGGCAGGTTGTTCCGGCTGTTCCTGGGGTCGGTGGCACGTTCCTCTTCTTTGAAATGGGCCCCAGCAGAGACTAATGATGTGCGCGCCATTCCTAAGCTTGGAAAATGATACAGCAAGAAAAAATACATGATTTCACACTCACGCAGACCTTCTGAAACTTAAAACTAATTTACACGTTCACGTAGAGTTGAAATGACAGAACTCGAGATTGAGTCGGCAGTTCCTGGAGCAGGATGGTGAGCCCCACGTGGCTGCAGGGTGATAGCGCCTGCTTGGGCTCAGCTCCGCCGCCTGTTGACCACGTGATCTTAGGCCGGCTCTGTACCTCTCAGGGTCTCTCTCCTGCAGCCCTGCTGCGGGATGCTGTGAGGTGAGGATGCTCGGCACTTACTCAGTGCCTGGTGCATCAGGTAAGTACAGTTCTGTGGCATCAGAGTAGATGGGGAAGGTCAGAATTTAAAAAGCTGCAGCTGGAAAATGCTGTTGTATACAAAATGCTTTCAAGATTCATTAGGGACACGAATGAGGAGAGAAATGGAACCCACAAGGAAGTTATTTCAAAGTATTACATTTATTAGAGGAGGTCATCCAAATGGAAAATGTACACTGAAGCAAATAAATGCCTTAACAAGCAAGCAAAATAATGATGAGTCCCTGAAAGGTTACTTACTGGTCCATGACGTTCAAAACTTAAAGTGAGGACCCCTCATTGCTCTGTGTCAAAAGAACAGTCATTGTTTTGTCTTGGCTTTTGTTTTGAAATATCAGAACAATAATAATTTTCCAGACAAAAATCCTCAATCAACACTATTTTTCTGTCTCATATATTCTTTTCTTTAAAATCTTATATTGAAGTAAAGTTGATTTACACTTCTGTTTCAGATATACAGCATAGTGATTCAGTTACTTTTTTTCAGATTATATTCCATTATAGGTTTTTATAAGATAATGGGTATAATTCCCTGCACTGTACAGTGTATCCTTGTTGCTTATCTATTTTATGTATAGAAGTTTGTATCAGTTAATACCACACTCCTAATTTGTCCATCCCTCCCTCTCCCCTTTCGTAACCATAAGTTTGTTCTCTATATCTGTTAGTCTGTTTCTGTTTTGTATATACATTCATTTGTATTATTGTTTAGATTCCACATGTAAGTGATATCCTATAGTATTTGTCTTTGTCTGACTTATTTCACTAAGTATAATATTCTCTAGGTCCATCCATGTTGCTGCAAATGGCAGTACTTCATGAATTTTTATGGCCAAGTAATATTTCATTTTGTGTGTGTGTGTGTGTGTGTGTGTGTGTCTATTAAATCAGTCATCTGTTGATGGGCACTTGGGTAGTTTCCATGTCTTGGCTATTGTATATAGTGCTGCCATGAACATTGGGGTGCATGTGTCTTTTCAAATTAGAATTTTTGCCTTTTCTGGATATATTCCCAGGAGTGGGATTGCTAGATCATATGGTAGTTCTATGTTTAGTTTTTTAAGGAACCTCCATACTGTTCTCCGTAGTGGATGTACCAATTTACATTCCCACCAGCAATATGAGAGAGTTCCCTTTTCTCCACGTCTCTCCAGCATTTATTATTTGTAGACTTTTTGATGATAGCCATTCTGACTGGTGTGAGGTGATACCTCATTGTGGTTTTGATTTGCATTTCTCTAATAATTAGCGATGTTAAGCATCTTTTCATGTGCCTGTTGGCCACCAGAATGTCTTCTTTCGAAAAATATCTATTCAGGTCTTCTGCCCATTTTTATTAGATTGTTCTTTTGATATTGAATTGTATGAGCTCTTTGTACAATTTTGGATTCTAGCCCTTCGTCAGTCACATCATGTGCAAATATTTTCTCCCATTCTATAGGTTGTCTTTTTGTTTTGTTGATGGTTTCCTTTTCTGGCAAAGGTTTTTAAGTTTAATTAGGTCCCATTTGTTTATTTTTGCTTTTAATTTTTTGTGCCTTGGGAGACTGATCCCAGAAAATATTGCTACAGTTTATGTTAAAGAGTGTTTTGCCTGTGTTCTCTTCTAGGAGTTTTATGGTGTCACCTCTTACATTTAGGTCCTTAAACTATTTTAAGTTTATTTTTGTATGAAGGAAGGTTCTAATTCCACTGTTTTACATGGAGCTGTCTAGTTTTCCAAGCACTACTTGTTGGAGAGACTGTCTTTTCTCCATTGTGTATTCTTGCCTCCTTTGTCATAGATGAATTGACCATAGGTGTGTGCATTTATTTCTGGGCTGTCTATTCTGTTCCATTGATCTATGTGTCTGTTTTTATGCTACTACCATGCTGCTTTGATTACTGTAGCTTTGTAGTATAGTCTGAGGTCTGGGAGGTTTATACCTCCAGCTTTGTTCTTTTTTCTCAGGATTGCTTGGGCAACTTGGGGTCTTTTATGGTTCTATATAAATTTTACGGTTATTTATTTCTATTTCTGTGAAAAAATGTCCTGCATATTTTGATAGGGAGAACATTAAATTGTAGATTGCCTTGGGTAGTATGGCCATTTTAATAATATTGATTCTTTCAATCTAAGAACATGGGATATATTTCCGTTTCTTTGAATCATGTTCAGTTTCCTTCATCAGTGTTTTGTAGTGTTTAGTGTGTAGATTTTTCACCTCCTTGGTTAAGTTTATTCCTAGGTATTTTATTTTATTTTTTTGATGTTATTTTAAACAGGTTTGTTTTTACACTTTCTCTTTCATTGTTAGTGCATAAAAATGCATCCGATTTCTGTATATTAACCTTGTATCCTGCATTCTTGCTGGATTCATCTATTAGTTCTAATAGTTTTGGGTGGAACTGTCTCATATAGTCCTCATAGAATTCAGGCTCGATATTGAAATGTTTTTTCTGAAAATAGAGAAGGATACAAAGACAAGATTCAAAAGAATCGATGTCAGGCCCCTTCTCTTTTATATCTTGTTTCCTGCTCCCTCAGTTTTCCATGGGGATGGTGTTTCTGGTTATTTCTGGTAGCAGCACATCCACATCAGACAATGGTTTTCTTCACAGATAGTCTGCAGTGAGACACCGAACGAGGTCAAAGCAAAGATTGCTTAGACACTCCCTGGGGACTTGCCCTGGGTGGTTACCGTCCTCTCCTCCTGCCAGTCCTCACCGAAGCCGTGACCACAGTGCACGGTGAGAGTCACCGTGTCAGTGCCTTCGGCCAGGAGGCAGTATTCTGTCAACATCTAGGAGCAAACTTGGAAGAGCTGAGAGAAGAGAGAAGCTCACCTCCACGCTCGTGTTAGAAATGTATGGAGGTGAGCAGATGAGTAGGGCTGGGGCGGGGCAGCAGGGGAAGAGGGTTAGGACATGTGTTCCGAGAGGAGAGGTCTGGCTTTGTTACGGAAAGTCCGGGGCCCTTTGGGAACAGTAGCCACTCCTTTTTGCTACTGTTTCTTTAGAGAAAGGTCGTGAGACTAAAGTCTCTTATGAAGCAGTTTTGAGACATTCAGTTCCAGACTGATTACAGAGATGAGTATGAAGCTTATTTTTACTGTATTTTTTTAATGGAGTTCTCATTTCAGGAAAGGCAAAGAAACCAGTGAGAGCTCTGCAGTTAATATTTCTTCTAAAATCAGATAATTAAGACACATGGGCACGTGAAGAGAAAAATTTACACTGGTGGCCCTGGAGTTCCATGTGTTCAGCTACAAAATGAAGTCACTTATAATCACCTATTTTAGCCCTTGTCATGGCTCTGCTCTGCTACACATATATGTCCAATAAGTATTTGTTGAACGAATAATAAACAGCCTCGGAAGAAGAGACAGTGGGAGGTGCCAGGTCTAAAAGAGCCCCTCGCTCCACCCATCCTGACTCTCACCGGGGTTCCCACAGGCCAGACTGAGCAGACTCGTCAGACCTAGGTCCTGCTCAGTCCTGGGTGCTACAGAGTCCAGCAGGTACTCTGCCCGCCAGGACCAGACTCCCTATTCCCTACTCACTTGGTCCTCCTCTCAAGGATTGGAGACCTTCTAGGTCACAGTACTGTGATGAGCGCCCACCTCCCTGCGACATTGCTGACTAGAGTTTAAATGTTAGACTACTGACAGTGGGGTCGGGTAGATGCGCGGAACCCAGGAAGATGCCTGAAAAGACTTCCCTAGTGTTTGAGGAGAAAATCCTTACAGGGTATGTGCCCCAAACGGATCTACCTGCTACCTACACTAGTCACAGGGGTTCGATTACACACACAAATGTGCATTCTCTCTCTCTCTCTTTCTCTCCCCACCAGCCTCCCCTGCCGACACACACACACACACACACACACACACACACACACAGAATCTGGTTGCTTAAGTTTCAGATAGTCTACTTTCAGAAGAGTTTCCAGAAATACATCATGTACCAAACAGAGATATTACCTGAGCTTTTTTTTAGTTCTAATAGAGAGCAACACAGGCTGCATTATTTTTCAAATATCACGCTTGAAAAGCACAGACAGGACACAAATATATTTAGAAAAATCGGTTATTGAAATTCTTTTAAAAGGAGAATAACGCTACATGCCTTATCCCACCTTTCTCTGAATGTGACATTTCTCCCCTGTCCCAGGCTGCATCTAAGAAAAACGAAAGGGAATACGCTGTGTCTTCTTTTTTGAGTAATGAAGCTTCGGTTTTCCCCACCTTTTCAGTGCATAGCACCTTCTTTTATTTCTGGTCAGGCAGGCGTAGGTCTTGATCCCTGAAGGGTGCTCTTCTGAGTCCCCTAATATCACTGACTGACTTATTCTCATCTAGGTCATCGTAAGCATCACCAACTTCCCTGCCTCAGCAAAACCTCCACTGCTTGAAATATAGCAAGCTTGTCCATTTTGGAAAGGACCGCCCTAACTGGAGTGGGAAAAGAACCGAAGTGTTGAACTTCTTACCTAACTTCCGTTTAGAGTTCTGGGATTTAAATACATACGTGCACACATACCCACATGCAAGAAAGTGACAAAAGCATTTTATTTATTTTTTTAAAACACTTTATTTACTTATCTTGGCCGCACGGGCTCTTTGTTGCGTCACGCAGGCTTCTCTAGTCATGGTGCGCGGGTTTCTGTAGTTGCGGCACGCGGGGTCTAGAGCACATGGGCTCCGTAGTTGTGGCGCATGGGCTTAGTAGCGGTATGTGGGATCTTAGTTCCCCGACCAGGGATCTAACCCCAGACCCCCTGCATTGGGAGCATGGCGTCTTAACCACTGGACCACCAGGGAAATCCCGGCAACAGCATTTTTAAAAATGATGAGATGCTGGAGTTAGAACAGGGGTTTTCAGTCTCCAGTTCAATGCTCCGCTTTTACAGATGAGAGAGTTGAGGCCTGTGCAGATGGTCATTGGCAAATGATCCTCCAGGCTTCCAGTTTATGTCGTAATTCACAGCGAGTGCTGATTTTAGCAGCAAATGAACAAACGTGCAGGAAGAAATCACACAGACTGTGGCTTGGGTAACCTCCTATCTTGGTAGGATCGTTGAGCAGTGTTGCATTCCTCTCATTCCCCCACGCCAGTCCCGCAGAAGGGCAAGGAAGTGGAGAAAAGAAAAAGGAATGAACAAAGCTGATGGGCTTTCGTCCCAGAAGAATCCTATTTAATCCCAGCTTTATAAAGTTTTGCTTTATTCCATGGCAACGTGGGTGTACACGTCCCGCTGGATGTTTCAGTTGCTTGGAGCAGGTGAGGTCTATGCCGAGTTCAAGCAGGAGGCAAAGTGGAGACGGGCCCCAGAGGTAGATGCCGGGCCTGTCATCCCGTCTGTGCCTCGGCCTTTGCTGTGAGATCCAGAAGGATCCCCTGACGCTGACCATCGAAGCAGAGCAAACACTGTGTAGGCAGCTTTCCGCATGGCCAGGAAGGAGAAGGGAATCGGGAGACTTGTGTCCTGTTCACAGGCAGGAGGTGAAGGGGCTGTCCCACCCCACTAGTTGTGTGCTACAGTGGAGAACTTATAAGAGATGCAGTTTCCAAAATTGACTTTGTATGTTTTGGGGTTAAGGCTTTTGGGGGCAAGAGGAAAGAAACAGTTGTTTTGAATATATACTTCCTTTTGCTTCTGTTACTTATAATTGTGTTTTGCCTAAAACTTCAGAATCTTCAAGAAATAGATGAAAAGTTCTCTCAGAATGTTTTGATTGAAAGGAGAATTGAAACCGGAGAGCCTGAGGGTGTCCGTTAAACCAGGGCCGGATGACTGTCTCTTCACAAGCTGCCCATGTGTGTTGGCAGAGTCCTGGCAACTCAGTGGCTTCTTGGGTCTCTTCGTCTCTTTCAGACTGTGACTCTCCTTCCCTTCTAACCACTCTTACCCATGTGCCTGCGTGTACGTGTCTGTGTGTGCTCACGTGTAGCTCACAAGAACTCTAAAGAGATATAGTTCTGCTTAAATACTGGTATGTTTGCAGTCTACATTTCAAATCAGTATAGAATCACAGGATTCTCTCCAAATTGTAGTTGAAAGAGAAAACAAAATTTATCTTACAGATATACTCACGGCACACTCAGGTCACACATACAGAGATGTTCCAGAACGTAGCTTATCTCTTGAGAGACAATTGACATGGTTTTCTGGACAAGGCAAGGCAAAATATTCTGTAACTTAGCAACATAAACAGAATAGAGCCAGTGTTGCAGCACACTTTTCTCTTGGACTGGGCCAGAAAGTAACACAGGGAAAACAGTGTCGAGAAAGCTGAAAGACTCCTGCAACCAGTGCTGGGATTAGCTCTGTCCCCGCAGTAGGGATTCCGCCAGGTATGCACCAGTGCCAGCACCTCCTTGACCACGACATTGCGTGCAGCTCTCTCTCCCTTTGTACGTGACCTCCAGGAAAGTGAAATGGGTATGCTTTATAAAGTTCCAGTGCCTACTTAACTGTTACTTTACGGAACATCAGTCCAGGTGTCATAGCTATTACTAGCAAAGTAATTTGGGGGTGAGTTCCTCAGGGAACTTTGCACAGACTTCAGCACATACAGCCCGGCACATGGTGTGTTGACCACTGTCATTAGTGGTGCTGGTTTCCCTTTTTAAGGAAGTGACTTTTCTATGCAAAGGCACCAACTACATAAGGACAGCTTCCTGTCAGCACGTTTGCCCATTAATTGTTTCCACTAATAGGACCAGGAACGGTTGTTCAGCCTTTTGTTGACTCATGGATGCACCGTAGTCAAATTGCTTCGATGTGTTTAGATAAATACTGATAAATGCTTTTAACAATGTGCTGTTTTGTCTCCTTAAAGAGGTCCTTGAAAGATGACAGCACAGGTGAAAAGATGCCAGGAGTCACCTGACATCTCCAAGTGAACCTGTTTTCTTTACTTGTGAATTTGCCAGCTTCTAAAATGTCAGACACCTAGGACTTTCATTAATTTTTTTAGGTACATGGCTACAGTTCAGTTTAATTCACCATCTGGAAGGTTCCCCACCAGTCAGACTAAAATTTCTCATGCTAACGTCTCACTACTTGTACATAAGCGCTCAGGCTTCGCTCTGTGTGATTACTTTCACTCACTCCCCGATCCCCTTGTCATCATTTTCCTTCCAACCTGTCGGTCTTTCTTCTGTCATTTAACCACTTAATTATCTCTGATTTTTCCAAAAACTGAAGGAATTTCCTCAGTTCAGAGAGTCCCGGATCAATGAAGGGCTGATTCAGTCCTGGGCAGCCTGAGTGTGCTGAGTGCTGTCGTCCACATCAGCTTCCCAGGTCTCCCACTCAGCGTGCTCCCTTGTCTGTGGAAAGCTGTGAGTGTAGTGCCTTCCTACTAGGATTTTTTGTGAGAATAAAATCAAATACTCACTGGAAAACTTTAGCACAGTGAGTGGCTGAGGCACGTACCACCGACGGAAGGGGTGTGCAGTGTAGATGCCATAGCGATGCATGCATGTGTATCACCCCAAACTCCCCACTGCAACTCTGAGTGCAGCTCACACTTTGTATGTGGCCCATGGGGACGTGAAATGTGTATTATTCCGTAATGTTCAAGTGTGAACTCAGTTTTGAATTTACATAACATTATGGGCTCTTAGCTGCTGTTAAGAGCATTTATATCTACTTTGTCCCGTTTTTCCCATGAGGAAACCAAGGAGCAGAAATTAGAATACTTTCTAGAATCATCTGAACCACATCCCTGTTAAGTAGAGAGACAGGCACACCTACATCAGATTTGGTTTTCCCCACCTCTTAAGATGTTATCAGCTTCATTTAAAAAAAAACAAACGCGGGGGGGGGGGACCTTCCCTGGTGGCGCAGTGGTTGAGAGTCCGCCTGCCGATGCAGGGGACACGGGTTCGTGCCCCAGGAGGATCCCACATGCCGCGGAGCAGCTGGGCCCGTGAGCCATGGCTGTGGCCTGTGGAGCCTGTGCTCCGCAACGGGAGAGGCCACAACAGTGAGAGGCCTGCGTACCAAAAAAAAAACCACACAAAAAACGGAGGGGTGGCCCTGGCGGTCCAGTGGTTAGGACTCTGCGATGTCACTGCTGAGTGCCCAGGTTCAGTCCCTGGGGACTGATCTAAACTCCCACCACCCTGGCGTGGGGTGGCCAAAATGTTTTTCAAAAGGCAAATATGTTGTCTACTCTCACTTAGTCAAGCAATTATAACATATTTTTCTTTGAAGACTGTGTACTTACTGGGATGTGTATCTTCCACAAGGAATAAATTTTAGGCAAATTACGGTTAAAATACTGTTTGCATCTTTTCCCCTTTAGAATTGAAATAATCACGTCTTAGATTGAGTTAAACTAGCTCTTTCTGAGCGAGTGTAAGCCACACCCTTCGCCTGGCCTGGAGAGGCAAGTGGGCGGAGCCACTGGGTGTGGGCGGGGCTCCTCTGGCGCTGGGCGTGGCCGGCAGTCCCTGGCGCGTGCTCTCTCTGTTTTCCTGCGGGTCCACCAGGGGCACAGGCTCTGCTCCTCCTGAGGGGCCCTGGCTCAGTCTAAGGTGCTCACTATTAACCCCAAGAGAAAACCAAGAGGCTGGCTCCCCGCCCTGCCCACTTGCTCTGAGGCATGCTGAAAATGTTTTAGAATATCTGTTTTGACCATGAGTCCCCATCCAGATCCACAAAAAAACTTGTGGTGTGTTCACGTGTTCACTGTGAGATCCCATTTTGAGTCTCCTCCTGGCTAACCAATTACTTCTTGACTTTAATACTTTGCTGCATTTACATCCTGGCGGTCTCAGTTAGAGCTGAAAGTTATGAGGATGTCATCAAACTAGAGCCCTGGTTTACAGCTGATTCCCTTTGTCTGGTTTGTGTTTATAAAATAGAAACAGAAAGTGTGAGCAGTGACATTTTTTTTTTTAACATCTTTATTGGCATATAATTGCTTTACAATGGTGTGTTAGTTTCTGCTTTATAACGAAGTGTATCAGCTATACGTATACATATATCCCTATATCTCCTCCCTCTTGCATCTCCCTCCCACCCTCCCTATGCCACCCCTCTAGGTGGTCACAGAGCACTGAGCTGATCTCCCTGTGCTATGGGGCTGCTTCCCACTAGCTATCTGTTTTACATTTGGTAGTGTGTATATGTTCATGCCACTCTCTTCACTTCGTCCCAGCTTACCCTTCCCTCTCCCCGTGTCCTCAAGTCCATTCTCTACGTCTGTGTCTTTATTCCTGTCCTGCCCCTAGGTTCTTCAGAACCTTTTTTTTTTTAGATTCCATATATATATGAGTTAGCATACAGTATTTGTTTTTCTCTTTCTGACTTACTTCACTCTGTATGACAGTCTCTAGGTCCATCCACCTCACTACAAATAACTCAGTTTCGTTCCTTTTTATGGCTGAGTAATATTCCATTGTATATATATGCCACATCTTCTTTATCCATTCATCTGTCGATGGACACTTAAGTTGCTTCCATGTCCTGGCTGTTGTAAATAGAGCTGCAGTGAACATTGTGGTACATGACTCTTTTTGAATTATGGTTTTCTCAGGGTATATGCCCAGTAGTGGGATTGCTGGGTCGTATGGTAGTTCTATTTGTAGTTTTTTGAGGAACCTCCATACTGTTCTCCATAGTGGTTGTATCAATTTACATTCCCACCAACAGTGCAAGAGGGAGCCCTTTTCTCCACACCCTCTCCAGCATTTATTGTTTATAGATTTTTGCTGATGGCCATTCTGACTGGTGTGAGGTGATACCTCATTGTAGTTTTGATTTGCGTTTCTCTAATGATTAGTGATGTTGAGCATCGACATATGCTTTCACTCAGTGTGAAAGGCCACTCAAAAGTCTTTTCAAAATTATTTTTGAGACTAATATGGATTTTTTTTAATATCTAATTATTTTAAACATCTTCTTGCCTGTTCCCCAAATACATGATGTTCTTACCTAGGATGTATCAGGGAGAGGATAATTTCTCCCTACCCCTCTTGAGTTCTTTAGGCTGGTCTAATAATTAAATTGACACAAGACAGATTAACAGGAGGAAAAAACCAATTTAATTCATATGTGTGAAGGTCTCATAGAAATGGGACCATCGAAGTGACCAGAGCAGACTGTTTTTATATCATTTTTAAACTAAAACACTTGTGAAGATTTAACAAACAAAGGGGCTTGTGCTTGGGGCAGCAGCCTAATGAAGAAGTGGCCAGATTTTGTTTATACGGCCTTCTTAGCCTTGATTTCCCTAAATCTGGTGCCAAGTATGCCCTCTGTCCTCTTGGTACAGGAAGGACACCGTCACATGGGAGATTATTTATTTCCCACTTTCTGGGGGAAAGAGGAGGGTCAGAGTGTGGGGTTTTATACCTTTTTTCCACCAGCTGTTTGTTAAGTAACTTTAATTCAAACTAATCAGTATGCTTTTGAGGCATGTTTTGGGGTGGCCTGCCCCGGGGCCCAACAGATGTATAGTATTATTAAAGAATATCTAATACTTAGGAATGCATATTTTTATGTTATAAACTACTACGGCAATGAATTGACCCATTCATTGAAGTCAAAAGAAATTTGTAATCAATGAGTAAGCTTGTTGGCTGTCAAAATTGAGGTTATATTTTCTTCAGGTAGCTAACCTATCATTCCAATTACCAAATAAAGAGCTCTCTTCTGAAGAGTATTTCAACAACACCTTTCCATCCAGAATTTGAACCATGAGGTTGTATTTCAGAAGTCTATTTTAGACAACTTTGGTGAAGATTCTAACAGTTACGTTAATGGAAAACCGATATAAGAACAACCTCAAGAAGACATTTCACAATACTAGTGAAGTTCCTTTGTCACCCTCTTAAAACTCTTACGGAACATTTGGAAGTCACTGAGTGAGGGTCAGGGGTGTCCAGGTGGCTGCACGGTCAGCCCGCTGCTAGAGCAGGGTCAGGTAGCTCCAGGCTGCGGGCTCGTGATTGGCACGGTGAAGACAAAGCTCAAAGGAGCCAGTGTCAACTTCACCAGCCGGGACACCAGCTTTGACGACCTGGCCTTCCTCGCCCGTGCTTCCTGGGCACCTACAGCCACATTCCTTTCGCTCAGCCCTTCTCCTGGAGGTCATTCTTTCAACTGAGTTGTAAGCACCGTGGCAGAAGTTCTCATCTCAGGGCTTTTGGAATAGAAACAGTTTTCAGACCATGCTCACGGTGGGGGGGGGGGGGGGGGGGGGGGGAGTGAGGAAAAAAAATAACACAAGCAAAAAAGAAACCCGTGTATCTTGGAACACATTTGGCAATCTGAATTTCTCCCCAGATTTGGTCACGCTCACGTCGCAGGTGATACGTAGCCGTGTCCTTCCCAGATCTTGGGAACACATCTTCTTGAACTCGCTTACAAACGGGCTCCCTGAAGCGCGGGCTCCTCTGACAGGGACACCCCAGGGCAGGGCCAGAGGCAGTGGGGAGACGAGGCGGGAGCTCGGGCCCATCACAAGTGCACCGCAGCTGCCTTGGCTGGCAAGCGCTGAGCTACACGATGTACTCCGGGATTGGAACCCTTTTTTTTTTTCAGTTGGTTTGTAAATAGGATTGCACAAAAATCCATGCAAATCAACTCTCCGGATCCGAATTTGCTGAGCTAAGAAGACCATTGAATCAGAGGGGCTGCTTTCAGTGGTGGGACTGTGACAGAGTAGCTCTGCAGGGCAGGGCTTCAGAAAGACAAGCTCACTGCACGGTAATTTCCAATAACCTGGAAATGTCAACACTGTTTAGCTCGATTAATTGTCCTTGTTCACTTGTCCAGCCTAGCAGTTATCCATTACTAACTAGAAATGAATGGGGTGTTTGCTGTTAGAACATCTCATGTAAGGTACTGCTACTGCGTATTATGACATTCTATTAGTGATGTTTCATCAGCTTGAAAGGTATTACAATCCAAACTCTGTGTGAGTTTTATTAGTTTTTCAGGTGGCATACCTAGCTAAAATTCTAATTGAAATACGATTTTCATCATAGTTGAATAAATAACCGAAATGGTAACACATGTTAAATACCCGTAAAACGTTAAGAAAGACCTGTAAGTTCCTTCAATCTGAGGGGCACTACAAGACAGTTTTGTTATCAGACTCAGGGTCCCAGTGAAAGCTGGATGCATCAGTTAGAGAGAATCCCAGTAAACCCTGTGCTTATTCACTTTGATGATTGAAATTTCCAGTATGTTATGTGGCCTGGACTTAGGAACACAATTAATGTCGAGAGAAGAATTCTCCTTTTTATTTCTCTCACCTAGTTCACCTATTTTCACACACACCCGCCAAAAAGAGCCAAGCGAACACGCACACGCACACACGCACGTTCACCTTTTTCATCTATATCAATTTTCAGAGCTCATCTCAGTAAGACCTGTTTCCTACTTGATCTCTGCTTCTTCCAACAGCCTCCCCTGCAAGGAGGTAGTTTCTTCTCCTTTGTATTTCACTTGTAGAGGATACAGCTCATTCACCCTTGAGGAAGAGTATTGTCCCTCCCCTACTGTTCTGGTTATGTTCTATAACACCCATGGAGCTCTGAGCACCCCTTCATTTATTCTGGACCTCTGTAATACCACCCCATCATTGGCGTCGCCCCGTAGGATGTCAATAAATATACGATGAATAAAACAGAGAATGAGGGAAATTGACTTAGCAACCGAAGTCCTGAACCTTCTCTGCTTTGGTGTTTGAAAACCGAGTTCACTACCATCACAGGACATATAAAGGCAGAATGAAAATTGTACAAAAACCTGTGTTGCTACCAGCGTCTGCACGGGTGCTGAACAAACACCCATGTAGTAATGGAGGAGTTGCTAAGTCATCCAGTGTCTTGGTGAGATCAATTACAGATTATTATTTAGACTCAAAGATTCCAAAGAAGGTATTTGGATCAAATCTTCATTCTTTGTAAAGCTAGGTGGAAGTTGGCAGTTTAATATTCTGTGCTGGATGTGGTATTTTTAAAAACGTTATCGGTGTGCCTGGCATAGGACCTTGGCCACATAGAAATTCCCTGATAATCGTTGAATAGAAGTTCAATGTAGAAGATCACATTAAGACTGTGAACTTATTTCCTGGGTGGTTAACACAGTAAATAACTAAATATTTTGCACCACATAAGCTGTAGAACAGTTTAATTGCTTAATTTTCTAATCTCAGTCTTGGTATTTATTTGGAAAGTAAAACTTTGGCTTCCTTCTCTTTCTTTAACAGTGAAAAGCATGTGTGTGTCATGTGCCCTACTGCACCCTTCCTAGTCTAATATCCAGATCGACGATGCGTGATTGTGATGTAATTAAATGACAGAAATGTTGACTCGCGAGTGGAACCAACCCAGGGGAAGCCAGGCTGGGCAGCGTGTAGACTGAAAGATCCAGGGCTGCCAGAGTGCCAGAAACAGGCCAGAGCAGGAACCCAGGTCTCTGGGCAGGAGTGGCAACGTGCTGTGAGGCCGCAGGGGCTCTCGGGTGCTAGATTTGGTGAAACGCTCTTGCAAAGGCTTGGAGAGGTGCTCTTCTGGGTGCACCGTCAGCTTTTCTTTTGAACTAAGGCAGTGACAGAGAGCTGGACGTTCTCTCCTGGGCTGGGGGCTGCAGAACAGCCTCTGACGCCCTCGGGCTCTGCTTGGTTTGGTTCACAGAGCTGCACAGGATCGCGGTGTTTCGCCAGTGAAAGGCGATGGGTGGTGAGCCAGGATGCTGTGGGTGACGGAGGGAGCGGGGCGGGCACCTTAGCTGCCTCTCTTGGGGTAAAGTACACAGCGGGCCTGCTGCCTTTCCTCCCTGGGCGGGAGAACAGCCTAGAATAGGCTTCATATGTTCCTCCTGGCTTTCTAGAAACTCCGGAGTGTTTACCCTTCCCCTGCGGTATGTTCCAGTGCCCGGGTGTCCCCTTGCCTGTGGGCACGGGGGTGGGGGGGCAGCGTGACAGCTGTGGGGCCGGGGTGGGGGAGGGCGGTTGAGGACCTGCCTTCCACGACGGCGTATCTCCCTAAAGCCCACAACAGTGCCAGAAAGGTCCCTTCTCACAGCCATACTTTAGGTACCCCCCTTCTCCAGAGGTGCCGCACTTTTAGAGAAATACTTTTCTTTTGCTTTATTTTCCTTAACACTTAGACTCTATGCTGATCGTACTAAGTCAAACAATACCTAAGTGTGCAAAGAGTCTGTAAGCTTCCTCCTTCCTTCATCTGGTCCCAACCCGCTGAGGAGAACCGTTCTTACACGCCGTTGCGTGTCTTTCCACCTGTAGAAAATGTTTATCTCTACCTGTCAGCTTGGGGACCACACTGATGCTGCAATGGCTGAATCTGTCGGATTAAGGAACTGCCAGTGTGGCTGACATGGTGAGAGCCTGGAAGCCGTGATGGGTCCACGGTGTGGGGCTCTGCTCAGAAGGACGGAGGCGTGGGCAGCCGCGGGCAACACTGGGTCTCTGGGTCCCAGAGTATCGCCTCCATCACCTGGGCATCCTCCACAGAGACGTGGAGTAAGCAAACGGTTCAGGAACTCTGCTGTTTCGTGCAGCCCTACATCCTTGTATGGCCTAGAGCGTGGTAACAAGCACAGGGCACCAGACTCTCCTCCACCTCCAGGTACCAAGTACTTGTGTTCAGTTTCGGTGTCAAAGGGAGAAGAGAAAATAAGGTCGGCACGTAGTGGTTCTTCTTCACTCTTTCCTGCCGTGAGTGACAGGCTGTTGCCAGAAGTGAACATTTGTGTATTTTGAGAGCTCTTCCTATGTTCTGTTCATGAGTCCTCTGTCAGATATGTGGTTTGCAGTGTTTACCCCCAGTCCGTAGCTTGTCTTTGCAACCCCTTAGAAGGGTCTTTGCAGGTGACGCGTTTCTTTTAATGGATCATGCTTTTGGTGTCATATCTGAGAATTCCGCACTGAAGTCCAAATCCTGAGGGTTTTCTCTTACGTGATCTTATAAAAGTTTCATAGTTTTGCATTTTAGACTTAAATCTTTGATCCATTTTGAATATAAAGTGTGAGCTTTAGGTCGCCATTCATTCTTTTGCCCCTGAGGTCTAGTTGCCCCTGTGCCATCTGTAGAAAAGACGCTACCCTATTTCAAGACATATTACACAGCTGTAATAATCAGTTGTTTCTTTGTGTTTTGATAATAAATGCCGGTCACTGCGATGTGGACATGGTGGGGACAAAGAGGGGACGTTCCTCCCTGTGGCACTGTGACCTCAGGGTGACCCGGTGGTTGGGGTGCTGGTGAGTGATGACAAGACCTCGCCACAACCCAGCCACCAGACACTTAGAAAAATGCCCACAAAAGGTGCACTGCAAAGCATGAAAGCTCAATTCTGGACTTTAAATGCTTAAAAAAAGTACATGGTTGGGCTTCCCTGGTGGCGCAGTGGTTGAGAATCTGCCTGCTAATGCAGGGGACACGGGTTCGAGCCCTGGTCTGGGAGGATCCCACATGCCGCGGAGCAGCTAGGCCCATGAGCCACAACTACTGAGCCTGCGCGTCTGGAGCCTGCGCTCCGCAACAAGAGAGGCCGCGATAGTGAGAGGCCTGCGCACCGCGATGAAGAGTGGCCCCCGCTTGTCAAAAAATAAAAGTACATGGTTACCCAAATGTAAAATCGATAGCTAGTGGGAAGCAGCCGCATCGCACAGGGAGATCAGCTCAGTGCTTTGTGACCACCTAGAGGGGTGGGATAGGGAGGGTGGGAGGGAGGGAGACGCCAGAGGGAGGGGATATGGAGATATATGTATACATATAGCTGACTCACTTTGTTATACAGCAGCAACTAACACACCATTGTAAAGCAATTATACGCCAATAAAGATGTTAAAAAAATAAATAAATTTTAAAAAAGTATATGGTTACCACGTTTATATCAAACAGTTTTTCAGGTGGAGTTTTTCCTAACGTAAAACAAAAGCAATCTGAACAGAAAGCGTTTTGAAACACGCTTTTGGTGGGGCTCCTTGCAGATAGGGAGTGGAAATGATTAACAGGGCGGTTATCAACTGTGGACTTCCGGCAGCAGAGGCAATGTTATTTTTTGATGTAGTGTGGGCCTGAGGCACATACCCCAGACATTCGATTTTGTGGACAGTCTCTTTCCTCGTCCACGGCAAGGAACAGGAGGAAAATGCAGTGCTGGCAGAGGACGTGCGTCTTTTTCTTGGTCATTCCTGCTGCTGGTAGGAAGCAGACGTATTTAGCCTGGCTCTGCTTTCTGCTTTGCTGTGTGTTGCAGAACCCCAACAGAACCCAGGTCCCCAGGAAGCTGGGGTGTGGGTGAACTCAAGCTGCAGTGCCGGAGCGCACCTGCCCTTGGCCACGGTGCAGAGCGGGGGGGTGGGGCAGCCTCTAAATTCCCCGTGGGCAAAGCCTCCCCTTGGCGAGCAGGCCGTCACCAAGTTACCCCCCAACCTAGGGTAACAGTGGCTGTTTCTACACAACTCCCTGGTGTTGCTGGGAAGAGAAGGGCAAAGAGATCATTTTGGAGTAGTGAATTTTCTTTCTTTTTAACCTTCCAGCTCTTTTCCTCTCTTCAGAACATGCTGTCAGTGTTTTCTTGTTTATTCTATAGGAGATTTTGAAGCCGGTTGTAGACTCACAAAAAGTTGGCACAGGAAAGGTGTCAAGATAACATTTGGTTCAATGGCTTTCAAACATTACCAAACTGAGAAATTCATTTTAAAAATTATGACATTTACACATGACTATATGTGAAGTTTCATGAAATAATACCGTCTTTATAATATCACTCTGATACTGTCCATTTTCTTTTCTTTCCATTCTATTTCTTTTTCTCGTCTGTTATGCTGGTATAACAACCCACTAAGATGATTTCCCAACACTGCTGGGTTGAGACCCACAGTTTGAAATAGCATCTAGGGCATGACTCTTACGTACAGAACAAGAAATTGAGGCCATTAGTAGATAAGTGATTAACCCAAAGTTGTTTAAAGCTAGTTACAAAGTGGCAGAATCTGGATTAGAACTGTTTTGGCATCAGGAACTTGGGTCGTTCTTGGTACTTCAATGAGTAGAAAGATAGTCTTTGAACCTCACACATGGATAGAAGATACAGTACCTTACATTATTCCCCATTTTCCTTTTCTCCTTTCTGCCACCAGTCATTGGATTAGGACCCACACCAGTCAGGTATGACCTCATTTTAACCTGATTACATCTTTAAAGACCTTATTTCCAAATAAGGTCACATCACAGATACCAGAGGTCAGGACATGGACACCTCTTATTGAACAGTTCAAGTCACAGCACAGTCATCTGCATATTCCACGTGGAGACTTTGCTCTGAGTGGTCGTAACCACTGCAATGTCAGTGTCGCAGACAGCTTGAAGCATATGATCTCTGAAATGCGTTGAAAACATTGTGTTCCCTTCCTTAGTCTGCAGTCAGCCAGCCTTGAACTCCAGTGAAGGGCTTCCTTTGGATTTTCTTCATGACTCACTCCACTGAGCCCTACCCATATTCCAGAAGGACTATAGCAGATACCTTTGCCAATGGTCTAGAGCCCTCGCTGAAAGCTTTCTTTGGTGAATACAATGTGAGAACGACACACAGTAGGTCACTCTTGCAGGGGAATGACAGCTTACCTGCAGTATAACAAAAAGAGTGATATGGTGAGACACTGTATAAATCCCAAGTTTTAAATTACAGCTAGGCTGAGTGGAGATCTCTGCTGGGTCTACAGATGATAACAAAGACTGAGGAAAGGGAATCCTTTTATGCCCTTCGAAAATTGCAACTCATTAATCAAACTTGTGTTTTCAAAATATGTGAAGAGGAGATCAAGATGGTGGAGTAGAGGGATGTTGAGCTCACCTCCTCCCACAAATACATCAAAAATACATCTATGTGTGGAACAGTTCTCATGGAATACCTGCTGAAAGCTTGCAGAAGATCTCATACAACCAAAGCTGCAAAAAAAGATCCCCATGTAACCAGGTAGGATGAAGGGAAAAAGGAGAAGAGGAGGAATCGGGAGGGGACCTGCACCCCTGGGAGGAAGCCGTGAAAGAGGAAAGGTTCCCTCACCCTGGGAACCTCCCTCACCAGCCAGGAGGTCAGCCTGAACAGATGGGGAGCATCAGAGGCTGGAGAGGAGAGTGTGGGAGCTGGCCTGTGGCCCCACAGGGTAGAGAGAGACCAGGACAGACAGTCCTGGCCACATCACTGCACTTCCCAGCCCAAGACGGGCACGTGCTGGTGTGTGCTGCAACTGGCTTCAGTGGACAGACCCAGGGAGAGGACTTGGTGTGGCCACTCGGAGACAGCCCCAAGGGTCTGGAGTGTGGCCACAGAAGGGAAGAGGTACGATTGTCATTGTATGTAGATCTCTATGTACTCTATATAGAAAACCACACAAAAACTATTAGAGCTGATAAATGATTTCAGGAAGGTAGCAGGATACAAGATTAATACACATAAATCTGTTGCAGTTCTTTACACTGACAATGAAATATCAGAAAGAGGAAGTGAAAAAAAAACAAACCTGTTTAAAATTGTGTCAAAAAAATAAAATACCTAGGAATAAACCAAGGAGGTTTCTGAAAGACTTATACATTGAGAACTATAAAACGTTGATAAAGGAAATCAAAGATGATTCAAGGAAATGGAAAAATATCCCATGCTCTTGGATTGAAAGAATTAATATTGTTTAAATGGCCATACTACCCAAAGCAATCTACAGATTTAATGTGATCCCCATCAAATTACCCATGATATTTTTCACAGAACTAGCATAAATAATTCTAAAATGTCTATGGAACAACAAAAGACCCAGAATTGCAAAAGCAATCCTGAGGAAAATGAACAAAGCAGGAGGCATAACCCTCCTGGACTTCAGACAATACTACAGAGCTACAGTAATGAAAACGGCATGGTATTGGCACAGAAACAGACATATGGATCAATGGAACAGAATAGAGAGCCCAGAAATAAACCCATACACCTATGGTCAATTAATTTTCGACAAAGGAGGCAAGAATATACAATGGAGAAAAGACAGTCTCTTCAGCAAGTGGTGTTGGGAAAGCTGGACAGCTGCATGTAAATCAATGAAGTTAGAACACACCCTCACACCATACACAAAAATAAATTCAAAATGGCTTAAAGACTTAAATATAAGACATGCCACCATAAAACTCCTAGAAGAGAACATAGGTAAGACATTCTCTTAAATAATCTTAGCAGTGTTTTCTTAAGTCAGTCTCCCAAGGCAATAGAAATAAAAGCAAAAATAAACAAATGGGACCTAATCAGACTTACCAGCTTTTGCACAGCAAAGGAAACCATAAACAAAACAAAAAGACAGCGTTCAGAATGGGAGAAAATATTTGCAAACAATGTGACTGACAGGGGCTTAATTTCCCAAATATACAAACAGCTCATACAACTCAATAACAAAAAAACAAACAACCCAGTCATAAAATGGGCAAAAGACCTAAATAGACACTTCTCCAAAGAAAATATACTGATAGCCAATAGGCACATAAAAAGATACTCAGCATTGCTAATTATTAGAGAAATGCAAATCAAAACTACAATGAGGTATCACCTCATACTGGTCAGAATGGCCATCATCAAAAAGTCTACAAATAATAAATGCTGGAGAGAGCGTGAAAAGAAGGGAACCCTCCTATGCTGCTGGTGGGAATGTAAATTGGCACAGCCACTATGGAGAATATATGGAGGTTCCTCAAAAAACTAAAAGTAGAGTTACCGTATGATCCAGCAATCCCACTCCTGAGCATGTATCCAGAAAAGATGAAAACTAATTTGAAAAGATACATGCACCCCAATGTTCATAGCAGCACTATTTACAACAGCCAACACGTGGAAGCAATCTAAGTGTCCATCAACAGACGAAAGGATAAAGAAGATGATGTGGTGTATATATATACATATATGTGTATATATACACACAGTGGAATATTACTCAACCATAAAAAGAGTGAAATAATGCCATTTGCAGCAACAAACGAGATTATCATACTAAGTGAAGTAAGTCATACAGAGAAAGACAAATATATGATATCATGTGTATGTGGAATCTTAAAAATAGTACAAATGAACTTATTTACAAAACAGAAACATAGACACAGAAAACAAACTTATGGTTACCAAAGGGGAAGAGAGGGGAGGGATAAATTGGGAGTGTGGGATTAACAGATGCACACTACCATATATAAAATAGATAAACAACAAGGATTTAATGTATAGCACAGACAACTATATTCAATAACTTGTAATAAACTGTAATGGAAAAGAATAAAAAAACAAATATAGATATATATATAACTGAATCACTTTGCTCTACACCTGAAAGTAACACAATATTGTAAATCAAGTATCCTTCAATAACAAATTAAAAAATAAATAAATATGAACTATAATGCAGACAGCCATTAGTTAAGTATACTGAGAAGTCTTTGGTGAAATGAAATCCACTGTCTCTGTATATTACACGAGTCAGTAGGCGACATGTTGGGAATTTGTATTTTCCTAATACAAGAAATGATGAGGGATTCGAATATACAGGTTGGCAAGATCAGGACCCTAAAACACGAACCACAATGAAGGGAACAGAATTAGGGAATTCATTCACAGCGAGGTCAAGGCAGAGCCAGCTGCAAAGACACAGGATGGAGGAAAGCGGCTTAACAGATGCACCCATTGAAGGTGAGGCTTAGTTCACCATAAGGCAATAACAGCCCCACCTGGGATGTTGTAACAAATTACTGCAAGTGCTGTGGCTTAAAACAATACACATGCATCATCACCCGGTGTGGTGCCTGGGTTCTCAGGGGCTCACAGTGCTGTTATCCAGCCCTCCTCCATGCTCATCCCGGTTGTTGGCAGAATCCACTTCCTGGAGGTGTAGGACTGAGGCCCTTGGGCCCTAGCAGCTGCCTGCCCATTCACAGCAGGACTGTTTGCTTCTTCATGACCACAGTGTCTCTGCCAGGAGAGACATTTGTTAAGAGCTGTCACCTGATCAAGTCAGGCCCACATAGATACTCTCCCTTTTGATCTGGGACCTTAATGACGTCTGCAAGATCCCTTTGCCTCTGACTTAAAACCGACTCACAGGAATGCTATCCAGCATGCATTTGGATCAAGTTGTATTAAGGAATAAGCAAGGGACATAAAACTGGATAAGCTTATATTGATTAGACGTGCTCAGCTCCAGGACTGCACTTGGGAGGGATGTTTGCAAATTGAAATGGGCCAAAGGGTGGGGAAGGCACTCAGAAAAGTCACAAGGACAGATGAAGATGGCCTGGGGCTGCTTGTTCGGGAGAAGACTAAGGGAGGATATAAGAGTTATCTTCAAATATTTGAAGGGCTATTATTGGGAAGAGGAATTTGACATAACTGGCTTTTGGCCTTTGGAAAGGCACGAGGAGACATCTGGAAACATCCATCCCAGCGCAGCACTCGCCTGCCACATTCCTTCCCGGCTCCCCAGTTCAGTTGCTTGTCTGAATTCCAGAGGAGCACAGCCCTGGCCTTCAGCAATCACACATACTGTGGACACTCAGGAAATAGGGAAGTAACCGTGGCAAAGGCCCATTTCCATCGGAATGATCTACTGAAGCGCATGCTCCAGTCCAAGGAGGGTGTGTCCTCCCCTTCATTTCTCTAGACCCTCAAAGGGTCAACTAGCACCAGAAAATCAGGACACCAGAAGCCTTGAGAAGTTTCCGGTGCCTAAGTGGACCGTAGTCAGTTGCCTAGAATTAAACACATCCACACAGGTATTCCGTATTTAATCATATAAAGAATACATACCACCTTGAAGAATTGCTGCAGGTACGTCTTACCTGAGGCATCAGAGTTGGCATTCACTTGCCCCTTTCCACTGCATTCATGCAAATTCTTTTAATATTGCAAAAACTCAGTATCATTTCCATCTTCTTTAAGTTTTCTGCGTGTGTCTGCTTTTCCATGGGATGGCGTGGCGGAATGGAAAGCTGGTGGGCCCTGGGGTCAGGTGGGCTCTGGTTTCAGGTCCCAGGTCACTGTGTGCTCCTGGACCCGTAGGCATCTGCTCTGTCGCACTGAGGCATTTTCTTTCCTATAAAATGGGGATGATTCTGTCTCTAAAGGAGTCCGTGAAAACTTAATAGAGCAACACAGAAAGAGTAAAGTATACAGTTGGTGCTTTATAAACACTTCTACTTTCTGAAAATTACTTCTAAAATAACTAGACAAGAATCCTTGAACATGTAGAATTTTCATTTTAACCATATACCATAACATCAACAGTGTGGTGAAATTCTGCTAAATGTGATCTGTTAAGTATCAGGCAGGGAGAAGAATCGACACCCAGGGTCCCTGTGTCTCCTGGCACGGTGCTGGGTTCTTTACCCAGCGTGTCCTTGATTCTCACAGGTGCCCCCAGTGACACAGTGGCAGATGCGATGGCCAAGCTCACGTGTTTTGGGCTCCATGTTTTGTCCACTGAACGTGCTGCCCTGAGTCTGACAACGTGCAGGGCTCCGTAGGGACATGCCCCCTGCCCCTGGGGAAGGCGACCCTCTTCCACTGCTAACTCCTTGTGCGTCTCACACATAGTTTAAAAGCAGTATTGATAGTATTATAGTAGCTGCTGTTTACCAGGTACCAGGCCCTGTGCTGGGTAATTATTATGAGTTATCTAATATCTATATTGCCTCACAATTTTCCTGCTTCAGTATCTCCACTTCACAGGTGGAGTGGAAGGAGGAAATTGAAGCTCAGAGACTGAATAACTTGCTGTCGTTCACACAGCTAGGGCTTCCAACTCAGAACCTTCTGAATGTCTTAAAACCAGTCATTACAGGTTGTAAGATTTACCCCCAAAAAAATGACAGTCTGTGGTAATCCAGAAAAGTGAGATTATTTGGCTCCCGTGGAGGAAGAAAGAGCGCTGGAAAGACGTATCACCAGAGCATGGGAAAAGTGAAACTACGGCTTCTCTGTGAGCCAGTTCTTTCCTGGCAGCGTCTTGGAACAAAACCAACTATAGCAGAATTTTCTGTTTTAATATGAGCTGCAGGGTGACTTTTTTTCTTTATGCTTCCACCTCTCTCCGCTTCTCTGCCTAGTTAATTCCGAGGAGCCCCTGCCTGGCCCACCGGACAGCCGTGCAGCTTGCAGTGCCCGGGGCCAGACTCCGCGGCACAGGGGCCACTGGCCTCTGCTCCTGCCAGGAGGCCTAGAGGCCCGCACAGCCTGGGGTGGGGGTGGGGGTGGGGAGGCGGCAGCCGCTGGCGGGCCGAGCCGGGGGTGTGGGGGGCTGTGAGCTGGGGGGGGTTGATGGCCCATGAGAGAACTGAAGTCTTAGCCTTTCTTTTCGTCTCCCCTTCTAAGCCGTGAGTCGACCCCAGTCTCCCCCGACTCTGTCCCCTCTGCCCCTCTCCGTCCGTGCCCCGCTGCAGCCTCGCGTTCTGTGTACACAATGCTGTCCTAATATTTCTCTTTTCTCCGGGCAGGAAATGAGAAACTCATTTTTTAGAGCCATTCAGGAAGTTGTCCAGAGTTATAATGGCCCATTATCTAATGGCCAGAGTTTACTTAGGCTTTCACTACTTCCACTGCCCACTTGAAACAAGGAAAACCATTTCCCCCGCTGCCGCAAGTGTGCCGTTGACACGGACCACAGGCACCCGGACGCCCTGCACGCTCCAGGCTAACCCTACTTCGTGCTCTGAACATGGTGCTCACAACCCCCTTATTTAACCCGGCATTCCTTAGAGAGTCGATCAGCCCGAGCCGTGGCGCTTTTAAAAATGCATATTCCTAGGCCTGCGGAGGGAGGGGACGGGGGGTCTCCGGAACGCTCATTCTAAGCCTTATTCCCTGCACCCAAAAGAGGCAGAGCGCACGCTTTAACAAAAGGCGGTTTGCGCCTGAAGCACGTAAAACGTTTCAGATGTGTGGCAAAATGCGTCTTATTGGCACCAAAGATTTTTTATTTTTATTAGGAGCATGAATGACAAGACTGACTTTGAAGGAGGATTAAGAGAGCAGCCTTTTCTTACCTGCGCTTTGTGCTGTCGGGACAAGTTGGAAGCTCCCCTTTCGGGTTCATCAGTGCGTGAGCACCCACGCCCCCAGCTGAGACCCAGCCCCGTGGGCCGTGCTCTCACCCAGGATGTGGGAAGGCCTGGCCATGAGTCAAGGCTTACAGGAACCCATGCAGGTGAGCGGGGAACATTCCAGCACCTGGTGTGCAGCCGCCCTTCCCAACGGCACTCCTCCCTCGGTGCAGCACTGGCCGCGGAAAGGAACCCACAGTAGTAACTCTGGGTGTGTATGTCCCTAGCTGCTCGAGATGGGCCCACGGGGGAGGTGATACATGGAAACAGGGATCTCCTTCCTCAGATCCTGGCATAACGCAGGGAGTAAAAGTGCACCCGCTCCCACATGCTTGACATCTGCCACACCTGCTCGGTGCCCGTTCCTCTCCCGTCTGGATGAACAGCCCCACAAAGCCCGAGGTACCGAGAAGGGAATGAGACGGCCACCTCCGCGGAGAAGAAAACCTGGTTTCAGACTCTGCACCCACCTTCCCCTGCCCTGCTCCGAAGGTGGGGTCCATCAGGGCAGGCCCCCTTGGCACAAAGGACCCCATGAAAGAACCTGAAATCCAGTCTGTAAAACTGCGAAACAGATGCCAGCAGTGTTCCTAGGACGTCTTCGTGAGTCAGAACACAGGTGCCTTCAAGAACGTTTAACTTCTCGACCAGTGTGTCCTGAGTATGTGCACTCTCCCTGGACCTGGCCACACTTGTGGTTGTTCAAATTACAGGGGTGATTTTAGAGTCATTTAAAAGTCAACTGCCGGCCATCTGCACTTGCAAACTGAATGCCTGGCACACGACTTGGTTAAGGTCATTCCAATACAAATTACAGGGGCGCACCTGGGCGACCTCCACAGTCATCCAGCTCCTGTGATTACCAAGGGCAGTCACCTTCCCTCTCAGCCCTGATGAAAGCCTCCATCATTCTGCTAATGGGGCGCAGCCCTGTTATCACCCCATTTTTTTTTTTTTTTTTTTTTTGAATGCTGACACTGTTTTCTTTCTGGAATGAAAGGCCTCTGCCCACCTCACTCCCGTCCCTTTGAATGTGAAGACGGCAAGCTCCGGAGGTTTGCCAGTGTGCCCTTCCTGCACTCCATCATCCTTCGTCTTCCCTCCCTCCACCATTCTTATCTGTCTCCATTTGTTTATTTGTTTGGCTGTGTTTTAATTCCTTGATACAAAAACGCCTCCTCCTTGTAACAAGTTCAGTGGTCGCAGAAAGTCAGAGAATAGAGGGGGTCTTGCTCTCCACCTCCCAGATCCCACTTCCACTGGCCAGAGTTTGGGAGGTGCCTTCCAGAAGTTGTTCTCTGTATGCTACATACAAACGTATGCACAAATAAAAATACTTTAGGTTTGGTTTATAGTTTTATGCAATGAGTTTGTATGATGCAAATTGTTTTGCTACTTGCTCTTTTTTTTTTTTTTTTTAAACTTCACTTTAACTGAGAGCTTTCCAAATTGCAATCTGTATGAAACAGCCTCATCTGTGTAATTGTCCCTCATCCTCGGGGTGGCCTGCTGCTGCTGGTGGGCATTTAGATTGCTTTGGATTTGTTAGCCAGAACAGTGAGGGCTGTAGTGAACATGTTTACACAGTTTTTCTCTGCACACAGAAAGGGGTTTTCCAGAAGAGAGCTAGAAGGTAAGGACCGTTCAGTGGATTTTTCAATAAATTGTTTTAAAAATTTCCATTATACCCAGAAGTTGTTATACATATCCAGAGCCCCAAATCATCAAGATTATTTCACCATCTATCCTTTCATTTCTGAAAAAGTTTAAAGCCAGTCACGTCACACCAAGAAATAATGTCATTTCACCACACCATCCTTCATCATGCATCCCTAAAACCGCGAATTTTATGTCATCCCAAGAAGAGTGTGGAAACAGTTCAAGGAATGCTCAAGCTGTTGGTCAAAAGAGCCCGGACTGTGTTCTAAATGCGGCCCTGAGTGGTGGCAACTCTATCAGAGCTTGCCTTAGACAAGGTCCCTCGGCCTTCTGCAGAGCTGTACACAGGTGACAAGACCCAGTCCTAACTTGGTGTGCACACCCATGACTGAAGTTTGGCAAAACAACGTGTACAACACACACCCTTAATGACTAAGCTGCCTCTGTTCTCCCACTGTGCCCATGATTCCTGCTGTGCTGGGAACAGAATGGCCTGAAACACAGTATTGTGGGTGAAATATCGCAAACTGGCCCTTGCTTCACTTTGCATTTGGCCTGACAATTCCAGTAGATGCTGAGTTCTGCAGATTTATTTGAGGAGGCCAGGAAATGCCCTGGAGGCCGAGATTAGGTGCTCCCTGTCGTGGAGCAGTCACCTTAATTGCTGCGGCAAGATCTGCATCAAGAGCATCGGCGCAACCTCACTGCAGCCCTGGGGTGCAGTGCGCCCCGCGGAGGCTCCGGTGTCCTTGCAACCGCATAGTCGGGGGCACTTGCAAATCCAGGTCAGCCCGAGAGCCCGGCACACGCACATTTCACCTACACCCGCGATTGCAGCACATAAATGATCCCGTTTTTCATCCCCGAGGACGGCTGTTTTTTCTGTATTTATGACTGTATAATTGGTTCTGAAGAAAGTGTTCAAATTGTATATCACGTGGAATACGTTTAGGGAATCAAGTTGATATACCTTTTTCACCGGTTCACAACAAGCTGTCCTAGCGAATGTCACCAGGCACAGTGACGAGCAGGTCACGTCATCCCTGTGCCAGGCTAATTACAGCTGCCTGCCCTGGCAGCAGCCACCGGGCAGGGCCAGCTGGTGGTGCATCTCCAGCAATTTGCAGATAATAAATGTGGTTTTGGTGATGTTGCTAAAGATCTGTCAGCGTAGAGAGGGATCAGAGATGAGGAATTTGGAGGGCTTCTATTGCTAGCATTTCTACAAATGACCAGTTAGAGGACTGAGTCCAGCCTGCACACCTTTGTGAAAACCTGTAATGGACAAAGTTCACTTAATTGGCTGCGTTGGGCCTTCATTGCTGCACACGGGCTTTCTCTAGTTGCGGCGAGTTGCGAGATGGTGGCTTTTCTTGTTGCGGAGCACAGGCGCTAGTCTCATGGGCTTCAGTAGTTGTGGCACGCAGGCTCAGTAGTTGTGGCTCACAGGCTCTAGAGCACAGGCTCAGTAGTTGTGGCTCACGGGCTTAGTTGCTCCATGGCGTGTGGGATCTTCCCGGACCAGGGCTCGAACCCATGTCCCCTGCATTGGCAGGTGGGTTCTTAACCACTGTGCCGCCAGGGATGTCCCTTAATTGGTTACTTTTATGTGTCCCATCTTTCTAACTTGCCCAACATTTTCACATGTTTTAATTTTAGTCAAAAGAATCCAAACTAAAATGGGACTTGGAAAAATTATTTACCTTATGTGTGTCTTAATTTCCTCAACTGACATCTCGGAAAAAGAAGATGAGCTAGAGGGTCCCAGGGGTCCCCTCCAGCGTGCATGCCTGTCAGCTCCTCACAATGGGCAAGCCTTCAGGGCACTTCTGTTGGTCGTGTCCTGTGAGAACAGATTTACCTTCTACCCTTTTAGTTCTACTTTCCATGTTTGAAATTATAGAGGTCATGTGTCCAGGCTTTTTAAATGAAATCGCCTTTGTGTTGGTGGTTGTATTGGTCATTTTTTACTCCACTTAGTTTTGGAATCCCTAGCTTGGCCAATTCATAACCCAAAACTGTAGTTTACAGTTAGTAATAAATCCCACAGATGACTCCATATTCTCTTTCCACGGCTCATTTTCAGGTTTTAGTCCTAGTTAATGATTAACAGAAACAAGAGCCTTTCTCACCCTGATTGTGCAGCACCTCTGCACTACTTTTCCTCGTCCTTTCATGGTATTACACAAGTTTCTCTTCTGGAAACAGGAACTTCTGCTTATATCTGTGGACAATCAATAATGAAAAAATGATTTTTTTCAAGGAGGAAACTTTTTATATCTACTCTAATTTTGATGGAAACTTTCTCTGGAGACTGGGGTTTTGTTTTTAAAGTTCTTTTCTTTTAAACATAGGAGAGTTTTTGCATCTGTTATCCAAGGATTAACCTAAGTTTCTCTCAGGCGGTGTGGTTTAAGGCTCAACGTTTGAGTCCAGTCCACTCCTGGCGGCGGTGTTGGTCTTCCCGGTCACGCTGTGACTGTTCCTGGTGGCCCAGGGAGTGGCCAGGGAAGCACGGGAGGTGCCGACAGACACAGAGCAGTTGTCTTCATAAAATGTCAGCTGTATCGCAGATGATGGCAGAACCAGGACAGGAAGTGCGTCCACCAAGAACTTACAGTACAGCCAGTGTGAGATGCGCATAACATATAAAAAATGAACCTGTTGTACACATGCAATGCATTGCATAGGCTTGTATGTTTTCCCCATTACAAAGGAAAGTTTGTCTTCAAGAGGGGTTGCTTGACAGGATGACATCTGGTGATAACATTTTTCGTTTGGAAGTTAACCTTAGAAGCGAGTTTCCATTGACTGGTGAGGAGAAGAATGAATTGTCCTAACCCAGCGTCCAGCACTGCATCCTCGGGAGAGAGAGCTCTTGGTCGGTCCTGAGAGGCAGCTGCCTTGTGCCAGCACCAATTCTGGGAGGTTTGCCTAGGACTCTTCCTGAGCATGGCAAAAGGGCCTCGTGGACGTGGCCCTCCTACTGTCCAGGTGATCGTACAGGACAGGCTAGCCTGTCACATCAGGAGGCCCGGTCAGAGAGAGGTTTTCAGGCATCTAGTTTGGGGACAGTCGATAGAGCAGTGCTTGGAGACTCCTTAAGTCGGTGACCAACATCTAGGTCATAGTTTTCTACTGAGTCCATAATGAAAAGAGGAAGAGGAAGCTACTCTGGAGCATTCTAACAATTTTCTTTCTAACTTCATCTCTCGCTAATGCTAGATACTCGAAGACTTTGCGTCCATGCAGCTATCTCAGATTGGTTTGGGAAGAGGGTAGAAGAAGGAACGCATAGTGCTTTAGGTTGTTTCTGGCCATCGTAATTGCTCAGCACGACATGTTCACGGGCGTTTATTTTGCAGGCTCCAGACAGACCCTGCTTTTTAGCAGATACGTAGTTATCCTTGAAATATTAGAAGGGTCCCAGCAATTTAGGAAAGGCGTTTTGGATCATTCAAAACCATGACTCATAGTAATGCAAATTCATGACTCTGGCTTCAGTTGAGCAAAAGAAACAGAGTTCTGTGGGGACATCCAGACTTGGGAAGTTGCTCTGAAGGCTTTTAGGGACTTGGAGAGGGGGCTCTGGGCCTCCTCCTTCAATGGTTCTTTCAATCCCCTTTCTTCAAATTGAGGCTCAGTGTCCCAATAATTCTGAATCGTCCTTTATCCTTTTCCAGTTGAAATGCCTTGCAAATGTGTACCAAAAGGTGGTCATTTCCTTGAGGTTGCGGCTTGATCCTCTTATTCTTTTGTAACTCCTGGTGCCCAGGCTTGTGGCACTAAGGGCACGGTCTCTCCAGCCCATCGCTGTGCCCTCGAGGGTGCATTCCCTTGGGAAATGCTGGGGGGAAGGAATTCGTCACCTTGGAAACTTAGAGCCGCCTCCAGCTAAAACAGGAAAGTCAGTGGTGAACACAGGGTGATCCTGGGGCTACATCCACTCTTTATGTTGGTAAGGGATAGATTTCACAGGGAAAGGAGAAAATAGTATTTTAAAACTCAAGTTTGTATTTTCTCTTGCTTATGATTCAGTAAAGTCTACAGAGGAGCCTTAGAAGTCACCTTGTGGAATTGAATGTATTGTTTTTCAGTTCCTCGTGGCACATACGGAGCCATCACCACTTTTGAGAAAACATCTTGTTTAGGCCTCACAGTGGCCCTTCTCACTCGCTCTGCCTTCTGAGCCTCTGCTTGAAATCACTGACGTTCCACTGTGTCACCCACAGAGCAGATGTCCTGGCAGGCAAGCCCTCACCAGCAGGTCTGCCGGGAGCTCCTACCACCGTTTCCTGGATGAAAAGTCAGGGTGCGGCAGGGAGCTGGGAGAGCCTGGTCTCCTAAAGAGACGGTGGTACAGACACAGCGTGGGTTCCCGGGGCGCAGCCAGGGGCCCGCTCTTGACTGTCTGTTCCTGACTCTGCACCCTTCGTGGCGCTCGTTGCCCGCCTGCGCTGACCCCACCAGCCATGGGCACGCACTGTCTCTGGTCTTGTCTGGTATCCACTTTTCCCTCCGTCATGCAAAATTCAAAAGGTCAGATCACTTCACCTTCCTAGACTCAATTTCCTGCGCCCTAGAGGAGGAGAACGAGGGTGGCATCACTGCCTTGTCCCCTCCGGTCTCCCAGCTGGTGCAGCAGCCACCTGGCGGTGATCACCCCGCGCAGCGCACTGGCCCGAGTGCAGGGCAGCTTCCCGATTTGTGCAGTGACCACAGGGTCCCACAGGCATGTGCGGGCGCGCGCGCGCACACACACACACACACACACACACACACACACACACACACACACACACAGAGGTAAGGTGATAGCACCTAGTTAAGGAGGAGAAAGTAACGCTCAGTCTCTCCTTTTTATAGAGGGGGAAATGGAGACTCCGTTTGAGGTGAGAAAGCATGGAAGTGAATCCCGGGCTCCACCTAAGCCTTTTCTCCATGAAAGTTGCCCTCACTCACACTGTACACATACTCAAATATTGTTTAATGTCTTTTTCTCAACTCTTAGTCCTGTAGGGTCTGATGGCAAGAAACGATTGTAAGTATGCAGCTTACTTCAAAGGGACTGAGGATAAATGTGATAAGAAACCCAGTAATGTCTGTGGGAAGCAAAAGTCAAAAGAACGGTGACAAGGGCACCGAAGGCTAGATTGACAGCAGGGCATTGTGAAAACAAAGTAATTACTCATTGCCTCTATCCTCATAATTAAAATACACACGCACACCCAGGCACCCTTGTCTAAGTCCTGGGCCCACATAATATCCGGCAGCTGGGAGCACACACATCGGCTACTTCCGTACAGCCAAGTGGACGGCAGTCCGGGGTCAGGCAGCTGACCCTCAACGACCCCAGCCAAGTGGTTCTCAAGGCTGGCTGTTCACTGGAATCCTCTGAAGGGCTTTCAAACGCCCGTGCTACCCCAGCATGACTGACGTGCAAATAATATCGTTTAAAAGCCTTACCGTGACTTGCTGAATATCTGACCCAACGATTTGGTCAATAAGTTCTTTCCCTTTAATTTCCTTGTTTGTAAATGCAGGCTTCCCACCTGTGTCTTCTAGGTATGGCAACTTTGGGTTCTAGTTCATAGCAGTGCTGGCTCTGTCGATCAGAATTCACCTATGACTCCTTTCTAGAAAATCACGGGGGACGGAATTTGTCTCCCCAGCAAGGATGGAAGGGTGAATTTGTGCATCAGTAGGTTTCTCCTTATGGATGGCAGCTGTCTGATTACTGGCAGCAGTTCCGTTTCTGAACGGTTTACAGTCACGCTGGGTTACGCACACGCGTCAGCACACCCTGAGGCGCCATTGGTGGTGGCTACCGAAGGATCCGTCCCCTCGCTCATTTATTCCGCGGGTTTCTCTCAGGGGCCTGCTGCGTGTTTGCCGATCGTTGGGTGCTCAGGCACGAAGCAGGCACAGCCCGTTCATCTCCCTGGTTGGTTCAGGTGCTCAGTGGGTTGACTACACCTCTTCGTACCGTGACCAGCCTTATTCTTGACTCCCCCGCTTGTTGTCGACCTGAACCTTACCTTTGGGGCTCACTTTCTTCATATGTGACATCTACATGCTAACAGATACTGCTGGCGGGGGCCTTAACCTGCTCCGTACGCATCCCCTAGTCCGTGCCCCCCAGCTGCCTGTCGTCTCTCCCTCTCCTGCTCCGACTGCTAACGCGGCCCCTCCCCGGTCCATTTCCCTGTGTCTGTGCCGCCCAGGCCCACATTAAATCTTGAACCTATTCACTGACCACTTGCTCTGGCTCTCCTCTGAAGGGCTCCGCAGTCGCTGCACCGTAACTCATATTTCGGGTACCGAGGTGCAAAGAGGTGTGCGAAGAGGCATCTCAGAGCTCTCAGCTGCTCTCAGTGGGACAATCTTAGGTACCCACTTCCTCATTCTTGAGGTATATCACTCAGTGCCCTTGAGGATGACATTCAGAACCCCAGAGATCTGCACCTCCAAATCACCTTTCCTACCTACCCCCATGGCATTGGAGCTGTTTCACCTCAGAAATCTTGAAACCTAATATCAGAAACAGAAATCTAACTCTCGTTTTACAGTGCTTTGCTCTGTCACGCTTCCGAGACACTGCATTTTTTTTTTTTTTTACAAATTTAAGGTTTGTGGCAACCCCACATCAAACAGGTCTTTCGGTGCCATTTTTCCAACAGCATTTGCTAACTCTGTGTCTGTCTGTCACTTCTGGTAATTCTTGCAATATTTCAGACTTTATCATTGTTGTATTTGTTATGGTGATCTGTGATTAGTGACCTTTGATGCTATTATTGCAAAAAGATCTCAGGCTCAGATGATGGTTAGCATTTTTTAGCAATAAAGTATTTTTAAATTAAGGTATGTGCATTGCTCTTTTAGGCATAACGTTATTGAACACTTAAAAGATTATGGTATAGTGTAAACATAACCTTTATATGCACTGGGAAACCAAAAATATCTGTGTGACTCCCTTTATTGCAATTTTCACTGTATTGCAGTGGTCTGGAAGCAAACCCAAAATACCTCCAAGGTCTGCCTGTTCTCTGGTTTAAAAAAAAAAAAAATGGGGGCTTCCCTGGTGGCGCAGTGGTTGAGCATCTGCCTGCCGATGCAGGGGACACGGGTTCGTGCCCCGGTCCGGGAAGATCCCACATGCCGCGGAGCGGCTGGGCCCGTGAGTCATGGCCGCTGAGCCCGCGCGTCCGGAGCCTGTGCTCCACAACGGGAGAGGCCACAACAGTGAGAGGCCTGCGTACCGCAAAAATAAAAAAAAAAAAAAAAGGAGCAGCTAGGGGTGCACAAACACCTCATACTATTTTATTTTTTCATAATGAAGCCCTGTCCCCTCTTATAAGAATGTCGCCCCTCTTCTCTACTGGTTAAATTCTGGTGTTCCTTCCGGTCCCCAGTCTCTCATCATCATGTTTCCAGATGTTATAGGGCAACCTTCCTTTGCAGTTTTGGTGAAGACTAAAACCTGTATGCAGTTAACTTACCATCACTGGTTTGGAAACAGGCCTGTCTGGAGCGCAGTTCCTCCCCGTGTTCTCGGGGCACTGCCTCTGTGTCTCTGATATACGTCTGTGGGCTGTGTTTAAAGTGCCCCGGCCCGCTAACTGCCGAGGGAAGAGACAGGTTTGGACGAGCTGACCAGACGCGTCTGCTGTGCTCAGCTGCTCAAGCATCCTCACGATCATTGTCATTCCTCCTGCGATTTGAAGCCCTGTTTTTTTCTGCTAATTTAGAGAAAATTTCCTTTGCAAATCCTTGATAAAATGAAGACTTCAGACTTGTAGTTGATTTTCCAGTTATGTAGTTGTATGGACCAAAGTTCTTGGTAACAGTTCAGAATCTTGTAAAACACACCCATGTGTACGGAGATCTGTTTCTGAGTTAACTCTGGTATGCCAGCGGACGAAAGCCTAAACCATGTCATGGGGGTAAGCTGTCTTTGCCATACATGCTTAGTTTTTCTGCTCATTTATAGAAAATTCTATCAAGCAGTGGGAATTAGATGACAGAGATCACCTGTTATTTTAAAAAAATTCTATCTATGGATATTTTACTTGCAGGAACACGTGAAGCATCATGATCTCAGGGACCACAAAACCAAAATATTTTTCCCACTCGGACATAAATTGATTGATCAGGTGTTCCAGGGCCAGCTGCTCCTTACTCAGCTTCCACTTTCACATCTGTCGACTAGGAATGTACAGGTTCCCTTGGAAAAGGAGACCTCTCCTTTGCCTTGCACTGGTGACAGAGTCTGTGCTGCGTTCCTGCCCACCCGCTCAGGGGCGGCTGTGAATGGTGGCTGTGTCCTTGCTGGGGCCAGGCAGAGCACTGGGGTGGCAGTGTTTCTAGATTGCTCCCTTCCTGAAGTTACTTGAGGTTCTGCCTAGATTAGATGTTAATAAAGCTGCCCTGTGGGCTTCCCTGGTGGTGCAGTGGTTGAGGGTCCGCCTGCCGATGCAGGGGACACGGGTTCATACCCTGGTCTGGGAAGATCCCACATTCCGCGGAGCGGCTGGGCCCGTGAGCCATGGCCGCTGAGCCTGCGCGTCCGGAGCCTGTGCTCCGCAACGGGTGAGGCCACAACAGTGAGAGGCTCGCGTACCGCAAAAAAAAAAAAAAAAAAAGCTGCCCTGTGCCAGGCTTGTGCAATGGAGCTAATGGAATGGAATGAATGTAATGTGAATTCATTACCGCAGCCCCTCACCAACCCTCCAGATGCATATTATCATCCTCCTTTGCCCGATAAAGAAAGGGAAGCAAGAGAGAGTGTGACTTTCCCAAGGCCGAGCCTGTGCTCTTTCTGGAGCTTGCATAACTGGTTCTAGAATGTTAGCATGCAAAGAAACTCCCGAGGACGTTTGTCAAAACGCAGACTTCTGTGTGCTGCCCGGATCTACAGAGCCAGAATCTCCCGAGGGGGCTTGAGCCACTTTGCTGGAATGCAGAACCGAAGCCTCCTTGCTCCTTTCCCGATGGCCTGAGGGCTCTCAGATCCACCGGGGAAGGAAGGCAACACAGCCACTGTGAGAATGACCTCAGCTGACAAAGCTCCCTCTCACACCTCCCACCCAGTGTTGTTTTAATAACACAACAAAACAAAATAAAACTGACCAGCCCAAAATATCCATCAGAGAACGAATGGATAAGTAAATCACCTAGAGGGAATTTACTGTAAAGCTACAGAAACTGAAGCTCCTTCCAAGGCCCTGGGTGGTCCTAGCAGTATGCTGGCAGGGCCTTATGGTTTATGAAATTTGCATAAGGAAAGTATCTTGTGATTTTTCATTCCAAGTATTCACTTGCACTTTGTACCTAATTTTATATGCATAAGTCTCAGGGCCCACAAACCCTGTGTCTGACTCTGGGGCCACCTGGGGGGATACTGCCCAGCAGGAAACAGATGGCAGTAGATCACAGTGTGTCTGGTGAGTGATGGCCAAGATGGAGTCTGTACTTTGCCCACAACATCCATAGGACAATCCCATTTGTGAAGAAAAAGGAAGTGACATATTTGTGTGCACCTAAGCACCTCAAAAAAATTCTTGAGCCCTATACCTTTCCGTACTCTTGATCTTGCCGCAAACTTCAAAAATGGTATTGATTCTATTATTTCTCCTAAATAGAAAAGGATACATTTTTATAGAAAGCTTGAAAATAATTAAAAATGTGATGAGAAAATATTCTCAAATCATGCCTCACAGTAATAACTACTGTAATGTATTTAAAATTGGCGTTTCTTCCAGGATAGACCCCAGAGCCGCCCTATGCCTTGATGGTGTAGTTGCTGAAACAAAGAATCCCCTTTACTTTAAAAAACGAGGGTGTAGATAGCCTTATTAGAAATGGAAAGCTCATTGATTTTTTTTTTTTTTTCCCCACACCTAAACAGCCTGTGTTTCTTTGAATGACCAATTTGTGACCTGGCTGGGACCAGGGGAGGGAGCGCTCCTGTTCACCTACTGCGAGCGCGGTGGCAGACCTGAAAACATGCATGGGCTCCAACAGTGGAGGACCCGTTACATATGTAACTTGGCTCTATATGACGAAATACTCCTCTGCCAGTAAAAAGTATTTTGTAGATAAATATTTATTAAAATAAAATACTTGGCAGTCTATTAAATGAAAAAAGGCAAGTGAAAAATTATGTGTAGTAGAGTCCCATTTTTATAAATAAATTCCCTACCTACCCGGTATGCATAGAAAGAATTCTGAAAATACAAATACCGTATGAAGATCGTTGGTTCTGTCTTTTTTTCCTGTTTGCTTATCTTTAAGCCAGTCATGCTTCAAAGAACATGTTCCTCCAACAATATAAAAATGAAATAATTGAACTATTTTATTTTTTTATTTTTTTTTGCGGTACGCGGGCCTCTCACTGCCGTGGCCTCTCCCGTTGCGGAGCGCAGGCTCCGGACGCGCGGGCTCAGCGGCCATGGCTCACGGGCCCAGCTGCTCTGCAGCATGTGGGATCTTCCCGGACCGGGGCACGTAATTGAACTATTTCAAACAAGGGCAGGCAAACCTGGCCCTCCAAGCTATCATCCTTCTGTGATTTGAAACTTCAGTTTTCTCACTTGATAAAAAGATTCAACAAGGTATTGAAATAATATGTGAATAAATAAACCATTAAAGGGGTGGAGGTGTTGTTTGTGAGCCGAATTATTAAGGGATTTGATTCCTTTGAAATCGCAGTCTTCTGATTGCCAGGCAGCAGTGGCTGCCCCAGGAGCTGGCGTCTCCAGGGGGAGCGGGTGAGAGGGCCTGAGAAAGGCCCCCAAAGCACGCGGCCCTCCAGCCTCTTCTCAAGTGCCTGTCTTCTCCCCTTCTCACTCCTCTGTCCAGTGGCCTCAAAGAGGAAATGGAAATCATTCGAGAAATACCCCGGTGTTCTCTCCAACCTGCTCTGCTCACGAGCACATAGGTGGCTTCCTCTGTATCCCTCTGTTGATTTATTCTCTGGAAGTCAGTGGATCGCAATCCCATCCCCGGCACGCTGTGAAGATTGTGGTGAAACTTCCCCACATCTCCTCAGTTACACAGACATTTCAGATGAGCTAACAGATGCCCGTTCTAGGGTTGGGTGGTCCCATTTGACTCTTTTTCTGTTTGGGGCCAGTGGGATGGGTTATATATATTTTTTAATGCTGCATTCTTTTAAGCATTAAAGACCACCGTTTGACTTTCAGAACTGGAAGTCATTGTGATGGTAGCACCATTTGAGTTTCAGAATTGGAAGTCAGTGTGATGGTGAGGGCAACATTCCTTTCTATGAAAAGATGAAATAATTGCTTGGAATAGCTGAGCAGGACACTTGGTCCCAGAGGCACAGGAGGAATTCAGGCGCGAGGCAGGAAAATAACACTTCGCACTTAGCAGCCTTGAGGGCTGTGATCAGCCACTGCAGGACCTGCTGCTGCCAACGCCACCTTCTGGAGGGGTGCCCCGCTGTCACCAGCTGCGGCTGTCCCCCGAGGGCAGTCTCACCAGGCTGCGCCTGCACCAAGGCATGCTGGGGTGGGAGACGTCCTCTGCTGACGGCTCTGTGTGCCCCCTCCCAGGGTCTGATTCATGAGAAAGCACGGATTTCACAATTTCTCCCAGCATCTTCTGCCAACTTCTGTGAACAGATGTGGAATTAAAAAAAAATAAAAGCAAAGGATCTCCGTTCTCAATAACTGGGATGTTTCTTTTATATATATATAAAAGAAACATAAAATGTATATATATGTACATTTTTAAAAACTTGTTTATTTTTGGCTGCACTGGGTCTTCGTTGCCACGCAGGCTTTCTCTAGTTGCAGCGAGCAGGGGCTACTCTTCGTTGCGGTGAGAGGGCTTCTCATTGCCGTGGCTTCTCTTGTTGCAGAGCACAGGCTCTAGGCGCACGGGCTTCAGTAGTTGCGACACGTGGGCTCAGTAGTTGTGGTGCGTGGGCTTAGCTGCTCTGCGGCACGTGGGATCTTCCCGGACCAGGGATCGAACCCGTGTGCCCTGCATTGGCAGGCAGATTCTTAACCACTGTGCTACCAGGGAAGTCCCAACTGGGATGTTTCTGATAGAAGAAAATAGGCTAATGATTTGTTTAAAATCTCAGAGATGGAACTGATGCATTAAATGCACCGGTGTTTACAGATACGGGCAGACCTTGTTTTATTGCAGTTTGTTTCATTGCACTTCAGAGATACTGTGTTTTTTTACAAATTGAAGATCTGTGGCAACCCTGCATTGTAAGATGATGGGTAACATTTTTACCAATAAGTACTCTTTAATTAAGTACATTTTTAATGTACATTTTTTAGACATAATGCTATTGCACACCCACTAGACTACAGTGTAGTGTAAACATAACTTTTATGTACACTGGGAAACCAAAAGACTTGTGTGACTTACTTTACTGCCATATTCGCTTTATTGCATGGTCTGGAACGGAACCTGAAGTATCTCTGGGGTCTGCCTGTGTTACAAGGTGGGCTGCTTATGATTGTAATCTTTTCTTTTAAAATTTTTCTGAGAGCTGCTGGGTCTAGGAGCTCTCCGTGCAAGCCAGGTTTGTCAAAAAGAAGTGGGCTTTCATCGTGGCCTTGGTGGCCAGCGTGCATGGCTAGCCAGCCTTGCAGCACCTCCAACCCTTCCCCAGGGCACATGCTCCTTGAGCGGAGGCTTGAGCACCCTCCCATGCTCCTCGAGAAAGGAAAGCACTAGAAGATCACAGGCCTTCACCAAGCAGCCGCAGGCCTGTTTGCTAATGTTAACTATGTCAAGTGCTTTGAGAAGGCCCTGCTCCCTGCACCGTGGGCTGCCGGTCGAGAAGGGCTCCAATCACAGCTGTGCCGTGTGTGCCCCATCCCCTCCGAGCCAGGATGTTCCGTGTAAACAGTGGTGTGTTGATTCCATCTGGCCAGCTCCCCTGGGCTCGGTGGGCGGGCCCCCAAGAGAGCCGAGCCTACAGGACCTCCCCTCCCCCCTGCTGTCTGCTTTCTGAATTGTCTCAGAGCCACCACAGCTGTGCACTGCGGTGACCCTGCTCACAGCTGTGGTGCGCGAGGCCCGGGAGGGGGATCGTGGCTTCCGCCCTCTCAGAGCGCGGGGTCCTTGGGGTCCTGGGCTTGCGGCACACGCGACAGGAAGCAGCAGCCTGGGCGGCTTGGGCCTCGGGTCTGGGAGGGCTGCCCGGGGCATGAAGTCCATGAACTCTGCCAATGGCAGGGAGCTCGCCGCTACCCGAAACAATCTGTGTTCCACCTTTTTCAGCAGCTCTAATAATTAAAAAAAAAAATTTTTGTCATTAGTACATTATCTGTGTCCCCACCTCACCTTTCTTCTGGCCCTCCGACACCACATATGACGCCTTCTTTCTTTGTGCCAACCCCCCAGTTTAAAGACAGCTGAGCGTCCTCTTCCCGGGGCCGAGAAGCCCCCTCCCTGCAACCAGCTGATGGCTCCTGTCACACTTTGTCACTTGCCCAAGGGACCCCATGCTTCCCAAGCAGCCCCCCGACCACTCCTGCCCTCTCCCAGCTGCTGCTAGCTATCCTGGTATGTCGGGGTTTGGGAACCTAAGTAAAGCACTTGTCATCTGCCCCTTTTAAAATTAATGCTGTTATCAACACTCCTTCATTCTAGCTTCTTGAGGACACCTGGGATCCGATCCTGCCACCTGGCACATACAGTTCCGAATCCCAGTGTTTCATAATGATTTCTGTGGCTTTATTTACTGGATCGTGGCACAGATGTTGACCAAGGCTGAGTTGTACCTGGTTAACTTCGCTACCCTCATCTGCTTCGAAATCAACGCTCTGTCAACAGGCTCTGTTTACCCTATGGGAATCCATGAAATCCTATCAGCCACCACATCTTTGCTAATTAATATTATGGTTTAGTTAACTAGATGGCCTCATTGCAGTTCATAATTTTAATATGCCTTAAAATGTCTCTACATTCCTAACACTCTCTAATGCGTTTTTGTAAAGATACCCTTGCAAAATTAACTGGACATTCACGAACCTGTAGTGTCACATTAAGAGATGGAGTGAAAGCTGGCATATTTCACTTGAAGCTCAGTCTGAGGAAGAAGGTTTGTATAGACAGAGCTGTGTAGGTAGCGTGGTTTGGAAAGAACAAGGTACCAGTGGATGGTGGTGTCTGAATCTGAGCAAGGAATATCGTCAAGGAAATTTAGACATCAGACTACGTTCTTCCAAACACAAGAATCTGTAGAATAATGTCCTGTAGGAAACCTATAAATTTTCTGGAACCTGTCTCTTCATTGGGAACTATTCATACAAATTTTGTCATCTCTGGTTACAAGAATAAAGGATGCCGTATGGGAAGTTCACATCTTTTAATTCACAAAAATTAATTTTTCTTGAATGATATAGTTCCTAAAAATGTATTACTTGCATTACATTGTTTTATTTTTTCATGGCAGAGGGTAGAACTGCCTGTGCTCATATTAAAAACAGCAGTGTTAATCTCTGCCTGAATCAAAACCCAATTTATAGGATCTGTAATGCTTATGCCCACCCAGAAGCACCCATGGACGTGCTGAGGATAAAAGAACATCTGTAGCTAATAGGAATAGGAAATGTTTAGCAAATGCTTACTGTGTGATAGGCACCGGCATGTGAGCTTTAGGGTCTCATTAACAACCCTTTGTGGCAAAAAGCATTGTAAGCAATTCAGCAGGAGAAAACTGAGGCATAAAGAGTCTAGGTCAATATACCAAGGCCACGCAGGAGACAACCTGCCAAGCTGGACTGAAGCCCACACACATGGGTTCCAGCTTTTCTGCATGGCTGCCGTGGATGAGTGACATCTGGGTAGATGGAGTTTTGAAGTCACATAGGATGCTGACTTTAAATCCCACCCCAGCTGCCTACATGCTCTGTGACCTTGGCAAGGTCATTTCCTTGAGTCTCGTTTTTCTCATCGATAAATTAAGAAAAACTAGGGCTGATCATGGAGGTAGTTATCTTAAGCATTCCAAGGATGTGCATGGCACTCAGTACCAGGTATGTACTACGCGGTCCACGGTGGTTAGCATCGCTTTGTATTCTCAGGGCAAAGATGCTGGGTGTGTTGGGTCGCAGCCAAGTTGGCCCGTCTGCCTTCTCCCAGCTCCCGCCCCGTGGTGAGGCAGGGCTCAGCCCAGCAACTCTGGGGAAGCGCTGACTCCTTCCATTCAAAACCCATGTCACTGACCCTGTGGAGTTTGTTTTTTGAGTGTTTGTTTTGTTTTTATTTTTGTTTCTTTCCGTTGCTTTCCAGTGAAGTAGGAAGTGGGCAGCCTGGCAGGGAAAGTGATTTAGAATCATTTTATTGTTTATGCTTTGACTTCATGTGATCTAAGACAGATCAGCTGCTCTCAGAAAGCTACTCAAATGGAAGAAAAGTGTCGGGAGGGTGGGGGGGAAGGGAATTTGGGTTAGCAAACTTTTGCACGATAGAAATAGTATTAATGATTAATAACAAGTTTTTTTTGGTTAATATGGTCAATTTATAATACAATGATGCCCCTTTAAAAATTAATTGTACAGGGCTTCCCTGGTGGCGCAGTGGTTGAGAGTCCGCCTGCCGATGCAGGGGACGCGGGTTCGTGCCCCGGTCCGGGAAGATCCCACATGCCACGGAGCGGCTGGGCCCATGAGCCATGGCCGCTGAGCCTGCGCGTCCGGAGCCTGTGCTCTGCAATGGGAGAGGCCACAGCAGTGAAAGGCCCGCCTACCAAAAAAAAAAAAAAAAAAAAAAAAAAAAAAAAATTAATTGTACAGTGGATGTTTGCTCTTGATTTGAGGATTTGGAGTATAATCGGTATTTTAAATTATTGTTATGATCTTGCAGTTGTTGCATCCTTGCCCTTATTGCACATTTTTAGCTGTCGCCCCCGATGTCAAACACTCAGGCGGAAATAACACATTCGATTACAGCGTGGCTCCATGTACTTCGGGAAACCAAGGAAAGGGTGTGTGCCTTCACTGCTTCAGGTACTAGAGGGGAAACTAGTTGACTTGCTGTTTTACTTTGTTTTAAATCTCATTCTAAGCGGTTTTGTAAGTCAGTTTCCTGTTGTTAGAAGAGAGGGATTTACTCTATAACTTTCTTGTAAAACAGAGTGTTAGACATCCCTTCTACGATGAAAGAGAAATTGGGTCGGAGGGAGGGGGAAATGGGGAGATGTAGGTACAAACTTCCAGTCTCAGGAGGAGTCTGTTCAGAGGATATAAAGTGCGGCTTGGTAACTGCAGTGAATAACACGGTATTGTATACTTGAGATTTGCTGAGAGTAGATCTTAGGTGCTTTCATCACACAGACAAAAAAAGAGTTTCACTGTGTGAGGTAATCTTGATCTTGGTAATCATTTCTCAATGCACGTCTATATCAAGCATCACAGCATACACTTGAAATGTGTGCAGTTAGATTTGCCAGTTATTCCTCAATAAAGCTGGCGGGGGGAGAAGGGAGAATCCGCGTCTAGTAGTTTCAGTGCCTACATGTAGACATGAATTGTTTCTCTCCTTTTCACCGTGAAAACAGCTCCTGCATAAGTGGTACATGTAGTGAATAAGGCACGGTCACAGCATGAGGGGCCCTCAGAGCACTGGGCGCAGAGCTGGACCACCTGTACCTGTCTCTAAAGGGGCTGACAACGTCCAGGTAAATCACAGAGCATAGGTTCACCCAAGTTAGAACGCAGAGCCCATGCATAGAAAAGGAATCCTGATTTTACTCTAAAGTTCATTTATATTTAAGGTTATTCCAAATGTATAAACTTTTAATTTAGCTGTTTTGGGAGAAAGATCTATTTGATAGATAAGACATAATTTAAAATAAATGTTCATTTGATGAGTGGGTTATTTTTATTCTTTCCTCTGAAAGAAGTAGGATGGTGAGAATAAGTAATAAAAGTTTTAAGCATGAAATAGGAAGGCTGTCACGTGAATTTCTTAGTTCTTTCTTGATAACAACAAAATTCAAGACTTTGTTAAAGGAGGTGTTTGAGGTAGTACATAGAGGCCCCAGGAGATCCAGAGACCCAGGTCAGGGCTGAGCTGGACCACTTCAGTAGAAAGCCAGGGCCACGGCCATTCTGAAGAGTACGTAGAAGCTTTGTGTCCAGACGTGGAGCCCAGAGACTCGGGTAGCTCTGACAGTACATGGCTGGATAGTGAAGATAAACATGGATTCTTACTTGTCCCCTCCCAGCACTAGCTGGGGGCTCATTGTTTGTTCACGCCCACTCTCAGTTCAGGGATGAACTAGAGCACTTCTGGCCCTGAGTCAGGAGTCACCAGGAGTGTCGTCCTACCTAGATGTCCCACCAGTGGGCCATGCCCATCTTTTCCCTTCTTATTTGCAGCTGTATCTCTGTATTTCATGATGCATTTTGCCCTGCTCCTAACTTGAGGTCGATCTCATTTCTTTGGGCACCAGATTGTCCGGTGGTTGTGTATCAGTACTCAGTCCTGTTTCCTTTAAGCATCACTCTGCACGTCCAGGGATGCACTGTGTGCTCCACGGTCCACAGGCCTGAGGGAAATTTTACCTTTATCAAAGACTTAAAGTAAAACCTTTCAAATTAATCATCTCATGTGAAAGTCTAGACTTGATTAATACAAAGTGACTTTCCAGACTTTAATTCTAAGACGTTTTCCCCAAACTCTGGAATTTTGTTGCATCCTATCAATACGTATCCTTAATGCAGCAGTTTATCAATTATTCCTCAACACCTGCATTGTCAAATGCATATTTTACAATCAGTTTTTAACAAGTGGTGTTTAGAGATCTTGTTAAAAGTCTAGGAGTCAAGACATTCCCCTATTAACCATGGAATTGTCTTCAGTTCTAACTCAGATGTTCCCGAATTCGTTTTCATAATGAACACGTTAAATAGATGTATAATATGTTTGCATATAAAACATGCATATGTATCTCCAACCTTGTGCTTTTCTAAGTAAAATTACAATACAGGAAAAGTAAGTCTGCTTTGTCAGAAATAAGATCTATTAAGCATAAACTGGCAGCATCTGGTTTATTAAAGCCCAGGCATGCTCACTGTTTACACAAGATAGTTCATGTTGTAACAAATGTCTTTCCTCCCGTCTATCACTTCCTCTTTCTCCCCATTTTTTGTTCCTGATACTTGGTGTATATTTTTTTTCCTATTTCCGTTGGCAAGCTGCATGACAAGCAAATGATCACTAGAAGAATACGATTCCTCAGTGAAGGAAAATGCCCATTAGGTCTTGTTAATTAGTCAGATAGACTATTTTCCACTTTTGTTGCTTTGTTTTGTTTTCAGTAGCACCTATAGAGTTAAGTGATATAAAAAATCGATTACTGTGTCAGGTGTTCATGTTTAATGAATTTCATGTGAAATGTTGGCATTATAACCCCAAAGAAAGGGACTATGTGAGGAGTGAATGCTGCAGCGAGTGGGAGATATCAGAGTTCCTATTTTTCAGCATCTTGTAATGTCCCAGACATGTCCTGCCAGACAGAGTGCATCGTAAAGCACAGGAGTGAATTCCGCTTGTCCAGAGTACGTTTGACTTCCAAATTCCAGAGGCCGCAGATTTGGAGATAGAACAGCGTTTGCATACGAAACTGTGGGATGATTTTTGCACAAGTACCTATACATTATCTGGAGAGAATTTGCCCACTCACTAGATTTCCCCCCCTGTTATCTGAAACAAACGACTGAAAAGACTGGCGTACTTGCAAAATAAATGATTTGCAAACTAAGAAAAATATTTAAAAACCATGCAAATGGTCATACTGTGTTACACTATGCATAAAAATGTCAATAAGCAAAGAATAACTGGAAAACAACTCCACTGCTGTGTAAATGAAACATCTTTTTACTGGATCCCACTGGGTTTCTTACAAAGCTCTGTATTTCCTCTTCAGGCGTTATCCTTGAAAGATGAAGTTGAAACAAAAGTTCTATTCTTTTTAAGTTGGCAGAACTTCTGAAAGGTGATACTTAGCTGTACTGTGACTCATTCCAAGTACAAAATTCTCTGACCCTGAGCTAGTCTATTTTTCATGTAGGAGCCTAGAAAAGCCACGAGCGATAGGAAGTGGCTATATGTAGGCTCTTGCCTGCAAGCTTCGTGCAGACTTACTCTCTCTGCGTTCCAAAACACACCTTGAGCTCCTCTTATGAATTAATGGAAGGATGGCTGGTGTTCAGAGCAAACGAGGAACTGGGGCTGGCCTGCTTCCCTCGCCAGACCTCTCCTGGAGTAACACTTTGCTTTTCTGATGTTCCAAGTTACCTTATAATTATATATACATATATATTTTTAAAACTTCAATAATTATAGAAATATATGACATAAAGTAAAAATCCCCATAAACCTATCCCCACGCAACTGAGAAATAACAAGTTTGTAGCTTTCCCCCAGATTTTGCCTTTCATATAGCATATATGTGTGTGTATGGAGACATATATATATATGTGTGTGTGTATGTATGTATGTATAGACGTGTGTGTATATATATAGAGAGAGAGAGGTGTGTATACATAATGAATTTTCAACAAAAATAGAATCATATCCATGCTCTAACCTATAATTTAGAGTTCGTAACTCATCTTTGTAATCGTGTTCTAAAAGTTCCTTTTTTCTTTTTAACTTCATACTACAACTTGAGCAGATTCCATGTGGATGCATGCTTTTAATAGCCGCCCTGTATACCAGGAGTAGAACGTGCCCTAATCTGTCTGACCAACCTTCTACTGTTGGATATTTGGCTTATTTCTAGAAAAGGTTGCATACTTGTTCATACATTTTTATGCACTTAGGTAAGTCTCTGTTGGTTAATTCCTGGAAGTGAAACCTGGTCAGAGGTTTGTGAGAGTTTTAAGTGTTACATTTTAAGAAGGTGTGAAACTAGGCGAGGACTGAGGAAACGTAGCCTGCCCAGGATTCATGAATAATAATTCAAAGAGCTGAGGCTATTTAGCCCTGACAGGAGACATTGGGAGTGGGCTGCAGACAGGACAGCCATCCTCAGATCTTCAAAGAGCGTTTCTCCAGGGCAGGAATGGACTCCACCTGCAGGGAGGCGGGGCTGGGGGTGGGCGGGGCCGGGGCCAGACTCCAAGCTATGGAGCTTCCATAGGCTTAGAAAGGATGCACAGAACACCTTGGCAGCAGGATCACAGGCCTGGCCAGTTGCCTGCTCTCGTGGAGCTTGCATTTTAGTTCGGAAAACAGAAAATGCAGAAGTAAACTTACAGAAGAAAAAGGAAATTAATGATACTGGTCAATGATGGTTGGAAAGAAAACAGGGTCCTGTGATAGAGTGACTAGAAGGGAAGAAGGATGAAGGGCAGCATTTAATAGGATAAACAGTAAAGGCCCAAATGAAGGACAGTCTGCCTTATTAGGCAGTAAATTCCACAGCCTTGGAAGTTAGAAAGGGAATATATTAATATACACAGAGGATGAAATTACGGGATCTGCAATGTTATTTAAAGTCTCTTTCAACATAAATTATATGGATGTAATCCAAACAAAAGGTATCCTCAAGGACTCATATTCTTCCCAAGGATCAAATTTTACTGTAGTTACACTGGGAGACTTACATCCGTGGCGGGTGAATCGTAAGGAGTATCTAGAGGAGTGAAAGATCTTCGGGCATTGCACTGTGTTCCCAGATAACAGTAACTGCAGGCTGATTTCTGCCTTGAGGTTGTGGCCTCATGGCCGTCTTCAAAACAACCAAGGGCCGGTACAAGGCACAAAGCACAGTGCTTGGTTACAAGGGATCCTGTGGCCCGAGACCAAGCAGAAAGCAAGATGAGACAGGTCCTGACGCAGTAACGCAAAGCCTTCCTCTCTTTCCCATATGAGTCATTGTTAGTCAGAAAATTACCTTTGCAGAAGGACTCAAATCCTTTTCAGGCTTTAAAGTGATTCTTCCTCTTGACTTAGGTGTAAACCTTTGTCTCAAAGGATAGATTCTATTAATCTGTTGAGCCTAGGACTGTGGGTGTGTGTTTATTTGCATGACAAAGAGGCCTTTGGTATTTCAACAAACAAAAACAGGCATATAAAAACATTCTCTTTCTGAATGAGTACCAAAATTGTTCTCCAGTGAACTTCTGAAGGAAGAGAAAACCTGGGTACTACTCCAAGGCTGGTTGTGTATTTTCCTTGCAAGAACTCCAGCAAGCTAGCCCTTCGCTGAGAACAAGGTCACCTAGATAACCAAATGGGGAAGTACGTTAGGGGGTGCAAAAAGATGGAGGAAATTGAGAGGTATAACAATGCAAACAGATATCAAGAGGTGTGATATTATCACTGTAAGAGTCTGTGGGGGAAGAGGGTAGGAGAGAAGATTTTCTATGAATCTCATGAGAATTTCCAGAGAGAGACAAGGGGTCTCGATAGAGAGAGATGGCTCTGTGAATCCATCCCCACTAATCCCCATTAGGTGATAGTGCAGAAGTGTGTGTCTGTGTCCCTACAACAAAGCCCGTCCAGCCTTGCAGGGACAGCCCGGCTGCTGGGTCAGCCCTCCCAGCCCCAGCAGGGGAAAGGCAGCAGAGATTGAGCACAACCAAGGTTTGCATCAGCACTGCCCTCAATCATCTATAGGCCTTTGTCTTAAATCTTAAGTGTCTTAAGATTATTTAGTTATATATATAGAGAGAGAGCTCAATTAACATGTATCCATAACCTAAGATATTCATAAGAGACTGTATCTGCAGGAACAGAATCAAGGACCCAGGCCACTCTCAGTCCTGTAATTACTGCATTTCCATGTTGCTTCCTGTTCACACCCAGAAGTCGAATCTCAAATATTGCTTTCCAGACAGTATTTGGGACCAATTTTAGCTCCACTTTCCTTTCTCTTGCCTCTTGCTGGCCATCAGCCACCAGACTCTGCACAATGACCAGCTGGCCCCTGGCAGATCTTGGGCCCAGGTGTGAAGTAGCTAGAGAAACGTTTCAGAGCCAAGAAGGGAGTGATTTCATTTTCCATTGGCAGTATGCAGAACTGAAGGGGATTCAAGTGCCTTCAGAAAAGCTTCCTTCCAGTGAGTAGAGTTTTGGGGAGTTTCCAGACTTATACTGCTTTTATTCTTGGAAGCATCATTGTGCCTTTTCCCCCTTCCATTTATATCCCAGGAACTGATTCACAAACCATAGCAATTGGATTTGGACTTGCTGAATGCTAGCAGACAGCTGCCCGCACTCTTCCCAAGATTCCTGCCAGCTGGGTTAGGTACCAAGTGCGAGCACCCCTGAGCCAGCCGGCCAGGTCCTCCAGCTCCAGCCGTGCGACAGCAGAGTGACCAGAGCTGCAGTGCTGTGCTTCGTTCGTTAGACACTTTGTGGTTTGATTTCAGTCAGCCAGGGTATGATTTCAACCCCCAGTAACGGGTTTGGGGCGGCTGCCCAGTGAGGCAGGTTTCATCTTGCTTCCTTAGCTGTTTTTTCTTACCTCACACCTTTTTCTTATTAGACTTGGATTTCCGTTTCCTGAGCCTGTTGTTTCCACGGATTCAGACAGGCTTCCGGGAGGACCTACCAGCCTTCTTGAATAAAATGCAGCAGTGAAGGTCTTAGGTTTAAAATTGCCTAAAATGTGGTCTAAAAAGTACTAAAAATAGTGTTACCATCCGGATTGAATAAAATCCTATAGAGATGAATTCTTTGACTTGAACCGTTAGGTGAGCTGGCCTCACCTCAAGAGTAAATGTGTTCAGTTAAATGAGATGAGATCAAATAGAGGAGTGTTACCCTGGGAAGCGGCCTGACCTCTTACGTCAGCAGCCCACCAGGTAAACACCGTGGAAATGCCACATTTAGGAGGGCTTAGGATGGTGCCACTGAAAGGAAAGGTTTTTAAAACAGGGAAAAAGTGAAATGTGTACCCCAATCACAGTTCCCCTGTGCCAGGCATTGTGCTAAGTGCTTTCGTCCACATCGTCTCCTTCAGCCTGAGGGCACCCCAGAGCTGCTGTTAGGGGGTGCAGGGGCTTGGGGGCATGGGGTTGGAGGGGTGGGTTGGCAGCTCGAGCTAAAGGCCTGGCAGAGCTAGAGCCGGGCTCTTCCGTGACCGCAGCCGACCCCGGCCTTACCTGAAAGCCCTCCGCTGGGCAGCGCACAGGATTCGTGGGCAAAAGGGCAGCTGCCCTTTGCCTCCTCCTTTTCAGGCTGGAAAAAGCCCACTGCAGTAAGAGCAAGCCTTTAACCTGTGTACCACAGTGACCTCCCAGAGATATACGAAAAAACCTGCACCATGTGAGCGTTCCGCCCTTCTGCGTCTCACGGATATTCACGGTGACATCAACACGATCTTGGGGACATTCTGACGGCCGCCGTTCCGTGTCCTCCCTGGTCCCGTGGTCACGGCGGGCAACAGAATCTTGGGCCAACCATGGGGACACGACAGCCCGGTGACCAGGCAGCTGGTGGGAGGGGGCCATTGCTCAAACCCGTAATTTGCAGTCAAAACAAACAGACGATTAGCTGGGGGTTGTCACTTTCAGTCAAGGCCTTTAGCATCGTCTGGACGTGGCCTCAGAGTGAGCCCCGTGGGGCTCCTTGGCAGGCTCTGCACAGATGGGGAAGCGTTGAGGAAGGAAGGGCTGCACGGATTCCAATCAGAAAGCCCACCTGGGCCTCGGTCACCTCACACGAAAAGTGAGAGGGGGTCTTCCTATGAGGCTTGCCGCTAGAGTTGAAAAACAAGAAAGAGTGGCTGCAGGATACCGTCTGAAATGTGACATCACGACGGTCCTTGTTAGGCTATGAAATTCCTGTCCAGCGGGCTTTTGTAACCGGCCCAGGTCGCCCGGGCACTTCGTGGCAGAGCCAGCCCTGGAGGCGGTCTCCTGACCTTCAGTCCTGTGTGATGTGCATCAGACGCGCAGCCTGACGGTCACACAGGAACTGCCGCCCAGGTCCCTGGGTTCCAGCCCCGTCTTCTAAAGATAGGTATCATTTTACCCGGGTGATCCTGGGGCAGTCATCAAAGGAAGATGAAACGATGCCCTGTAGATTCAGGATGTCCATTACAATTTTCCCCTCCAAACTAGCACACTTTTGCGAGTGAAATGAGGGGATAACTGGACCAGACCCCGGAGCCAAAACGCTAAGAGAAGCGCCTGGGCGGGCAGAACAGTGATTCCCACACACCCGGAAAGGTTCACGCGAGTCAGGTTTGCCACTCAGCTTCAGTTACATGGAGAGTTGAGTGAACTGGGACAGCTCATTGCCTAAGCATTCTGACTGCTAGTGACACAGCCCGATAGTACAGCTCGCCCTGTCTCATGGTCGTGGTGACTAAATAAGGTAGCGTGTGTGCCTCCTGCCCAGGGAGTGCTCAATAAGCATGTTCATCCCATGAAAACACTTCCTAGTCAAGTCCCCTGGCATCCAGGCAGTCGCTTGTCTCCCGGTTGAAGTGTACAGTGAGATGTATGCCCAGCTCTTGTTCTCCTGGGTGTTGGCAAGGGGGTCCTTTTGGTCTCCTTTTTCCTCTGAAAGTGTGAAAAGCCTTTGATGTGTATAAACGTTATGTTTTTGCCCTGTAGACAAGTAAATCACCTTCTTTCCACATTCCCGATATTTTTTCAATGGATGTCCTCCAGTAAGGAATCAATAAGGGGAAATTCATTGAAAGCTTTAATTAGGTTCACTATTGATCCAAAAACATACCTCAGAAATCCAGCTTTTGTTCAACATTCTAGCCCGGTATATTCACAGAACTTCAATTCTGATACAAGCAATATATCTGCGACAGAGACCCCAAGGTGAATTGGTAAGAAGCAGGGCTGTGTATGGGCTCTGGAATGTTTTGGTAGGAGTTCAAGTCCCACCCAAAGGCCCGCAGACCTCTAGAAAGCAGGACACATGTCTTACTGTGGTAGCCTGGGGCCACCTGGGGAGCTTTGAAGAAACGCTGCTGGCCCAGGCTCACCCGACCCGACTCGCTGTTTCCCAGGTCTGGGCCCTGCCTTGGGGGCGGGGGTTTGAAGGTTCCCGGGGTGGGGAGAAATGCCCCCCACCCCGAGACACTGAGAATGGTGCTTCCCTTTCTCTCAGCACTTATACCTTATCTTCCGTCTAAAAAGTAAGACATGGCTGTCCTGGAAAATGGCCATGTAGTAAATAAAAACCTTGTCATCCAGAGACAACCATTGTTAACAGATTAGTATGTATAAGTGTTTTTTACTCATTAACAGTGTATCCTGAGATTTTTCTGTGGCATTTAATGTTTTAAAAGGATGTTTCATTGTTAGAGCCCTCAATTTTATATCTATGCACAATCATTTATTTATAATAGTTTCTTAGTGTTGGGCATTCAGCAATTTTTTAAACAAATACTATTTTTAAAAATGTCCATTTCTAATTTTTATCATAAGGAACCATTGGATCTGATGTAATTGGAGAATTCATTCTCTTCTATGGCACTGTGTCCAATAGACTCGAAGTCTTAATATGTGTGTTTCTGGGGGGGGTTTCCCGGGCATTTCAAAAAGAATGAAATACATTGTTACCACCTATGTAGATAACAGCTTTTGAGAGAAGGAAGTTTCATAGAAATAATGAAACATTGCAGCCTTTTATTTATTATTCTTTAAGTTTACATGAAAACCTAAGATGATTTCAAAAAATACCGTAAGTTAAAATATCACCAAGACTCTACTTAGACAAACGTACGATAAAAGTACATCAGGCTCTTGACAGGCATGATCTCTTAACGCCACGATAGGCTTGTGAAGCAGGATCTTACCTACCAGGATAACTGCAGAAACGCCACGCACAGTGCCCACACAGAGTACGTATTCAGTGGTTGCTATTTTTATGAATTCTGTTTAATAAATATGTATTGTCCTGTATCACATTGAAGAAGTTATATTTATCATTACCTAAGACTTTAACTCTTCTGTCTTTTAAAAAGAGATTCTGTAATCAGTCACAGGATTGCAGAGTGACTCACAGATCTGTAAATCTGAAGGGTTTCCTGGAAGCCTTCTCGGAGGTGGAGGCTGTTAGGAATCCCTCAGGCCTGGCGCAGGGGCCCCTGGGACCACAGGACACGGGTTCCTCAAGGTTTCACTCCCCACCCACAAGTTCCCTTCAGACGCTCAGGCTGCTGCTAATCAGACCCGGTAATGTATTTACATCAACTCTGTCAGTTCCATGGAGAACTTCCTGTGTGCCCTTCCCTCTTCCATGTAATTCCATTTACACAACGACATGCCAGTGTCGTTGCTGGGTACTTGGACTGGTTGGCCCCTGGACTGCATAACTGGAACGGAGAATGGCCTCAGTAAACTTTATCATCCTCAGGGCAATCATGTATTGTTAAAATTTTACATTTTAAATGACAGCAGGTGTGTGAAGGAAGATGCACAGGGTTCCAAAACACAGATAAGCGTCTGAAGTTGGAAAAAAGTGTCCGCAAGTCAGGGTTCAGGGTGTTTTAGCTTCCTCAATTTGGAAGAGGGGGCGTTTAAACGCCTCTCCGTGCAGGTGGATCCCGGATCTCAAGCGCGGGGAAAGTCCAGGCCCTCTCTGCTTCCGATCCAGGGTAGGTGAGTGAGATTTCTGTGCCCACACTGTGCTTAGAACTCCAGCCCTGGCAGCTCTCCTCTTTGGCAGGTGACTTGGTGAGAGGCCGTGAAGGGTCCTGAGCTGGACCGCACTGTCCTGGCCCCCGCGGGGACCTCCCGTTCGTATGTTCTGCCAGCCCCATGCGTGGCCCCTTCAGAAAGCCTGATTGCTGATGGGGGATTCTGTTCAACCCAGGCAGCTTTTCTTATAGGGAGCAGCAGTCCTAGAATTTTTTCAAGGAAAATTTCAATTCACGTATCACGTAGAGTCGGAAAAGTGCACAGATCAAAGGGGTGCGATTTGATGAATTTCACAAACCAAACCCCGCTTTGTAACCAGCACCCAGATCGGGATAACCAGCCTCTCGTGTCTCCTTCTGGGGCATGGTAACCACTATCTTAATGATAATACCATGGATTGGTTTTGCCTATTCTTGAAGTTTGTATAAATGGAGTCATCCAGCAAGTACTCTGGTGGGTCTGGTTTCTTTCACTCAACATTTTGTGTCAGAATTGTCCATGTTGTTCTATGGAGTTGTATTCCTCTCACTCGCAGCTGGATAGTCCATCATGAGAGAGTTCTACACTGCCTTTGTCCATCTACCATTGACGGGCGTTTGAGTTACTCTCTTTCTTGCAGTTACGAGACACTGAGTGCCATCGCACATGTTTCTGAAGACTGTCGCACAGTGAATACAGTGCACTCCTCTGCGTTTCCGTTGGGTACCTAGGAGAGGAATTGCTGGGTCGTCGGGTGTGGGTTTGCTCTACTTTAGTAGATATTACAAAAAAATTTTCCGAAGTGGTTTTAGCAAACTGTACTCCACCTGCAGTGTTTGAAAGTTTCAGTTGCTCTGGATCTGCCCCAACGCTTATGTTGTCTGATTTTCTTATTTTAACTATTCTGATGACTGTGCTCCTGGAAATCTAATGGTGAAAGTCAATATTCATTAACCTTCTTAAAATTAATTAATTTCTTAAATGTATAAATATAGCCTTTATGCCAAGGAGGCAGCGTGGGACCTGGAACAGACTATAAGGCAGAGATGGGCTTGAACATTGCTTCTGCCGTTGTCAGCTGAGTAGCTTCTCTTTAAACCTCGGTTTCTCCTGTCGTAAAATTGGAATAAAGGACAGGATTAAGTGAAGGTTAAATGACATAACGTCAGAAAACAGAAAAGGCCTGAGGCACTACATTCAATAATGGTTTGTTGTTTATACCCCACTCCCTGCAGATTTTTTTAAAATTCACATTTGCTACAGAAAAGCTTGTCTTCTTCAACAAAACGTGAGGGTTGTGTAAGGCCATGGGCCACAGTCAACTCTGACCAAGGACCAGGAGCTGACATGTGGTCTCTTTGCTTTGTTCTCTTCCTAGACGATATGAATATTCACAGTTTTCCCAGGGCCATTCCCTAAATCCTAGAGGATGACACTTAAAAGAGAACTTGGGGACTTCCCTGGTGGTCTGGTGGTTAAGACTCCATGCTTCCAAGGCAGGGGACAGGGGTTTGATCCCTGTTCAGGGAGCTATGATCCCACATGCCGCAGGGAACAGCGAAAAAAAAAAAAGTGTGGAAATCCTCCAACCCAACAATTCACTCCATTAAACCGTAACTAAGCGTCAGGAGGTAGAATGACTCTCTCGGGACCCTACAGGCAGTTGTGGCCTGGATGCTCCTAGAACTCAGACCCTCTGATTCCAGAACTGTTTGGTGCCTCTAGTCAGTACAGCGTAAATCTGTATTTAAGCCGTAATGAAAATGAAAATAACTTCTGACATATGCAGTTAATATAACTTCTATCTCGTTCACAACAAATCTAACCCCTCTCGTACCCATGACAGCTCTTCAGCAAATTCGAAAGGAAATGTATTCGCTCTTTTGATTCCAGTGGTTTATAAAGTGCGACAGGGGTGTGGTTAAAGGTTTTCTTGCCCCCATTTTAGATCAGTAAATGTTTATTGAATGAATGTGTGAGTGGAAGAGAGATCATGGCACCCAAAGAAAGATGTAACATTCTAGAAGGGAGGGGCATTTCCTCTGGGAAAACCCGTCCTCTCTGACTTCCACAATTAAGAAGCATGTTACAGTTAAGCTGCAAGAATCAAACAAGGCAGCTTGTCAAAAGGGAAGGCCTTTTGGCCGTAGCTGCTGCGTGGAGGAACATTTGGTCCTAGGAAAGCCAGGGCGACCCTGGAGGCCAGGTACTGAGTGAGGGGAGACGTGCGTCCGGGTCACGGCCCTGTCCTAACGGTAGGAGCTGTGTGGAGTCACCCAGACCCTCCGCAGCAGGTACCATCCGTGGGCCACCTTCTCAGACTGGTCCACAGGCATTTTGTAGGATGCCCTTGACGGACACCAAGGAAATGGGCTGACGCCCCCAGCCTTCTGTAAATCCACGCTGGAACCGTACGTGCGCTCTCAGCTCGTTGAGAGCTTCGCAAGTCTCCAGCACGTTAAGTTTTTAGTAACGAATCCTTTATTTGTCTTCATAAAATACTTAGAAGGAAGTTCCCCCTGCAGGTTTTCAGCAGAAATGCTAGAGCAGCGCAGGCCCAGCAGGCCACTGAGGAACAGGTCCGCCCACTGCCGGGGAAGCTGCTTCCCATGGGGTCAGCCCTGTATCAGCCGCCACCCTCCCCTGACCAGGTGTCAGTGACACGGCTGCAGCAAGTCCAGCAGACACAGTGCCTGCCCCACAGAAAGTTCACATCCACCGGCACACGGCAAGTCAGTCAGTCACTCACAGCCCCGGGGTCAGCGGTGTGAGCTCGGGAAGGTGCCAGGGGTGGCGGGACGCTGAAGGGGCAGATCAGAAGGCCCAAATCGTCCCCATAAATGTGCTCTCAGTGCCAAACTGGCAGGAAAATTGGTGGTTTCACTTTGCGAATTCTTACTGGAAAGCTAGAGTTTAAAAATACACTCCAAAAATGTTTTTATTTTTATTTTTGACAAATCCTACCTTTGCTCCAAAGGCAAGGAGAAAAGAATAGAGGTCCGTGGGAAGTTCAGGGAAGCCTGCAAGCACTTGCCCTTCCCCACTGCTCATTTTACAATTAAAGTGTTACTACATTTATTACTGCAAGAAAGGTATCATTTGGGCTTCCCTGGTGGCGCAGCGGTTGAGAGTCCACCTGCCGATGCGGGGGACACGGGTTCGTGCCCTCGTCCGGGAAGGTCCCACATGCCGCGGAGCGGCTGGGCCCGTGAGCCATGGCCACTGAGCCTGCGCGTCCGGAGCCTGTGCTCCGCAACGGGAGAGGCCACGGCAGTGAGAGGCCCGTGTACCGCAAAAAAAAAAAAAAAAAAAAAAGGTATCATTATTAAGACCTTAATTTCATAATATTGTCTAATCTGATAAGAATATGAATGCTGTGAAATGCAGGCCTTTTGAAAGCCTTCTCTAATACTACACTGAGTACTCTGTTCTCTGCATGCACAGTCTGTGTGATGGTCTGCAAGTCCTTTCCCATGAGATGTAACACAGTGAGATTACAGGCTCAGAATTCAACATCAGACTCTCCCTTTCTTTGATAGGATAGGATATGACCTAAGTGTCTGATCCCAATGCAGCCTTTGGAGTGTTTAAAAGTTCATGTTGACTATAGATAATAATACTGTCTTGTGTGCTTGAAATTTGCTAAGAGAGTAGATCTGAAGTGTCGTCACCACACACACACACACGGTAACTGTGAGGTGATGGATGTATTAACTTAATTATGGCAATCATTTCATAACATGTGTTATTAAATCATCACATTGTACATCCTAAATAGATACACTTTTTATTTGTTAATGATGCCTGAGTAAAGTTGGGGAAACTATATGGAAGTAATGTTGGCTCTAAAGTTGTATATCTCCAACAAATGTTTAATCCTTGGAAACTAGAATTTCAAATTGCAATGTAGTCAGAGATGGTCTTATCCCAGCAAACGTGAGAAGAGACTGTCAATGTGCATTTTCTCCTCCTAGCCAGTGTGTGCATTTCCTCAGAATATCATCCGTGCGTTCTCACCGCGCCACTGAAACTCCTCTGGGAAAGGTTCGGAGACTGCCTCTGTAGTTGAGATCTGGTCCGTGCCTTTCCTCTCACCGGCTCCAAGCTTTTGCAGCTTTGGACAACGTGGTGTCTGCTTTTGCCTCGTGGCCTGGGGGACCGCCCTGTCCCAGCTCTCCCGTCTCCTTCATCTCTCCTTGTTGGAGGTATATTTTAACAAAAGCCCTCCAGGGCTTGAGATGCGGTGTCCTGAGCTCCTGGAGTACGAGTATTGCTGAGGTCAGTGCTCTAATCGGGTGGCTAGATATGACTGGGGACGCTTTTTCTTTCGTGTGATCCTGGATGGGCCCAAGGCCATCCACCTGGCCAGAGCAGGCTTGCGTTCTGGGTTTTTCCCTTGCGTTGTTGTGTCTCTCCGTCCTCCCGCCGTGTGTGACAGCGCGCTGCAGCGGCTGCATCTCCCAGGTTAGGGGCCCACGGGGGTGTTGGGCAACTTGATTAATAGTAAAAGGAAGTGCGTGCTTTCTTGGACAAATAATCGCTTCCCCTCTTTCATTTGAAAGTCGTTCACATTGATATAGAAAAGAATATATGACCTCCATGAGGACATTTTTGTGGCTACGACCCATCTGGAAAGGCATCTACTCATTGCCCTGCAAATCAGCTCATCAGTGGTGGTGTCAGGAATCCCCAGCTGTATTTAGCGTCGGTCTTTCTTCCCAGACTGTCAGCTCCGTGAGGGCGAAGACCGTTCACCCCTCCAGTAACAAGCACAGGGCCTGGTGCGCATTTGGGGCCAGTGAACGTTTGATGAATGACGCAAGAGCTCGTTCATTTTCCTGGGAACTTCGCTGGTAATCTTCAAACACTCATTCGGAACAGAGGCTGCTTGTCACGGGCTGCCAGTTATTATTATTTTATTTTCCACTGGTTATGGAGTCTTCAGACTTAAAAGGCATTATGAATATTGCTTGTAAGAAGAAATGTCGATGGAAACGAGGCAAATGGCATTATGGTTAGAAACTTGCCAGGTGTCATTTTTGGGAGATTAGATAACTGTGTTGTCTGGTGGAGTGAATTGCCTGTTTGTTACAAGTTAGGACTTTGCTGGACTGATTTACGGGGCTGAGGGGAAAGAGATAAGTGAATCTTCTAGTGAGAGGTCATCTGTTTTGAAAGTGGGGACGATTCCATGAACCCGATCCAAGTGTTACAACATAGGGAAATGTCTCAGACCGTTAGCGTAAGGAAGCCCCCAGTTGAACGTAAAAGCAAAAATTCTTCACGCTGTCCTCTTTGGAAACCCCGTGCGATCCAGACCTCTGAGTGCACAGTCGTGAGTAGGTTTGGGGATGAAACTCTGATACCAGGGAAAAGGTGAGCTTCTTCCATCAGGCACCCGAGGACGAGGCTGTCCTGCTGTCCTTGCCGCTGGCGTTCAGAAGCCGTTTCAACAGAGGAGGTCAAAAGCAGACGGGACTGCCCCTCCCCGCACGGGACCAGGGCAGGTAGGGCGTGTCCTCTCCATGGCATCGTGCCATCTCTTCCTGTCAGGTAGTGGCTTGGCCATTAGAGGAATGTCTTGGACATCTTCGCATATTCCGTGACAAGAAGAGCAGAAGATCCTGCCCTTCTAGAGATTGCACTCGTCCTCGTAGCCAGCGGGCTGGGCCGTGCTCTCTGTGGCTGTCTTCCGCTCCATCCCCAGCCCCGCCACCACCCCTATTACTTTCTTTCTCTATCTGAATTCCATTCAGAGAATCACCACAGACAAGAAGTACACCACTCTGCAGCATAATGGGTGGTTTTTATCTTTTGTTTTAGATTACCAAGCTTTCCTGGGTAACGTCAATTAATTGAACTTAATATTAGAAGGCCCTCCCCTTTACCAGACTAAAAAGGTATTTCAGTGATGCAGTCGAGTGTGTGCTGTAATTAGTTCGGACATCTAACAAGCGTATTTGCCGGGCTCTGTTCTGTGCAGGGGGTTCCTTGCCGTCTGATCCCATCAAGTGGCGTTGTATTGTGCGCTGAAAACCGGTTTGGAGGATAGGTCTCAACGTTAAATGTCTTAACGCGATACAATTTTTAAAAATTAAATAGATACACTGTTAGATTTCTTTTAAGTCAATTCAGACCCTTAGAGTCCATCCCGAAAAGATTTAGAGGGTGGGTGTGAGCCCACTTCCTGAAAGAAATGATATCAATTTACTTAGGTACTCTGTGAAACGAGCAGTATGGGAATCTCCTCCCTAAGAGCCCTCTAGGACCTCACCATGACCCAGGAGGCTCCGCCTCTGAGACCCCAACACCCACACCTCTCACTGGCCTCCTTTGCTCCCAGCCCTTAGCCTCCCTTGTGGCACCCAGGCCTCGTCCTCCCTGCCCTCTGGCAGCACGCACGGTGATGGCGGCCCCTGCCTGCCAGCCAGCCAGCCACATGCCCTCCCCCCACTGCCAGCGCTTTGTGTGCTCCTTGCTTCTGATCAGTGCCCGGCTCACTCCTGGAGCTGCTGTTCCGGGCTGGCATTCGCTCAGCGGATGGACCTGTGTCTCCCTGCTTCTTCCCGCCCCCTCCGAGTCTTCTCATGTTCCGTTCCTTTGTTCTGTCTCCCCTGTGTTCCTCTGCACAACGAAAAGCTACTCTTCACAATACACTCAAGCATCAGATCCTTTAGGAAGCTTTTGTTTTAAAGGTGCCCTCTATCCTCGCTTAGCTGAGAATTAGCAGCCTGAGCAGTTGCCGTAACTTCTTTCCAGCATATCGCGTCCTGTCTCTGCCACGGACGGAGTTCCTTCAGGGCAGGGGCCAGTGCACAAGTGCCTTGTGTTCAGTATATGGTGACAGATAGATTAATTGATTGGTTAATTAATTAATAGTTTACAGTAGCACAGCTTCGATGCAAAGATCACATTAACATAATCCACATGCTGGGTTGTTCTAGAGTGATGGCCTATGATCAGGAAAAAAGTCACAAGACTAGGTTACGAATTCCTTTTTAATCTACTGGCTTCCTATAGAAGATATTGAAAATGACCCACCTGGTTCCTCCAGTTTTACCAGGCTGTGTCTCAAATCTCTTGTATGGAAAAAATGTGATGGGCGGCTACAGACCCTTCTCGGCGTGACCTAGTAAGTTTCAGGTGAACTTGTGGAATGATGGTGATGCTGTGGTGAAAGCAGAGGTGTTTTTTGCCCATAAATATCTATTCAAGCAATTAAGAAATTAACATTCAAAATGCACTTATAGTAATCAGCATCATCATTCCTCTGATAAACAAACATGAGGAAAACTTAACTAAAAATACTGCATGTTTCTGCTCAAGACTATATGCCCAGAAAGGATATATTCTTCTTACGGTTTTTGGTCTTTACTTTCTGTTTAGAATAGAGTCTGTGGGCAAATGCATTTCTTCATACTTGACGTGTACCTCCACGTCAAGTGTTTTCAGAGGTTACTTATGTAACAGACGACTGCTGGCGCTGTCCTGAAGAGCTTCCCCCCATCTCTATCAAGGGCTGCATTTCAAGAGGCTTTGTAAGAGGAGGTTTAGAGCTGCAGTGCCTCACTAGTATAAATGTCAGTGTCAGTTTAAATCTAAGATGCAGTTTCTGAGAAGGAAAGCCTATAGGATAAGACGGAGAGGGATCAAAATATGGGGAAAATGTAACGAAAGACGAGAGCAACTGAACTTGCCCAGCTCACAGAATTAAAGCTGTGTGTGTGTGTGTGTGTGTGTGTGTGTGTGTCTAAAGCCTAATTAGAGAGCGTGCATGAAGGAATAGGGACATGAATAGGAAAGCTATAGCTTCAGTTACAGGAAAACTCTCTGCTCTAGATCAGACATGGTTTTAAAATGTTCAGACTTGTCGATATTTTCCCCCGTGCTATTGGCACAGAATGCCCCTGTGACATTCCATACCACTTCCATCAAATCTGAAAGCTTTGTTTCAGCATGTTTTATTGAAATCAGTACGTTTCAGATCTCTACCAGGTTTTTGTATAGGCGCATGTAGGCCTTAAATCGGCTCAGTTATTCACGATGGAGGCTGAACCCCACACAAAGTGTGGACCCGGGCTCTGGAGACTTGTTTGACACGGTTGGTGTTTACAGAATCTCAAAATTGCGCATTTAAACTCTACAATTACGATGTTGTTCGGGATGTCCTTTGGTTGTGGCCTCCAGTTAGAAAGCTATGGGGGTCCTATGTGAATACCATGGATCTGGGGACTTTTTTGAAGTCTGCATTGTCACGATATGCAGGTTTGGACGCGGCGTAACTAACTCAAAGGACGGACCCTTGTGGGCAGTGCACTTGGCTGGCGGTCAGGAGCCATCACCACCTTGCTTGTCCCTAGGATGCGCCGCTGTCATCTGCAGCCCGAGCTCCATGCAAGGCGGGCGGCCCCTGTCGCCTGGTCTGGACTGAACGCAAGGTCTTTCCCTATTATCTAGGCCTTTCGTTTTTCCTTGGTGCCATGACGAGCTCAAAACAATCCAGATATTTACTTGGAAAGGCCTCTTCTGTGCTTCTATAACAAGCTCTCCCCAGTTCCGTGGATTCAAACTCTAACACCTGTCGGGGTTGCCCGTGACCCTGCCACCGTGCTAGTGTCGGGCTTGGAAAGCTCGTGCAGGGGCACTCCTAGTGCAGGGGCATCTCCTAGAGACCTTGTTAAGATTCTGATTAACATTCTGATTCAGCGAGTCTGCGATGGGCCCAGGACTCTTCATTTCTAACAGGCTCTCCCAGACGAGGCCAGCGTTGCCGGTCTGCAGACCCCACTCTGCGTCTTGAGGCTCTAGACTGTTCTGCAGCTGCCTAACTGGTCTCCCCACACTGCTCTGGAGACCTTCTCCACGGGGAAGTAAGGCCTTTTGTTTAAGTTAGAAGAGAGAGATTATTTAATTTTACGAAGGTGCGACATGGCACAGAGGAAAATAATTCTTGTGCACCGTAGAAACCACATGCTTGTGTAGCACGGGAACTCTACTCAATGTTCTGTGGTGACCTAAATGGGAAGCAAATCCAAAAAAGAGGGAATCTGTGTATACGTGTTGCTGACTCACTTCGCTGTACAGCAGAAACTAACACAACATTGTAAAGCAGCTATACCCCAATTAAAAAAAAAAAAGGATATGGTAGTCTTTAAAAAATAATAATGGCTTTCCTCTTTATAAGAAAAACTCGCAGTGTTTGAAAATTACAAGCTCTTGATATCCCACTTAGAGGGGAAGAGTCCCCTGTCACCAGGGCACTGCCAGAAGCCGGGCTCATGACCACCAGCACTGGGCTGCAGCCTAGGGCTTTGGCTTTTCCGACAGCTGACACATTCTAAGGATGACAGTTCCTGCCAGACTTCTGCCTTACAGCTTGTGCTTCTGAAAAAATAATGTCATTAAACTTCTTGTTTTGGGAAAAGTGGAAACTCACATGTTGTGAGAACTGGCACGGAGAAGCCCAGTGCAACCTTTTATGTCGTTTCCCCAGTGGAGCATCTTGCAACACCAGGATGTTGGCACAGAACATCCCCTCCCACAGGACCTCGTACGGATACGCCCTCTTCGGGGCACCGTCTAGGTCCTGCTCCAAAAAGCAGCAGGTTTTTCTTTTTGTAACATCTTTATTGGAGTATAATTGCTTTGCATTGTTGTGTTAGTTGCTGCTGTATAACAACGTGAATTAGCTCTACATGTACATACATCCCCGTATCCCCTCCCTCTTGCATCTCCCTCCCACCCTCCCCATCCCACCCCTCTAGGTGGTCACAAAGCACCGAGCTGATCTCCCGCTGCAGGTATTTTTTGAACACAAATCTGAGCGTGTTCCTCCTTGTTTGAAACCTGTCGGTGGCTTCTCATCCCTTTAAAATGGAATGGAAAGTCCTCAGCAGCAAGCCCTTCGGTGGCCCCCCTGCCTCCCCTTTCGCTGCTCTCTGGGCTGCATCTCTGCTCGGCTCATGTCCTGCCAGGGAGCCTTCCACAATCGCAGCTCCTCCTACAAGAAAGCTCCCCAAGCCCTTCCCCACACTTAGCCAAGCTCCTCTTGTCCTTAAGAGCTCAGCTGAATGGCCGAGAGCTCAGGGAATCCTGCCAGGGCCGCTCTGACTGCGTCAGGGTCGACCCTCTACACCCACTCGCAGCCACGCTGCAGCACCAAACTGATCCATGATTTGGTGGCTGTCTGTCTCCCCCCTGGAGTGCAGGCTTCACGAGGCAGGAACAGTGTCAGGCCTATCTCAGCCGTGTGCCCGGACCTCACGTGTGCCTGACACACACTGATGCTACAGTGACAGCGCTGATGACAATGATACCAGCGATGGCCTCCGTGAGCAGACACGGTCCTGCAGATGTTAACAGTTTCGTCGTCACACTGACCCCAAGAGGGTGGCACTTTTACCTGCATTTTACAGAGAAGGGAAAGCGAGGCTGAGCCAGAAATAATTTGCCTGGGGTGACCCCACTGGTCCCCTCAGAGCTGGCTCAAAGGCAGGCATCGGAGCTGGAAGCCTTGCGATCAGACAGGAGCATTCACCACAGGCAGCCTCTGCGCTGGTCCCTACACACGGCGGTTGGGTGTCCAGCGGGCATCTGCCGTACAAACGCTGAAGGGAAGCGGGGTGCAGTCACAAGGGGCTTTCATCCTAGTGGGCTAGAGTCTCAGTAGTTTCCTTATTAGGTTGATTTTCTTTAGTAGCTTAAGTATTAGGTAGAGATGAATTAGAAAGTTGAAATTAATTGCAAGTGTGAAGTATAATGCATTTTGTAAACGTAATTCTCTTTGTAAGTGGATGAGGGTATAATGAATATGACATTCATTCTATGAAAAGTATTGTGGGATTTGGGGTATAAAATTGACTTAGGAATTGTCCTATGAAACAGCCACAAACATCCAGTAATACCCAAACACCCCCTTTGAACCTCAAATCAACGCTAAATAAGAAGTGACTTAAGGTGGGGGGTAGTGCATGTGTATTTCTAGTGGTAAAAACCATTCCCCAGTGAAAATTAAATTATTATCTAGTTAATAAGAGTTGCCCTGTCCCTTAGCACGTTGCTACTTGCTCCCAATTGCTATTTAATATTTTTGGTTTTGTATGTCTTTTGCTAATTGAGGTAGCATTTGATGAATGGCTAGGTTCTGCTACCCCAACTTTTGGACTGTTTCCCGCATAAAAATTACAATTCCAGATAATCATGCCACAAAGATCTGGGTCTCATTAGGAGGGAGGGATGCTGGGAGGGATGCTGGGAGGTGGCCCAGTCTGGCCTCCCCCAAACCAAAGAGCCATGGCTTTCTCTCGTCGTCCTACAAACGATTCAAATTTTTCAGTAATTCTAAAACCTGATGTGTTCTTTCCATGCAAGGAAGTGTTACAGCATTTTCCAAAGGGGGAGGATCTCTATCCCTGCTCCTTTACCCTCTCATTCCCACCCCCTCACCAACACCCACACAACATCTGTAGTTCCTAAACGAAAAGCACAAATTATTGTAAAACTTAACTGAGCCTACAAAGAAATGTTTGTGTAGGAAACTTTCTCGGCTTCAAGGAGAAAAGTCTGGTTTGCATGGCCATTCCACAGGGTAGAAATGGGTTCACTGGAGGCATTCCTACAGCCCCACTGGGTAACCCCTTCTGCTGCCACCAGCCCCTTTCTGCAGATTGGACCACGTGCCAGATTAAACAGCTTCATGATGAGTCCTCAAACCATAAAGCGCACACTTACAGTTTTTCGCTTCTCTGGTTACTGGCCTCAATAACCAGAGAGTCAGCTGAAAAAGCAAAAACTAAACAAACCCAAAAAGTACTTCAGGTTACAGATTACCAACTTACTGAAATATGTCCATTGCACCTAGGCCCCCCCGGCCATTTGAAAGACCTTGGACACCATCCTCACGCAGCACTGGCCTTGCAGGGACCTGCAGGGCCCCAGGTTGCCAGGAATGACTTGATGTCTGTCAGCATGTTCTGTCGGATTGAATGGGACAGCCCAAGAATCCGGGGCTGGCACGAGAACAAATAAAAAGTTTTCCCATCTCCTGGAGTGAATTGTTGAGCCTGAATTGGGTATTTAGACATAGAGTGCGGGTCAGCAGCTTTCACTTGCGGTGGTTTTCCAGACCCAGGTACTTTGCTCCAGCCCCGTCACCCCACTGCTCTCCCTTAACGACCAGGAGTGACTTAGAGTCACAGGCAAACAGGCGGAGGTCGTCTTGGTGAAGCCTTGTAACTTCACTTACAGTACCTGCATTTGCAAGACACTAACAATGATCAAAAGCAGCATATGTGGATCCAGGAGATTAGTCTCCGATTTTCCCCAAGGGGAAAACATGCAAATAGTTTCCCACTAAGAGATGAGGAAACCCCACTCCAGGATTCTTTGGCCTAGAATTATCTTCATGGTGGAGCAGTTTCACCTTGGTCATAGAGCTTAAATGAAGGCTATTTTAGAAAGCTGAGCATCGGAGAGAATCTTCTGTGAGTAAGAGAAAAGCAGAAGAGAGAAGTTGGAGGTAGGAATTGTTTCAAAAGAAGATATGAAGTGTGTTTTGTGAATCCCCTGTGTGAGTTATTTTTATGTGTTCCCTTGGGTAATCATGAAAAATGCAGCAAGGAGGGCAATGATAAGTTTTCTTGTCTGTTATTCTAACAGACCATGTGTTTGGAAGACATCACTCTGGTTAAATCCCAACTACATTCAGTCAGAAAGTGGGCTTTCAACAACAGAATCCTGTACCTGCAGTCAGGAGCAAATCCAATTCCATTAGGCCAGGAGGATGTAATAGAAACTCAAACCTAAGAGAGACCCAAGCAAGGAAAACGACTTCCTCATCCAAGCCTGAGAGGAATTTACGGTCAGCCCTACTATTAATAGATGCAGTGGAGATTCCATTTTCATTGCCCAACTGCCATTTTAGTTATTAAACTTAAAGGAGTGAAGCAAGTCTGCTGAAAACTCATATATGATGTTAGTACAGATAGTAGTTTAGCAATATTTATTCAGCCCTTATTGCTTGCTGAATTTCTCAGCGTAATAAGCCAAAAGGGAAGCCAAAGGAAACAGCATGTTTGCTGTCGTTCTCGGGTGACATATTATTCTTTAAAGAGACAGGATGTGCTGTGAAACAACAGAACGCTTTCACCACCCAAGTATGAGCAAGTGCACATCCACAGAGGCAGCCGGGGCTGAGAAACCAGGACAGGAGGAGAAGCTGATGGGGAAGCCTCTCTGGAGGGTGTAGCTGTGAAGGGAGACCACACACGTGGAATTCCCAAGAGCACTTGGGAGGTGGAGTCAGGGTGGGGAAAGCACTACGGTGAGAACAGCAGTGAGAGGCTACTGTTGTCTTCAGTATCTGCAGGGCCAGTTGCATCTGTGTTAAGTCAGAGGAAATTATCATGGGTCTAGCTTCAGATCAGTGTCAGGACTAATTCTGGGATAGAGTTGTAAGTCAGGAGTGGGCTGCTACGCAAACTCTCTTAGCAAGATTAAAACTCTTAGTCACTCAGAAAGACCAGCAGGACTTGATAACCATTTGTGGTGAATAGGGAAAAAGCCAGGGTTCCTGGATATGGAGTTCTTATGGATGTCCAGTTCTTTTTTTTTTAACATCTTTATTGGAGTACAGTTGCTTTACAATGGTGTGTTAGTTTCTGCTGTACAACAAAGTGAATCAGGGCTTCCCTGGTGGAGCAGTGGTTAAGAATCCACCTGCCAATGCAGGGGACACGGGTTCAAGCCCTGGTCCGGGAAGATCCCACATGTCGCGGAGCAACTAAGCAACAAGAGAAGCCACCGCAACAAAGAGTAGCCCCCGCTCGCCACAAATACAGAAAGCCCGTGCGCAGCAACAAAGACCCAACTCAGCCAAAAATAAATAAATTTATTTAAAAAAAAAAAAGTGAATCAGCTCTACGTATACATATATCCCCATATCCCCTCCCTCTTGCTGATGTCCAGTTCTAAGAGTAGATGACGTAGCTTTGCACAGAACCGTAACCTCACCGCCCCAAACACATAAATGACAGCTTCCAGCCCCGCACTTCCTTATACGTTCTTAGTACCGTATATCTTCATTTCCTCTATTTAGCTGAGGATAAAATAGGAAGGGCTTAACCCTAAGAAAACCCTTCTGGAGTTTGGCCTTGGAGCAAAATGACTCACTTTAACCAGGTTTATCTTCTAGAAAGTACAGAATAAAGGGAATTCGAATCACATGCTTCCCCACCTTCTGTCAGGCCTTCCTCTAAAACAGAGATTGGCAAAGTACAGCCCAGGGGCCAAATCCAGCTGCAGCCTGTTTTGCAAATAAAGTTTTATTGGCGCACGGTGGGGCCTGGCTGGCATTGCTTGTTGTCTGTGGCTGTCACAGCAGGGTTGAGTGTTGGGACAGAGGCCCTGTCATCTGCAAACCCAGAAATATTTACTCTGGGTGTTTTCAGAAAAAGTTTGCCAGCCCCTGCTCTGGACCAGCATACAGGATGCTTCAGACTGTATTTTCTGGACTCAGACCTGCAGGGTGAGAGGCAGCTCTGGTTGGCATCACTCGTTCATGCGTTTTTCCAGGCACGTGACCCATCTAATAGCAGATGCTTCTGTAGGAAAACTATTACCTTGAATTGCTAGCTCCTCGTGGAGAGCTCATATGTTCTAGAAACAGTAGTATCTGAGCAAAATCAAGATTCTTCTGTGGCAGAAAGTTGGCTCCGGCTTCTTCTGAGTTAACTTAGAAGTTTTTAGTGATTTCTGAGTCAGTATTTCCTAGTCACTGAGCCCAGGAATTAGGGTGGGCTTTGGGTCACACTGCAAACCAAGGAAAGAGAGGCTGCGGGCCTCCCCCACTGGGACCATTTTAAAATGAAACTTAAAAGGAATATTTAAATTAAGTAGGAGTAAGTGAAAAAAATGGTTCATTTTAAAACAAGCGTTAATTGAAAACATGTGCATACACACAGCACACAAATCCAACCGCTCTTACAAAACCACCACAAAGGGTCAGGCGAGGCTCTCTTCTACGTGAAAAATAACAACAGCAGAGAATGTTCTGAGCAGAAAGCTGGAGCCCTCCTCAGGGAGTTCTTCTAAAAGGCGCACAGTAGGTGTGGCCTCCTCAGCCTTAAGTGCCGGCACAGACCCCCTGGTCAGATACGGGCCCAGATGCCCCCGCTTTCAAGCCCTGGGCTCGTCCCCGTGGCCGGTTAGCTGTGGTCAGCGTCCACTGCCCCTTGCCTCAGTACAGGAGCCACGGCTGCTCACCAGGCCACAGACGGCCACGTGAGCAGAAGGCGGAGGGGTCAGCCTCTGGGAGTTCTTGGAAGGAAGGAAGCAATTCATTGGACTGGACCCAGTCCAGATTTAACTCAGATTCAAGTCGTAGTAATATTTACTGAGTCTACCACGTGTCACTGCATCCTCCCAAGAGTCCCTATTTTATAGGTGAAGAAAAGGAGCCTCAATGGGATGGAGAAGTGACCTCCGTAGTGGTGGGACCAGACCGTTGGTCATTGACAAGTCATTGTAAAAGTCGGTGGGGGTTGGGGGGCGGTTGACTTGCCCCTTTTCTGACTTTTCAAATCCTTTATGACCTGAGTAGGAAAGCACTGGTTCAAATAGTTGTGCTGAGGACCCGACATGTTTCAGTAACTTTAAAAAACAAGCAAGCGGCAGACTCTGCTCGTGGGTGAAATGAAGCCCATCATCTTTTTAGGGAGATTACTTTTCTCCTTTCACCGCTTCTGATTTGTTCCCAGCAGCAAAAAGGATACGATGACTCCCCCGCAGAGAGCAATTCCAACCTGAAGCAGCACAGTGCAAGTTCAGACTAGAGAAGTGACTTAGAAATCTCAGCCGTGTTAGCTTTGTCCCCTCCACACTCGCCCCCCCAATCCACCCTTTCCCAAGCAGCACCCCCGTAGACCGGCCTCCTTCTGCACCTCTCCTTCCTTTCCGTGATCCCCGTTCCTGTAGGTTCCCCCGCAGGAGTGTCAGAGGTCCTCTGTGACCTCCTGCGTATCGTCTCCTCTGGGCTTTCCTGCGGTTCTGCAAAGGCCGCCTTTGGAAGTCTTCACACAGCAAAGGCCGGGCGGATCCCAGACGCCACGGGGCAGCTGAGGAACTAGACCTAGCCTTACCGTGGCCCGTGCTGCCCAGGGAGCACAGCGGACGGTGCTGGGAGCATCTTGGTTTTCAGAAGAAAACACTGTTGTCATGGCCTCTCCCGGTGTCTTAGTGATTACTCCCTTCTTTGGATTTTCGTTGTCGTCATTTGCTTTGGGTTTTTGTTTTTTGTTGTGGTGGGGGGTTTGGGTTTGGGTTTTTTTCTAATGCTCATGAGTAAACCAGCTTAAATGTGTGCATGTTTAGAGAGATGACCTTGAAACACAGTTGTGCACTAGAGACTGATTTCTTTAAAACATGAGTGATAATAGATGAAAAAATTTAAAAGGACATTCAGACCATCTTGGGGTGGAGGGTAGGCACGCACAGCCGCATAGAACCCAAACACAGTGCTTCTGCAGAGAAATACTTGCCGGAAAGGTCCTTACCTCCCATTCTGGATTGGAAACCTTTTATTTCCTTGCAAATTACAAATCTTTTCCAGAATTTCCTTCAATAAGAAGAATGCATGGAGAAGTGATTCGTAGAGATAACTGTAAAGGACCCAGGAAGGATCACTTGTATCCCCAGGTGGCCCAGAGGAGGGGAATGCAGCGGGGGAAGGAGGAATGGACGAAACCTTATTTTCTTCGTGTAGCAGATTGTGTGACTGGGTACCGTGAAGTACAAGCCCAGCACCTGGCCCGTGTAGGCAGCCTGCTCCTTACTGGGAACGTGGGGTAGCGTGGCTTCATTTGCTTGACGGTGAGAAACGCGAGGACCGTTCCCGGGTAGCTCACGGTTGGCGACTTCTCCTCTTGTCGACCTGGGTTCCTTCAGCGGCTCTGCACCGCTTGGCTGTGGGATGTCCTGTGATTCTTTCATAGGTAAAGTCATCTCCCCAGAGGACTAACGCATTTCTTCACGGCAGTGAGCACTTCGGATTCATTCCTGGCAACTGTTATAGAACCATTTTATTAAATATGAGATAGGTTTTAGTTGAAGAAGTGAATGATCAGAAAAACAAACAGCCCTCGTGGCCCTGGTGCAGACCACAGAGCAGGAGGGAACCAACCCTCGCTCGGTGGCCAGCGACACCCAAGGTGATGGCTCCCCAGGCCAGGGCGCTCCTAGGCCAGGCTGGGATGAGTTCCAGGGGGACAGCTCCCACTGCGGGGCGTGTTACCCAGCCTTTGTCATTAGAGGGAGTCATGCAGGCCTGAGCAGAATGGAAAGCAGAAGGGATGTGAGTTGGGTGGGGACGTGTCAGCCTTGCCCCGCCGTACCTCCGCGCCATGTTGCCGGGAATGACACCGATTGTGAGCTCGCCACAACCTTCCTGCTGCTTCTGCTCACCAGGTCTCTGCTGAGGAGGGTCAGGCCGAGTCAGAGGTGAGAGGTGGTGAGGGACAGCGTGCAGTCTTAAGTCAGGCTCTGAACCGTCACGTCACGTTTTGACCCTGGTTTCAAGCAGTGGCCTTTGACACCAACCCCGTCTGGCATTTTACATTTCCCACTTCCTTAACCAGCCCTCCTCTGGGCTTTCCTCTGTGCTAACCACCCGCGTCCCCTTTTCCACCCCACCCCCTGTCCTTCCCTGCTCTTTCAAGTCTCCTAGCTTTCGGATGGGCAGACCATCCCATTCCAGTGGGTGCTTCGGCGGGGAGAGAGGATAACTAGCCCTTCCTCGTCCAGGTGACAGGCAGGTCTCCGCGGTCGCCTTCTTGAGGAAGAGCTTTGCAAACTGTCATTGCAACTGTGCAGTGTCCAGTACTAATCTTACCGTGGACTCTGTGCTGCCCCACGCCGGTCGGGCTGAAGTCATCACCTGAGAACGCGCCGGGGCTCTGAAGAAATAGGTCAGAAGCACCAAAATCACTCTGCGGGCAAAGCGTCCAAGCAGTGGTCTGGCCAGCGGACCTTTGGAGGGGAAGTGGCATTACTCACTTCAGAAGTATGCCTGTGTGCAGAGAGAGAGCCCTGAGCGTGAGTAAGCAATAGTCCCCAGCCAGGAGATTAGAAAAACAGAACCCGGGTCGGGAGGAGGCGCTTACTCACAATATATCTAGAAAGGAGCAGCCAGACACACTAAAGTCACTCGTGTTATATTTCCACATATAAACCAAATCCAGCCTTCTGTCCTTTCCTCAGTGCACCCTGCTCAACATTCAACATTCAATCAAGGAGCACTCCAGTCCCACAGAGGTCTAGTTCTATGTTACCTGATACAGATTCTGACGGATAGTCTGACATGTATCGTTCATCCAGCCATGAATTTTCATTCAGTCCATGTCCATGTATTTAAAATACAGATGACCAGAGACAGGACGTGTTGCCAAGTCCTCCAAAGAGATGTATTGGACTGAATGAATAAAAGATGAGTATGGCTTTCTGAAATCTTCTCCGGTCCAAACCCATTCCTGGTATTCCAGAATAGGTACAATTCATTTCTGATCTACCAGCCATTCAACTACCTATAAAAATGGAATTGATGGTCAGCCCTGTGATTCAAGATTTTTCATGTCCATTGTCAGGACCATTCTCTGGACAGCATCCTATAAAAATGAAAAGTGATATCTTTAATTTCAGAATTTTAAAGCATCCCAGATTTCCACACAGCTCATCCAATTCTGTGGAGTGCATTTAAAAAAGAAATCCTGGGGGGGTAAGTGGGGGGATAGTTTGCAGGTATCCTTGAAGACACATAGGCAGAAACAGACTGCAGTGGTTTGGCTACTGTGAAGACTGCTATGGTGAAGCCTTAGTGTCAGACGTGATTTGTATTTCGAGAGATTTGTGATTTATGAAGCGCGTTCATGTCCACGATCTTATTACTTCCCACAACTACCCTGTCAAATGCATCAAGCTGGTCTGATTTCAACCAGCGGGAACACCGAGACCCAGAGAGTTGCGATAACTGGCTGGAGATCATCCCATAATGATACATCACCATCTTCACAATGATAGGACAGATGTTTGATGCTGTCACTGGAAACCTTCCACAATCCCTCCCGGGCCTTCCTGGGATTCATAAACATCAGTTAACTCCCAAGAAAGCGGATATAATATGCACAGGTGTCCTAACTCAGTATATTTTTTAAAAGTCATAAACTGGGCTTGGGCTTATTTTCATGGCTAGGAGGAGAATCATGAGGAAGGAAGTCAACCAGTTTGGGTATTCTGTGCCCCAACTCAAAAATAAAATAGGTGTAATTTTAAAGTCTTCTGCTTGTGAACTTAATTAGAGCTACCTGAGTTTGCAAATGTGTTGGACGTGCCGAGGCTTGGCACGTTTAGTCCAGTAGGCATATTACAATGCACGTGGCAAATTATCAAGTATTTAAGAGGACTTTTTGAGTATTACATGTGCATATTGCAAGTTGCAGTGTAGATCGAAATTCAGTTTGACAACAGTCTTTGGACGCCTACAAACTGAGAACTATTTATTAGTTATGAGATCAAATATGATCAAATAAGGAACTCCTGATAAAATATAAAATGTTGGAAAATAAAGAAAAATCTTTTTCAAAATCATAATGAGACTTTTCCCCTTCCACACAACCTTTGATTAAACACACAGTGAAAACTTAAATACTGTTTTGTATTAACTCTTACTATTCTCCCAATTATTTCATTATAACTGAACCGTAGATCTAGTTTCCTACCAACTGTTGTGTGTATTAAATAAGTTTCACAGGCTAGTCGGGTGCCGTAATCACAATTTATAACATTTTTCTACGGGATAAACTTACTCTCTGCTCCCCGAAATGGAAAAGTGTATTGATAGATAGAAAATGGAACTTGGGAACTCTTCACTTCTGTCATCATCTGAGGAGAAACCATGTGTGTGCAATGCATGGCGTTTCCCAGGGGCCGCCGTATGCAGCTGTTCTGAACAACACTGATGTGCTCAAGCTGCAGCTTACTCGCCTTTCTAACACTTTCTATATAGAGTACTTCATTCAGTTATTTCTAATTTTTTTTTTTTGCGGTACGCAGACCTCTCACTGTTGTGGCCTCTCCCGTTGCGGGGCACAGGCTCTGGACGCGCAGGCTCAGCGGCCATGGCTCACGGGCCCAGCCGCTCCACGGCACGTGGGATCTTCCCGGACCGGGGCACAAACCCGCATCCCCTGCATCGGCAGGTGGACTCTCAACCACTGCGCCACCATGGAAGCCCCTACTTCTAATTTTTAAACCGCTTTCATAAAGCCGTTTAACATGCAAAACTTTGAAAATCATTTCTCCATTTTTATGAAGTGTATTTTATTATAAATGTGGCCTTGTTCAACACAGATTTTTGTAAATTATCTCCTCGATAATGTTTTATTATAAAGAACTATATGGTCACTATAGAAAATTTGAAAAATGGAGAAACTGTAAGGAGGAAATAAGAAAAACCCAGAATCCCACTATTCATAAAAGACTGTTGTTAACAGCGTTTGGTGTATTTTCCTCCTGTCATATTTCTGTGCATTTTTGAATAGTTAAAATGTATATACGTGCACGTTTTGAAATTGCCACCATAATACAGTTTCAATAAGGCAAAAGAAATGATAAATCCTGATACGATGAAACCTCTAGCAAACTCGGAGTATCTTTTCCTTATTTATTTTTAAATCCATTATGTAAATATCTTATTTGAGATTTCCTTAAACCTTTTCAGGATGAAAGTGGGCAAAATCTTCCTCTGGCTTTTAAAGCTTAATCAAATATGTTACCTAGCCTAGAAAGATTTTACGATAACCCTCCAGGAAGTTGTGAGGACTGGCAGTCTTCTGAGACATCCTGCGTCCTCCTCCACCACCACCAGACACACGGAAACAGGAGAGGTAGAGGGACCCGTGTCAAGCCATCCAAGACTTTGGTCACGTGGCCACCATTGACCCATTGCTTCCACGTCTAAAATGTAAATGCAACATGTGTATTCACATCCCAGCAGTCAGTCCAACGAGATATATCTGTACATATTCCACCTCTCCCCATTCTGTGTGTGTATTTGCATAAACAAATACTAATTTTAAGTAGTGATAAATGCTAAGAAGAAAAATCAGGAAAATGTGATAGAATGCAATGGTGGGGACTTAAGCTATTCTGGTTCCAGACAGGCTTTTCTGAAGGGATGTCATGTCCATTGAGTTGGAATCTCAGTGATAAAAAGGGAGACAAAGATGCAAAGAGCTGGGGAGAAAGGGAAGAGCATTCCAAGCAGATGGAACAGACCTGAAGGGAGCAGGAACCTGGCGCCGGGTAGAAATGGGGGCAGGGAGGTGTGTCGGGGGAGAACATACGTGGCTGGGCCGGTGGACGGGGGAGGGAGCCTGAGAGGATGTGGGGAGGCCGCGGGCAGGGGCCCGTCCCGTGTTCTGATGATACTGGGAAACCTGGATCGTTCAAACCAAGAGCAGTGCAATGTGATTTCTGCTTCAAAATGAGGTGCTCTGTGGAAAACGGGGTAACAGTAAAAACAGACAACTTCGGAGAAGGGGATAGATTGGCAACAGCCCAGTGACTTTGGTTGCCGTTGAAGTGTAGAGAAAACAAATTAAAACAATTATGAGTTTACTTAGGCAGTTCCACAAGCGTCTAAGTGGATTTGGAGAAATCTGGAGAAACCTGTTTTTGTGTTGTGTCTTAATCAGCCATACACATTTGCCCGGGCTTGTGGGCAAAGAGAAGGGCCCACTCCCACACTGACACAGGAAAGCCACAGGCTCTCCCCCTCACATCAGGGGTATCTCAAGACTTAAAGGAGGCAGATTGTTTTATTTTCAGTTAAGATAGTTTGGGGGGTTCTTGAGAAAACGAACAGCCTGACTCTGGATCAGCTCTCAGTGTCCGAGTGTAATACGCAGATAACTTCCCGTAAGACTCCCTGGAAGCCACGTGAAGCCCGGCACCAGGATGAATCTCAGAAACGCCTGCTGTGCAGGGGACCTGACACCAAAGGACGGTGCAGCGTGATTCCAGGAGAACGAGGTCCCCAAACAGGCAGAACTATTCTAAGTGAAAACAGATCACGGTGTGTGGTGTCTGGGGCAGGGATTGTTGGGGCGGGGCTGTGAGGGAGCTCCTAGGGTAACCGTGATGTTCCAGGGGTAACAGGTTACACGGGTGCATGCATTTGTTGAAACTCATCAATGCTACACTTAAGACTGATTATCTCACTGTTGGTGATATTACCTCGACAACAGCTGGCCACTCATGTTGAACCGTAACCGGTGGCATGTCAGGGTGAAGGGTACCGACATCTGTACCTTACTTTAAAATGCATCAAAAAAATAAGATGGATAGCTACGTGATAAAGTAAACGTAGTAAAATGCTACTTTAAGGATGTTCACGGTACAATTCTTTTAGCTCTTCTGTCCGTTTATGAATCGTCGTAATAAACTGTGAAGGTGAAAAGCTAAGTGCTTTGCAGGGCCCTACTGTTCTTGGTTCAGTAGGGTTTGTCTTCACATTTGCAGGAGGGAGAGCAAATCCCTAGTATGCTGTACGGAGCTTGACACAAACACTTTTAATTGTCTGGTTTTCAACTTCATAGCCCTAAGGTCATATTAAATTTCTATTTGAATCAATTGCTTAAATATGCCTAAATGCATATCTTAATGAAATTCTTAAAGTACAATGTATTTCTTTTTCTTTCTTCTTAGGATTGGATAAATATTCTTCAGACAAAGAATAAAGTAACTCTGTTTAATGCCCAGTATTTGAGTAAGCCAATCGGCAGATTCAAACATGCCCAGTTCAGACAGCACCTTAGGACAAGGACACGTCCACAGGGGCCCCCAACGTCTGTCCAGAGGCACCTCATGTCAAACAACTGTCACAGTTCCCAGTAGTTAGCTGTAGCAAAAGAAAGTTGAAGCTTTTGTGTTCATTCCATCCCCAGAACCATTCTGGGAGGCCAGAATTGTTTTCACCAAGTCAGTACTTGAGGAAAGCGTGGCGTAGAGCTCGGGGAAGTCGTTCAGTGTTGCATAGGGATGAAGGGCTGACCAAGAAACTTTCTCCTGGCTGAGCTAAGGGCTGTCACTCTTGCAGTTTTGTCTTAAATCTGCCTCACTAGCTAGTGATTTTTACTTTTTAATATGACTGATTCAGTATTCTCACATTGAAATTTTCTCACTGCTTTATATTACGTAACGAGATATTTGGTATAAAGATGGAACCAAGATTATACTTTGTTCAGTCAAGAAACCTAGGCCAGGCCATTCCCATCCTCACCCTAGATTTGCTGTCTCCTTCTGGGCACATGACAGGGGAGGCCTCAGAAGAAACAGCCTTGTAAAATTTTCTTTTGATACTTTAGTAATTAACCCCAGAACAGAACTCAAGATGGACTTGCCTTACGCTGAATCAAATAGGTGTCAACTGCTTTTTCTCAAGGACAAACATGTTGGACGGTTGCACAATTTTTTGCCATTATCAAAACGTAAATCAACATCTTGCCTGACAGTGTAGGTCTATTTCCTCAAAATAGGTTTTCCAAAGTGGAACATCATGACATGGAATTTAAGCATATTTATTTGTTTACACAGGTTGTCCAGTTGCTTCTCAGAAATGTTTTACAAATTAACCTTCCCATCCATAATGTGTAATGTTGCTATTATCTTCCAGATACAGGATCTTTTATGAATGTAAAAGTAATTCATACTAATTGTAAACAGTGAAGGGTCATGGTAGGTATTCATCAAATAAATACTCGTTCAGCACTTTTTGAATGAGTGAAGGACAACACAATTACAGTCTTCTTGCAATTATTTTCTTCTGTAACAGGCGAAACTGACATGGCATGTTTTCCTTTTCTACTGATGAAAGTCACTTTTGCGTGATTTAATAATAAAAATTCTTTGGTTCAGCGAAGAGAAATTTACAAGCTAGTACCCCTGATCCTTTAAAATGAAAGTAGCTGGGATTGTTTTCATCCTTCTGTGTACAGAAGAAACGCTTCAGAAATGCGCTCCAACACCCAGTTCTAGTCAATACTGGTCACCTGGCTGGTGTGAAGGGCATGATGGATACTTGGGGCTCCCTAGACCAGAGCTGACCAGTTAGGCTGAAATTTAGAGACCACGGTCTGTCAGCTGGAAGGCAGCTTTTGTTCCAAGGTGTGCCGACAGAAAGGTCACCCTTTATCGTCAAAACCCTGTACCTCCGTTGGTGGTGGCATCTTTAAGGTCCTTAGAATTGGGAAATCAGTCTGGCCCCATCCACGTGCATTGCAGCCAACTGCGTACAGCGGTTCCAACTTGAGGTTCCCGTCAGAGCGGTCCACACTCCTGGGGGAACGCAGCCAGGGGTGTTGGGTCCATCCCGTGTTATGGTTGGAAGAGTGATGGAATCACTGTGCCCTGGGGCCACTGCCGGGGGGCTCTGTCTTGTGGGCCATCGCAGTTCCCGTGTGAACGTTCTCTCTACCACCAGATTTGAATGAGACCACAGAAGGGGAAAAGAGGGAAATCCCCACACAGTTAAAGAGGAAGTAAGGGTTGCTTCATATTTACTGTTGGTGTAAATGCTTTGCATTGATCGTGTGGTATCTGAACACGGGCTCGCTGCCGTGGCACTAAAATGCAAGAGCGGACGGTGATGCTCTTCGGAACACTTCTGTGGGGAGGGGACGAAGGACCTATCAAAGAGGAATGAAGACTTGAGGAGAGTTGCTGAAGGGAGTCCCTGCATGTTGACTCTGGCCTTGGTGGTGTTCTCAACCACCTGGTTGCAGGTTGCATCCGTGGAAGAGCCTGGCCTGGTCTGAATCTAACTTCCAAAGCCAGGGGCCCTATTTCTTCACTTACGATAATTTGGGTTCAAAGTACAGTCCCTTAACAGCTCCCTGCTTCAAAAGGCCCGAACCTCTTTGTTTTCTTTTGCTTGCCTGTACATGTTGTTCAAAGAGCTAGGTTCATAAACACGGCTTTATTATAATCCTCTCCTTTGCTTTTAAAGATAGACTACCAAACGTATTTTCATAGTCTAACTTTGTCCCCTAATTTAAAATGTTTTCCTGTATTAAGTTTGATACCTGAAAACGTCAGGGCCACATCCTGAAAACGTGCCAAGGCCACATCCCGGCAGGGGATGCAAAACCCTTGTACCTGCGCCTGGGTGGGTGGGCTCCTTGGAGTGTAGGCAAACAAAAGGCGTGTGGTTTCTTAGTAGCTGAGTGTGTTTTTTAAATATATGTTTTCATGTCGTCATTTTCTAAATGTTATATAATATTTGATTTCATTCTTTGGTGCATTCGTTTAGAATATCTTTCATCTCCAGCCAGTGGGTTTCAATTTACACTCTTGTCATTGATTTTAGGGTGTACAATGTTATGGTCAGAAAATACGTTTGTAAATATTCTTTGAGCACGCAATAATGTGACATGCAATTTTCTGCAAAGTAAAAAGTTCATTCTATAGTTGTTAACTCATCATTGTAATGCTGAGTTGCATATTATGATATATTTTTTGTTTACTAAAGCTCTTATAGACTGTTTCATCTTAAAGATTTTCACAGAATTCCCATCTATTGCCCCTTGAACTTTTAACAGTTTTAAACAATTGCACGCATTATAGAGATGAACTAGTCCTTATTATGAACTGCACCTTATGTAAACTTTTAAACATTTTTGGTCACATTTGTCCCGAGTGGCCTTCGATCAGAATATGTCGTAAGTCACTGAAGTGTCCAGTTAGTTGAAGATCGCGAATATCGTTTTACTTCAGAAGAGTAACTAAAAAAGTAACTTACTTTACTTTAGAAGAGTTTTGCTCTTCTACTTGGCATTTCATGTGATACCTGTTTTCCTCTTGTTTCCAGTTTGCCAAGGGACAAGTAACAAGCTCACCCAGTTGGGCACTTTTGAAGACCACTTTCTCAGCCTCCAGAGGATGTTCAATAACTGTGAGGTGGTCCTTGGGAATTTGGAAATTACCTACATGCAAAGTAGTTACAACCTTTCTTTCCTAAAGGTTAGTTCAATGCATTTGATTCTTACCCAAATATAGTAGAAGTAAATATAAGTAGATAAAGGCCTTGGCAGAATTTAACTGGCAGTGTATTTACTTTTGCTGTGGCAATTATAAGTCCTAGGGACCTACACATGCAAGTTTTATGAAAAGGCCACTTTACCAGCTAGTGTCAAGTTATAGCTGTAAAAGAACAACAAAGAGAAACAGACTGGTCTGGCATTCCATGGTCATCATGGACACTAATCTTTTAACCATCACTTCAACCATGGTATCCTGACATACTGGCTCTTTTATAAAAAAAAAAAAAAAAAGGAAAAAACTCCTGCTTTGTAGCATTTGTCTATTTCCTGGGTATAAATACCCCCACCATGGTTGATTTCCAGCTACCAAGAGTTTAACAACTCATTCACAAAATTCCCAAATGTTTCACAGTAGGCTCTAAGGAGCCAACGGGAATCAGCCCTGAAGGCTTCTGAGTTTGGTGTAAACTTAGGATTTGATTGGTTTTCTTCTGGGTTTGTTTGGTTTTTTTTAATAGGAAAACCTGCAAGACAGAAAATAAATTAATAAAACATTTCCATTTTCATCTCAGTGTGTTGAACAGCAAGCAAAATGAAACTCACAGCGTTCCTAAGTAATACACATGGTCCTTTGTTATTGTTATCAAGCTCAAGAGGCAAAAATGCAGGAATCAGGGCTTCCCTGGTGGCGCAGTGGTTGAGAGTCCGCCTGCCGATGCAGGGGACACGGGTTCGTGCCCCAGTCCGGGAAGATCCCACATGCTGCAGAGCGGCTGGGCCCGTGAGCCATGGCCGCTGAGCCTGCGCGTCCGGAGCCTGTGCTCCGCAACGGGAGAGGCCACAACAGTGAGAGGCCTGCGTATAGTAAAAAAAAAAACAAAAACAAACCAAAAAAACGCAGGAATCATTGTAAATTCTCTCACCTCCCATGGGATCCAGTGGTGATCACCTGCATGCTTTGCATCTGTCAAACACTCCTGTTCAGCTCGGTGTCCTGGGCTCTCTGGACCCGTTTCAGATCTTGCATTTGTGAGTTCCTCAAAAGAGAAATAATATGTTTATGTTTTATCTCCTTAGACCATCCAGGAGGTTGCTGGCTATGTACTCATTGCCCTCAACACAGTGGAGACGATTCCTTTGGAAAAGCTGCAGATCATCAGAGGAAATGTGCTCTATGAAAACACCCATGCCTTAGCGGTCTTATCCAACTACGGTGCAAATAAAACGGGACTGAGGGAGTTGCCCATGAGAAACTTACAGGGTGAGAGGCCAGGGAATGGGGAAGCTATAAATGCAGAGAGTGACCTCGGATGGTACTCAGCAGACTTGGTGCTTTTCTGAATTCCATTCAGAGAAGACATTTATTCATCAGACACAGATGTATTTGCGTGCCAGCCATGTGCAAGATACAGCAGGTGGAAGTCACTAAGAAGATAGTAGATGGTGGGGTGGGAAGGGAAGATTTAAGCCAAGTACCAGTTCTCCCTGGTTCGTGGAAAAGTATCCAGAGAGTTCGTAAAAAGTGGTAAAGGTTCTGGAAAAAAGAGTATGACCAGGTGACCGGAGCTGGAATGCTTAGGTAGTCTGCCAGTCTCACTACCTGGACCTCAGGTATAAGGGACATACATTAAAAAAATCAACCCTTATTTGAGACGTTTTCCAAATTAGTGCTGATATCCAGAAAGCCATTTTTAAGTTAAGGATAGGGAGTAAAGGTATTATAGGAGAAGTTTGAATTCTCGTGAGTAGGGCACTTGTGTGAGTTCTGTGAGAGGAAACTACAGAAGATGAAGAAAAGACGTCAAGTTGATTTTTTTAAAAAATTGAGGGTAACAGTGATCGTGCCCTCACCACGCAGCAGGTGCAGTGCCAGCTGTGTTAAATTGGTAACTTCACTTCATGCCCACAGCCTTCCTTGAAAGCAAGTGGTAGCTCTGCCACTTTCCAGATAAAGAAATGGTGGCAAAGTAACCCTCCTGAAGTCCCACATGAGCGAAAGGACGGCCGGGGATGGCCACCCAGTCTGTGCCCCCAGAGCCCTTGCCTTCGCATCTTCCACGCAGCTCTGACGAGCTGGGGGGCCGACCCCAAATGGGGGATGAGAGCAGAGGATGCACGACAGAGTGAGGGTGCTGGGCAGGGAGGGGCCTGGTCCCAGGCCGCGGTGCTGGGATGGCTGAGTGTCCAAGCCCCACAGAGCCTGACGTCTGCTGTCCAGGTTGCCTCCTGGGCTCTGCATTCAGGAGGCGGCCTTAGGGCTTCCCACACCCTCGCCTGCTGGGCGCAGCTCTGGCGCTGGGTTGTGCTGTCCGTGCTCGGTTGTGCTCCGCCTGCCTGGATGCCCATCTTGCCTCACGCTGTCGCTGTCTCGTGGCGACAGGCAGAGGCGGGTGGGAGCGGACTGGCGGGTTCCAGCCCCGGCTCCATTGCTCACCAGCCAGGCACCCGGGAGCGTATTCTCTGTGTCTTCAAAAATGGGGATGGGGCTTCCCTGGTGGCGCAGTGGTTGAGAGTCCGCCTGCCGATGCAGGGGACGCGGGTTCGTGCCCCGGTCCGGGAAGACCCCACATGCCGCGGAGCGGCTGGGCCCGTGAGCCATGGCCGCTGAGCCTGCGCATCCGGAGCCTGTGCTCCGCAATGGGAGACGCCACAACAGTGAGAGGCCCGCGTATAGAAAAAAAAAAAAAAAAAAATGGGGATTAACGATGGTGACAGACTTCCGAGGGTGGCTGAGAAGACTAAGTGAATTACTCCAGATAAAGCGCTGGGCAGACGTTTCTTCGCCTGGTATTATTTCCGTTGTGGGTATCGGGGTAGTATCAATCCCGATTATTTCATGTTATTAAATAATCCTCTAATGTGGGTTACTGGACGAGAATTACACACTGTTATTGATAACTAACGCGGGCCTCTGCTCCTCGCCACGCTGCCCGCGGCTTCTGTCGGGCCCTCGGCCTCCCCGCTGGCGCTCTCCCGGCCCCTGATCTGTCGTCCCGAGGGTCCCGCTGCCCTGACGTCTCTCTTCTGCGTCTCCAGTGCTGACCTCTCATCAGTTTATCCCTTGACTCTGGCTCCCTCCTGGTGAACGTTTTCACTTGGTTGTCCTGCTGCCGTCTCTGACTTCGCATCCAAAGCTCCCTTTCCGACCCCCCAGCCTGCCTCTGTAGCCCCTGCCCCACCCCCACCACCCCACCCTACTCCCATCCCCCCACCACCCCACCCCCCACACCCCACCCCTGTCTGCCGAAGGAACCTACCCCCTGAGCCCTCGGGGCCTGTGCTGCGGTTGTGTGTCCACTGGAGCCCGCAGCACCCGCCCTCCCTCAGGTTCCTCCACGTGCTGCCGCCGTCAGCCTTCAGGAAATGTCATTCTTTCCATCAGCCTCAGAGAGCTTCCCAGGGAGAACCCTTCCTCTGCCACATCCTTTTACCGCTGTGGGATGCTGGGCATTACCTATGTATCTAGATTTGAGTTACAGCCAGAGAACCGTGTGAGGATTAGCTCAGGTCATGAGTATAGCCCAGCTGGCCCCTGTTGTGAGTCGTGGTCCGCTGTGGACGTGAGGTCATTAACTGTGTCTCCCACGCATGTCGCTTTTTAGAAAGGGACCAACAGAAATCACTCATCTCCGCTGACCCCGCAGCTCTTGGTGCTGTGCTCTGTGTATACAAGTCATTCAGGAAATGTTTACGCAAATGTCATGGATAAAACACTTGTCCTCTGCTCAGGCTTGACTTTTCGTATCACCCCTGATTTTTCATGTCCTCCCAGCTCTTCCTTTGAACAGTTGAACAGGTTTACATCTTGGCGTTCCCGGCGCCCGTCCCGTCTCTTCCTCACACGTACACACCCTTCTGCTGCACCTCACTCCCACCCCCTTTTCTCCAATGAAATACTGCCAAAGCCCCTCACAGCATCCTCCCTTCCACCCGCCCTTCCTGTTGCATCTGCCCTTTCACATCGTCATCACACGGTCATTCCAGTTCTGCCGTTTCACATCGTCATCACACAGTCATTCCGGTCCAGCCCAGACCAACCTCCCCGGCAACCACCGACTCACTGTACACTTGTCGTTTATGCTAAGTGACTAAAGCATTATCTTCTTTCCTCCCCATATTTCGAAATTCTGATCATTCACGGTTCAAAGACCCAGGGCAGGGGAACCCTGACTCTTTCACAGAGGAGTCCATCAGGTTATTTTCCACTGCCCCCGGTGGAGTTCCAAGGGGAGTCTCGTTTGCAGGTTGCCATCTTTTAGCAGAAGGCAAAACGTGAAGAGACGCATGCATACTTCAGGAGAATTTAGGAGAGATGGCGCGTGTGTTCATGGTGGTTCCTTTCTCACGCAGAGATCCTGCAAGGCGCCGTGCGATTCAGCAACAACCCTGTCCTCTGCAACATGGACACCGTCCAGTGGAGGGACATCGTCAACGCCGACTTTCTAAGCAATATGTCAATTGAATTTCAGAGCCAGCTGAGCAGATGTAAGTGTTCCACATGACCCCTGCCCCCAGCCTGCAGCTCTTAAGGTGGGCAGAGCTGTGGAGCTGGGGTGCGGATCAGGAAAGCAGAGTTAACATTACGTTACATTAATCTAATACAAAAGTAAATATTGATAGTAAACAGATTATATGCTCACTAGAAGACAGAGGGGAAGAAAACCTGTTTTTCATGGTGACACTTCCCCTGCTGGCAGATCACCCGCCCCCACCCCCACCCCAGGACAGCTAAGCCCTCATGGGGCATTGAGAAGAGCCCGGCCTGTCACCCCTGGCGAGGGGGCTTCTCACATCTTGTGTGAGGAGACTGCCTAGGCTTTTGTGAGCTTCTTATTTGCTGCTGAGACTCAAAGTAGCGCCAGGCCCTCTGGAAGCTTTGGGGCTGAGCTCTGTCCTCCTGCTGCCGGGCCTGGGCACTCCCACATGGAGCCCGCAGCAAAATTGGGGAGCATACGGCGAGAGTTTGTCCATATTTAACTAGTGCCCGTTACCTAGTCCCTGCCATTCATCAGTAAAGCAGCCCATGCAAGGGAGAGGCTGGCCAGGGCCAGGCTGCAGGTCAGGGCTGCCCCATTAGCGCTGCTGGCAGTGGGAAACTCCGAGGACTCTAAGCTCCGCTTAGCCGGCTGCCTTCCTGATCTCGCTGACCTTTCGGTCTTGAAAATAAGAAGCCATCGTCGTTTCCTGTTTCTGTTTCTCTACAACTATGCAGTGGATGCGTGGGTGTTTGTTTTTGCTTTTGGGGGGGTTTGGGGGGTTTTTTTGGTCTCAGAATTTGGAGATGATACGGATCTTAAAAATCAACTGGAGGGCTTCCCTGGTGGCGCAGTGGTTGAGAGTCCGCCTGCTGATGCAGGGGACGCGGGTTCCTGCCCCGGTCCGAGAAGATCCCACATGCCGCGGAGCGGCTGGGCCCGTGAGCCATGGCCGCTGAACCTGCGCGTCCGGAGCCTGTGCTCCGCAACGGGAGAGGCCACGACAGTGAGAGGCCCACGTACCGCAAAAAAAAAAAAAAAAAAAAATCAACCGGAGCTGCTTTGTTTTTTCTTTGATTTGATTGATTGATTATGATAAAATACCCTTAACATAAAATTTACCATCGTAATCATCATTTTTTAAAAATAAGGACCTTTTTTCCTTTTGTGTATTTTTGTGGTGAACTTTTTTTCTTTAATATTCTTTATTTTATTTATTTATCTTGGTTGTGCTGGTCTTAGTCGTGGCAGGTGGGCTCCTTAGTTGCGGCTCACTGGCTCCTTCAGTTGTGACACGTGTGCTCCTTAGTTGCGGCTCACAGGCTCCTTAGTTGTGTCATGTGAACTCTTAGTTGCGGCATGCATGTAGGATCTAGCTCTCTGACCAGGAGTAGAACCCACGTCCTCTGCATTGGAAGGCAGGTTCTTTACCTCTGTGCCACCAGGGGAGTCCCCATCTTAACCTTTTTTTTTTTTTTCGGTACGTGGGCCTTGTTTATAATAAATTTTGAGAGCAACTTATGTATTTAAAAAGAAGAGATTGGTTAAATAAATTGTGGTTCAGCCATGCCATTAAAAATTCATGTTAGGTAGAAAGATATTTACTTTTTTTTCAGGTTTTTCTCTTTTTTTTTAAATTTATTTATCTATTTTTGGCTGCTTTGGGTCTTCGTTGCTGCGCACGGGCCTTCTCTAGTTGCAGCAAGCAGGGGCTACTCTTCGTTGCGGTGCGCGGGCTTCTCATCGCGGTGGCTTCTCTTGTTGCGGAGCACGGGCTCTAGGCGCGCGGGCTTCGGTAGTTGTGGTGCACGGGCTTCAGTAGTTGTGGCTGTCAGTCTGTAGTGCACAGGCTCAGTAGTTGTGGCGCACGGGCTTAGTTGCTCTGTGGCATGTGGGATCTTCCCAGACCAGGGATCGAACCCACATACCCTGCATTGGCAGGCGTATTCTTAACCTCTGCGCCACCAGGGGAGTCCCAGAAGGACATTTTAAAGGCATGGAAAAATTGTCATAACGTTTTATCAGTTTTTTTTTTAAGTTATAATACAGTGTGTAGTGTGATATTAATTCTTATATGTAAATATACTTATATGCCTATATTGATTACCTCTGGATAGTCTCATTTCTTCTTCTTGCTTTTTTCTATTATCTGTATTTTAAATACTGTCTAATTCTTTTTTTGTCACAAAAGGTTAAGAATAGAATCATAAGCAGACTTTGAATCCCTTGATTGGCAGATGTTTTCCTGTGTTACAGAAAGATGCCATTAAACGTTTTTATTTTAAATATTTTCTTTTATAAACATATTATATGCTTATAATAGAAATTTGGAAAATATGGGAAAGTATCAGGTAAAAACGAAAGATAACGTGATATCATTGTACAGACACAACCACTTTGAACATATCTATGTGTTACTCTGGCTCTTTCCTCTTAAGTTTCTTTCTCTCTTTCTGTCTCCATCTGTCTCTCTTCACAATGTACAACCCGCACCATCCATTTGGGGCTCGTCCTCCCATCCTTCAGGATTCTGAGAAGTACCAGCATTGCACTGATGCCTTTCACCCCTGGGAGCAATTGTAAACCTTGTCGGTCTTATTGAAGGGGTGCCCTGGTCCAACAATCACTTGGCAAATCGTCAGCTCTTCTGTTTGAAACCGAAATTCTCCCAGAGACTGAATTCTTCCTGACTGTGGGAGACTTTGGGACACATGTTAAGTCCCTTGGTTACTGTGTCTTTGCGATGGAAGTGACCTGCATGGCTGATCTCTTTCTAACAAATTTGGTGGTCAGCTCTTCTCTCTGTCTGTATATAGAACACTCGGTCCTCAGCTTTCTTAATGCCGATGAAAACAGAACACAACTAATGAGATTAAAACCCTTAGGAGCTGTCATTTGTAGTCAATCATTTACAAAAACTGCACGAATGGATTGATCGATTACAGATATTTTCAGACAGTAACTTGCAAATTAATAGCTGAAGTTTTAGATAATCAACCAGGTGACACAGACCGTGCACGTCCTACCCTTTGTGTGGCATCCAGGCCTCTCCCTCTTTGGCGTGGAGTCTGGGAGTATTTATTTACAGGACCCCAACTCATGGGATCCCTGAGGATTGGACACGGCACGAATGTGGTTGGTACATACCCATCCCCCCAGATGAGGCATCCTTAACATCATTGTGGGAGATGCTGGAAGATTCTCCAAGCCTAAGCAGATTTGAAATGTGGACCCATGAGTCCATTTAAATCCCAGTTTTCATGGCCTGTGACAAGTCAATAATCGCTCTCCTCCTCAGTTTCCACAACTGAAATGTAAATAAAAGCAGTACCTGGTTCTTTTGTTTTTCTCATGAGAGTCTTTTTTAAATCATCTTACAAACCAACCAGTTGAACAAACAGAATAAGAAATTTGAAAGCACTTCCTTGTTTCTAGGATGTGGCTTTGCCTAGGGGCTTGAGAAGGGGCCATCAGTTTCTTGTTCCCTTTCCCTAAATATATGAATTTAACAATTACGTTTATGTTTTAGGCCCAAAGTGTGATCCAGTCTGTCTTAATGGAAGCTGCTGGGGTGCAGGGAAGGAGAACTGCCAGAAACGTGAGTCGGGGAGCAGAGTTTCGCTGGCCATCTTCTCCCCTTACACTTGCATTTGTTTTCCCTTTGAAGACTCCGAAAGCACTGTTGATTTTAAGGCCCTGTCGTAAGTCAGTGCAAGTGGGCCACCCGTGTACCAGCCATTCTCTCTGAACAGTATGTTTGGCAGGTTTTCCTGGGAATGGGGGCTTGTCTGTGTTACCTGAGTCATGGCATCTCTTACGTCCTCGCCTCTCCTGCCGCCCCCCTCTCTTGAGTACCCACCTCCAGAGAAGCAAGAGTAGCTTCTTCTTCAAGGGGGTTTTTCTGCGGGAATCCTAGTTCGGGAGCGTGAACGGCCAAGGAATCTGGGGACGTGTCATCTTGAAAACTTTAAGTCTAATTGTGATGTGACTGTTACGTCCTTTTAAACACTACTTTCTGGCAGGCGTCATGCTATCTGTACATGCTTTCTGTTACCCACCCCCAAACTCAATTCTCATCGGTATCTAATTTAGCAGTCTGAAAGTCCAGAGTTGGTCTGAGTCAGTTCTCCTAAGTGATGAGAAACAAGTAGGAAAAAAAAAAAAAAAGTACAGTAAGAAAGATCAAGACTCCGTTGAATTTAGCAGAATGTGAATGTTGGGGAACTTAAGCCGCAGAATCACCAAATTGATCCATCTTTCATCCGCTGTTTGCAAGTGCTCTGCGAGGTGCCGGGGAAGGCATCCTTCCTCCCTCCCGAACCCTTCAGCTCACGGATGGCCTCTGCTTCTTTCCAGTGACCAAAGTCATCTGTGCCCAGCAGTGTTCCGGGCGCTGCCGCGGCAGGTCCCCCAGCGACTGCTGCCACAGCCAGTGTGCCGCCGGCTGCACGGGGCCGCGGGAGAGTGACTGCCTGGTAATACCCACCCCAGCGGCTTCTCTGGCCCGAGATTCAGAGAGCCTTCCTGTGACCGAACTGTACTGACTGACGTCTGTAGCCGCAGGGGTGACAAAGCATCTTTTAGTGTCCTGCCTTCCTTCACCCCTTACTTGGTGACCTTGGGCAACTTATGTGACCTCTCCGTGCCTCAGTTTCCTTGTCTGACAGTGGTGGAGAGTAAAGTACCTGCCCGTGAAGTGCTCTAAACGGCACAGTGTGTGTGGCCTCCATACCCAGGACCTGGGCATAGAATGAGCCAAACTACGAACTGTGTGTTATGGGCCCCTAATGTCTCTTGTGGCCAGCACCCGCCTCGTCTCACTGTTTACTGCTCCACTCGATTCTCATTACAAACCTAGGGCGCTGATGCCGCAGGGACCCCTAAGATGCGTACGGAGAAGTTAAGGGGCCACACAGACCCCGAGTGGCAGGACAGCTGCGACTCCATTTGTGCCTTTCGCCCCTAAAGCCTCTGCTCTTTCCACCTCGGCTCAGAGACCTCCTGCACATATCCCTCCACGCCCACCCCCCACCTCCTCGCCCCCCGTGGGGTCCCCACGCCCTCGCTGTTGTCCCTGTTACTGCAGAAAGCTCAAGTGTCCCCGTGGGCCGCGGGGGCCACACATCTGATCATGGGCGCCTTGCGAGTCCCGAGACACCAGGGCGGACAGACGGGGTCCCAGAGTCAGAGCTGAGCGAGCTCCAGACTGGGAGACTCACCTTGGACGGGATCCCAAAGAGTCTGGTTTTCAGGAACAGGGAGGCTAAAGTTCCAGAGGCTGGACAGGCCCCCCAGGCTTTGGACTCGGCTGGTCTGGGCCGGTCCTGATGTGCGGCTGGAAGGAGACGGCCCGAGGCTGTTGGTCAGGGCCCCTCTGTGCGTGGTCTGGTCCCCTCTGCACCACACCCCCTAGTCCAGGTTCTCTGCGTTTGGCAATAAATTCTAAAATGTATCCTCAAGTGTTGTTTAGGAGGGAAACCTGACGTAAGTTAGGCCGAAGAATAATTTCACTGTAGAGTTAACTACTCTCGTGTGTGTACTCCTGCCTTGTTTTGAAAGTTAACGGAGACGTATTTTTCCCTCATCATAATCCGTAAACTCTGACAGCTGGGACAGTGGATTTAAGAAAAACCATGCTTTTAAGAGAAAGGTCTTTCTGACTCTACAGAGAGTGCTTTGCTAGACGTGTGTGCTCTGACCAAACACCTGGACGCAGAGAACCGCGGCCGCAGCTCCCCGCACGGAGTCTAACAGCCGCCGCCCCTCCCCTGACAGGTCTGCCGCAGGTTCCGGGACGGAGCCACATGCAAGGACACATGCCCGCCACTCATGCTGTACGACCCCACCACCTACGAGATGAAAGTCAACCCGCTGGGGAAGTACAGCTTCGGCGCCACCTGTGTCAGGAAGTGTCCCCGTGAGTGCCCCTCGTGGGGACCCTTTCGTTGTCAGGCACCCCGTTACCTGTTCTGTCTCCTGCTGGCATCCCCGCGTCCCCCGCTCACGTGTCCTTGGGTCCCTGTGTCCGCCTCAGCGTCAGGCAGGTGAGGGGACGGCTGCTGCTCCAACCTCGAGTCAGTTCTTGTGTCCTGAGCCCCAGCCGTGGTCGCCCAGAATATCCCATCGTCTGATTGGCACAGACCCATGACCACTGGGCCATTTTCCCGTTTAGCTCTTTGCAGGTATTTAAACGGCCTAAGTTAGAGAGTAGTTAGAAGACCTGCCTTTTTTAGTGGTTAAACATCTGGTGAAGGTTGTGCCCTTAGGAATACTGCAGAGGGGTTTTTGCTTGTCAGTTGGCTTTGTTTAATCATTTGGGCTTGGGTTTTGCTTAGTTCAATTTGTGCTTTACAGATGACTCTGGTATTTAGGGAAATGGCAACATGAATTATTTCGTGGTAGAGGAAGTGTAGAATTGTCTCATTAAATTGTTTTAGAAACCAATCTTGATTTCCAAGAGGGAAGATGAAGGAAAAAGAAAAAAATGTTTAAGAACAATTGTGAGGGGGAGGTTTGCCCTACCAGATCTGTGAACATGAAATTTTATCAATTTGGAACAGAAAAAAGAACACACAACTAGAATAATAAACCACTATAAGGTAAAAGACAAGCTAAGAAAAATTCGCCACAGTCATGACACAGACATATACTCTTTGAGAGACAGCTTAACGGGCAGAGTTCAAAGTCCACAGGAAACCACTCAGAGCCTCAGAGAACAAAAGTAGACAGTTTTCAGAAGGAAAATGACAGATGCCCAGCCAATAGGTTTGAGGATCCACTTGGGAAAGTTGCAAGGAACACATAGAGTTCCTGAAAAGTATAGACTGATATTTGTGTTAATAGGTTGTTAACACAAACACGGCAGCCACGAGACAGTGACCGGCGTCGGGGCTGGTGTTGAGCGTGGGCACCGCCACCCACGGTGGCCGGAGGGGATGAGGGCAGCCCCGGGTGTGGCAGCCCCAGCAGAAGCGTGGTCTTTGTGTAGCTTCCCATTTTTAAATCAATAGTCAAGCTTCAAGCACACGTCCTGAAGGGAGACCCTACGGGAACACAGGCTGCAGGGAGGGGGGGACACGGTGACCAGCGAGCAGGCAGCACCCCGAGCAGCCCGGCACTGCGCCTGGCGGGGAGGCCCTGAGAACCCGTGAACCCCGCATCCCTCTCTGTTTGCAGCCTTTCATTCTTTGTCCTTAAAGTAACCAAAACCAGAGGATCAGCCCGTCATGGAGGGTCCTGAGGCCCAGGAACACCTGGTGCCGCCTTCGCCACCTTCCTTTCACTGTCCCCCAGGTAACTACGTGGTGACGGACCACGGCTCGTGCGTCCGCGCCTGCAGCTCTGACAGCCAGGAGGTGGAGGAGGACGGCGTCCGCAAGTGTAAAAAGTGCGACGGACCTTGTGGCAAAGGTGGGAAGCCGCCCAGTGCGGGCGAGGGGCTGTCTCTGCTCCCTGCCCCCAGACCTTCGGCGTCACGCTCAGACGAGATGGGAGGGGATCTCCCGGCTCGGAAACGTGTCCCTTCCTTTACGCTCTGCCCTGTTTCTGGGTGTCCTCAATGCCAATGTATCCCTGCTTATCCTGTACTTTATGTTTTATCGAGAAATTTTTCAAACAACACCCAGAAACGTTGCAAGAATAGTGTAATGAACACCCATATGCCCTGCACTTAACTTTACCAATTTTCAGTAATCGCCACGTTGCTCTCCCTCTGTGTCTGTGTGTGTGTGTGTGTGTGTGTGTGTGTGTGTATGTGTGTGTGTTTTCTGAGCCCAGTGACAATTACAGGTGTTATAACACTTCACCCTACGTTCGCCAGCACACTTTCCTACACATGGGACATTCCCCTAAGTAACAAAAGACGGCTTCACTCTCATCTCGAGTTTAACATCGATTCAGTGCAATTCTAGTTTTCAGTTTAATTTCAACTCCCCCACTGTCCCAATACATCCTTTTTAGCTGCTTTTCAATCCAGAGTCCAGCTGAGGGCTGTGGGTTCCATGTTCTTCCTTAAATCAGAACCATTTCTCAGCCCCCTTTTCCCCAATGCTGTGCAGAGTTGAGGCCGGGTGTTTTGCAGGATGTCCCTCGTCTGCCCTGGGCATGGTTTTCCTCCAGGCGGGACTCAGGTGGGCAGGAGCATTTCCCCTCATTGCGTCCCACCAGGGGGCACAGCCATTTCATCCCGTTACCACGATGACGAATTCGATGATTTGCTTGAAGTAGCGTCAGTCAGATTTCTTGGTGGTTATAAAGGAGTGATTTCCTCTTTCTATCATGTCTTCTACATTTATTAGTTGACATTCTTTTCTAAAATAGCTTTTTTAGTACCCACGTGAGGTCATTGAATCCTTTTTTTATTCAGTTTATGGTAATCCCTCCTGTCATCATTCACTTTGACGTCCAGACTGTCTCCCATGTGGCCTGTGGGAGCCTCCCCAGTTGGCACCTGAGTCCTTTGGGCACGTGGCAGGCCTAGACCACGTCTTCCAGTTCCGCATCTACACTCTTTGTACCTTGCCACTTAAACTTAGCATACCCTGGAGATCACTCCAGATAACTTCATATGAATCTTCCTCATCCTACTTTGCAGCTGCTGGGCACTCCCCGAACCCTATCCATAATCCCCTGTATCCTATCCCCTCTACCATAATTTATCCAGCCAGTCTCCCTGTATATGGTCATTTAGATTGTTTCCGCTGTTTTGCTGTTAAAAAAAAATGCCTCAATGAATAACTGCTTATCTTGAACATCTGCTTCAGAGGCTACCTTCCCTAAGAAGCATCTGTGATTTCAGCTGAAACTGATTACCACCTCTGTGCTCTTGCATTGCACGTGTGTTCTTCACGGGGCAAACTCAGCCTCCGTGCTGCACGTCATCGAGTCCCTCCAGCCCCCCTAGGGGGTCTGTGCCATTACCATCCCCACTTTACAGACCCACGAGCTCCCAACGGGTCTCTCTGGCCACCTGGCCGTGTAGCTCCTGTGTCGCAGGGGTGTCGGGGCCCTGAGAGATGAGTGTCCTTTGGCTCCAGGAGACCTCCCAGCAGAGGGGACATGGAAGGAAGAAAATAAGAACCTGGGGCAGTGCCTGGCACAGAGGAAGTAGAAGAGTTAAGCCCCTGAAGAGAGAGAGGGTTATACCGTCAGCATCCTCAAATGGATCAATAAAATCAGAGATGATTTTTGTCTTTCTTCTGTTAGTTTTGTGTTCAACAACCACTTCGATGCTCCTGTAATCATTATGCTCTATTTTCTACCCACCCCCAGTTCATATCCTGGAGTAGTGGCCAACTCAGATCCCTTCGGGTGTAGGGCGATGCCAGGAAAACAAAGTTTAGAAAATGCGTGTGTTGATGGTCTACAACTTCTCCAAATCTGATCGGTCTAGGGGTGAATGTGTAATTTATCTCCAAATTTAGGAATTCAGGTAACCCCACCAATCACCATCACACCTAAACAGAGAGAGAATAGATATTCTTTCAAACATGTGGAAATCTCTTCTGAACCTGTAATTAAATGGCAAGTCCCCGTTGGCAGGCATCTGCCTCAGGGCTTGTTGTGCGGAAGCCAGCCTCACTCTGTTGTCAGCCAGAGCCTTGGAATCCTAAAACAGCCTCGCCCTCCCATTCCCAAACCCACAGCGAGGCAGATGCAGTGCAAGGCGAGCCTGGAGGTCCAGGGGGGCTGATGGGGCAGGCCCCACTGCCAGGTGGCAACCCAAGCAGCAGGGACTCTGGACAGAGTGGAGCAGAGGGAGACGGAGGGACCGGGGGACCTTGTCCCCCGGGAGGCCTGGGTGAGGCCAGGGGAGGACCTCACCCTCATCCTTTCATCCTCCTCTTTCAAAACCTCATTGAAAAACAATGAGATTTTCCATGATTATTCTTCAAAGTAAGATACAATCTGAAAGAGAGGTACCAAAGATTGCACTGTGAATTCTAGAAGCAGAGCCACAACAGATAAGTGGGCTTTGGAGGGAACTGGCATCTGAGATGGAAATTCGGGAGTGAATGTAAATTCATAAATGGGCTCAGAGTGTGGAAAAAGGCGTCTGAGACTGACGTCACAATAGGACACAGATCAAAGCACATGGCTTAAGTAAACGCTGTGGAAGAAAAGCAGTTTATCTGATAAGAGTTATTCCAGTATTTCTTATGATGTAACATCAGACGGCCATTAAAAACCATGTTTGTGAATGGTTTTAATGACAGGACAAATGTTCACAGCATAATAAGTGGGAAAAAAAAAAACAGCTCCATATCTAGTGTGACATAACCATGGAGGAGAGCTAGAAGGAAATTTTCTAAAATATCAAAGGTACATAGGAGAATTGCTTGTCATTTTGTTCCCCTTTATTCTGTGTTTTCAAGGTTTTCTCAGATGAATGCATCTTGCTCTTTCCATTAAAAACAAAAATATCTATGCATATTGTTTCTTTCAGTTAGAAGACCAAGCCGCAGGCCCAGTTAGGCGAGGGGAGGCGTTGAGGGTCAGTAGGGGCACGCGGGTGAGCACAGGACAGCACTGACGGCGCAGGGCACACTGTCATGGAGAGGAAGCTGGAGTCCTCAGGAGCAACTGTACTCTGGCCCAAGTGGGGAAAATGAGGAGGAGAAAGCAGGTTCCTTGAGGACAGCCATGGCGTCTCCTGTAACCACTGCAGCCCCAACCCCGCCATGGTCCCTGGGCCCTAGCAGGCCTAGCAGTGTTTGTTGAGTGAATGAATGACAGCCTGGCGGCAATAGTTCCCACGGCAGTTTCCTGCCTGCTCCCCTCTGCCTGTGGAACACTAGCTATTCTTAATTCAACAAATGCGAGTGAAATAAACACCTCCCTTACCTTTACAGTTTGTAACGGAATAGGAATTGGTGAGTTTAAAGATACACTTTCCATAAATGCTACAAATATTAAACACTTCAGAAATTGCACCTCGATCAGTGGAGACCTTCATATCCTGCCAGTAGCATTTAAGGGGTAAGTAAAGATTTTTAAGTTACTGATATAATATAGAAAAAAACGAAATCAGCTTTGTTCACCTGCAGGTTGTTACTGATCGTCCTGTTCCTTGTTTCAGTGATTCCTTCACACGTACTCCACCTCTGGACCCAAAGGAACTGGACATTCTAAAAACTGTAAAGGAAATAACAGGTGTGTGCCGCTAACATATCATATGAACATAAACAGGAAATCAGTGTTTTATGAAGAGAACGTTTAGCAGTATTTTCTTCTCCTTTAGCATAAAAACATTTATTCTGAAATTCTACCATTCATGAGTAATCAGTTCTTCGATATTTTTCAAAAATGCAGTTTCCTCTGCACTCGAGAGGTGAGCTCTTTAAGCAAAGAGTTAGGTCATTCATGACGTGGTGTGAACATGTCTGCTCTCTCACCGCCCAGCCCAGGCCAGCCGTCCGAGGACCAGCCCAGGACGTGGTGGGTAGAGGGAGGGGGGCAGCGGCGAGCGGACAGCAGGCTCCCGGGCCTGGAGACGCACTTCACATCCTGCTCTGCCACCGGCAGGCCTGGGCCCGGGACCCGTCAGAACTCCACTTCCGACATCCCTAAAAAAGAAATAATCAGACTAAATAGCAAGGTTGTTTGGAGAACTGGAACTAAATAAGGATACCATGTCAGCTCAGCCTCCTTGCGGCGCTCCAGCTCGGCACTGGCCGCTGTCATTGAGCGCGGCAGCCTGCTTGGGGTCTCGCCCTTGGAGCACAGCCTGCGGGGTGAGAGTCGGGCGGCGGCTGGTGCGCAGCGACGCATGCGTGCGTGTGCTCGGGAAGATGACGAGAAGAACGTTCACCTCTCCTGCTCGTCGACACTCCTGAAAATCCTACAATAATGTCTCACACAGAATAGACATTTCTAAGTGGTGTGTGCCTGAACCTTCCTTCTGCCTTATAGGGTTTTTGCTGATTCAGGCCTGGCCTGCAAACAGGACTGGCCTCCATGCTTTTGAGAACCTGGAAATCATACGTGGCAGGACGAAGCAACAGTAAGTTGACCCCAGCCAAAGCCCGGTAGACCCTTATTTTTTGTTTTTGAAATAAGACTTACGGAGGTGCTGCAGAGACACTACAGAGAGTTCCCACACATCCTTCACCCGGCTGCCCCGATGGTGACACCCTGCATCAGCGTGGCACGAGAGTCAAGTAAAGAAATCGGTAGTAACTGAACTGCAGACTTTCTGGGATCGCGCCAGTTTTTCCATGAACGCCTTGTGTGTTCTGTCAGCCCACACTGCACGCGGCTGTCACGTCTCCTTGGTCCCTGCCGTCGGTGACAGTTCCTTTGTCTTCCTTGTCTTTCATGGCCTTGACCCTTTTGAAAAGTATTGGTCAGGCATCTTGTAGGATAGCCAGTGTTTTCTCCTGATTCAGCTGAGGTTTTGCACTTTTGGCAAGAACAGCACTGAGGTCACACATCCTTTTCAGCAAGTCATTTCAGGGGACCTGAGAGGCTGTTTAACATGGAGTGTATCTTTCAGGATTTCCACTTTTCCAGCTCCAAGAGTGAAACACACCCACACGCACACGCACACGCACACACACAAGCACCTTTAATGTAATAAGGGTAATGAAGAGTTTTGTGGTGAGGGGAAGTTTGGGACTCTCTTGTTCAAACCTGCCTTGGAAACCGTCTGGTTCCGAGCACTCTTTCCCATAATTGACTCCTCAGAGGGCTACGTAATATTGTGCAATATTAAAGAAAGGCAGACGACAGTGCATGTGAAATAAGCATCACTTTCCAAAAACCGTCGCGGCTTTGCATCGCTGATGCTAAACTGGCAGCTCATATCACTTCCCAGAAAGGCCCCTGTGCTCTGAGTTCTCAGGAATACTTCTTTTGCCCCAAGTTCATACAGAGATGAGAGATTTAGGTTCGTTTTCTTGGGTGACTAGCATATACCTCTCCGCTTAGTTTTAGGGATATAAATAAGATAAAGATGACTTTTTTTCCTTTTCACATTTGCTGAGAAGTCCAAGGATGGACCGTCCCTCCTGGGGCAGTGTGACCCCTGGTTCTCAGCAAAGCCAAACCTGCCCGGCAGGGAAGACCTCAGCTTTGTCTCTGCTGGCTTGCCTCCCCTGGGCACAGTCTGGGGGGATTCCTAACAGCAGGGGCGCAGGTCTAATACACAGGAGCCAGGCTGTGGGAGGACAGAGGGAGGAAAGGGTGGGGAGAGAAAAAGTAACAAGGAGAAGAAGGGGTCCTCAAATTATGCTTTGCCTTCTGTCATCTCACGCCTTCATTATCACTCTCTCTACTGTACTGTCTCAACTGGCCCATTCCACGTCCTGGTGTCCAGTGAGCTTCCTAAAAGTGCAAATCTCCTTCCTATGGTTTCCCATCATTTGCGGACAAAAACCTCCTCCGTGTGGTGTCTAAGGTGGTCCATGCTCTGGCCTCTTCCCCCTCCCAGGCCCCCCTCCCAGGCCCCGCCCACCTCGAGCAGTAGTTCATGGTTCTTAGTGCCTGTCACGTTCTCCTGCAGGTGGTTCAGGACTTCCTTCCATTCAGTCGGAATAACTTCCACCTGGTCACTTGATGAACACGTACTGATCACCCCGTAGGATCCTAGCACAGGGTTGGGTAGCAAAGAAAATATCATAGTCCCTGCTCCCGGGGTCCTGACAATCAGGCCTCACCCCTTCCGGGAGACCCCCTCCGCAGACTTGTTTAGACCCCTACTCTTTGCCTCCGTGGTACCCCTGCTGGGTTAAAATTATCTACTCATATGATTGTGTCATCACTAGACAAAAGGTGTTTTGAGAATAGGAAACACACACTTAACGTAGAATTAGAATGAATCACATGTTACCTCAAACGTTTGTTCAATAAATGGATGGGTGGGTGGATAGATGGGTGGATGGATAGATGGGTGGATGGATAGATGGACGGATGGGTAGATGGATGGATGGAAAAATGAACCTGTGATCTCTTAAGTGTATTTGGATATTTGAGAACTTAGAACATGTTCTCAATTCCCAGGCAAAATTAAAATGCAGCCAATCAAATAATGACATTAAGACCTTTATTCAGCCCCTGGTCTGCCACTGGGATTAGAGATACTAAACGAACAAGGAACTAGCTCTTCCCTGATCTAGCTTTAAAAAGCACCTGCAGTTTTCCAAAGTTGCAGTACATACCTTCCACAACGTGACTTAACAACCCGTGGAAGGCAGTTTGTGGTAAATCTAAAGTGGTACAGAAAAGCAAAGTTTTTAGCGATGCTGTGTTTTCATAATTTTTCACGACATTGTTTTTCTTCTCTCCAACTTAGTGGTCAGTTTTCTCTGGCGGTTGTTGGCCTGGATGTAACGTCCTTGGGATTACGCTCCCTCAAGGAGATAAGTGATGGAGATGTGATCATTTCAGGAAACCGAAAGTTGTGCTACGCAGATACAATAAACTGGAAAAAACTCTTTGGGACCTCAAGTCAGAAAACCAAAATTACAAACAACAGGAGTGAAAAAGAGTGCAGTGAGTCACCACTTTGGTCCATTGTGGAGATGGTTCCAGCGGGTCATTTGTTTTGATTTAGAATATTGAAGAACCATCCCCAAACCTTAAAATTACTTTTTACATTCGTAAAGAAGCAAATTAAAAGAAATCTGTATATTCTTAATTGTGGAGTTCATCAGAATTGTTTCTAGATCATTCTCATTTCATAGGATGAACTTGCCTTGAAGTCTAGGCTATCAATTATTGGGAATTTACAGAACTACATTTAGTATTAATGATATTGCATTTTTTAAATTTAATTTTATTTATTATACAGCAGGTTCTTATTAGTTATCTATTTTATACATATTAGTGTATACATGGCAGTTCATCCCACCATCCCGACCCACCCCTCTTCTCCCAGTTATATTGCATTTTAGCTGTGTGTTCCTCCCTGCTCATTTCATCCCCAGTGACTGTAGCTAGACACACACGTGCACGTGCACACACACACACACACTCACACACACACACCGGAATGGGATGACTGTTTCACACGGGCATTTCCAGTTCTGAGTTTTGAGCCATGTCAGCTTTTGAAGCGGGGCCTGCACCGGCATAGCCTGTGCTGTGAGACCCCGGCCAGCGGCAGAAGCAGACCTGAGTTCACATCCTGGCTCGAGCCCTTCCTGGCTTTGAGACCTGCATCAGTTTACGTAAATCTTTGGGCTTTGGCTTCTTCATCCATTAAATGGAGGTAATAATGATTCCCACACCGTAGTGCAGTTGAGAGAATTGGTGAGATTCTGTGTGCCTTGCACACGGCAAGGAGCCTCACGCTTCCCGTGCTGTTCTGGCAGCTCTGAGTGTTTCATCCAGGTACACTCAGCCCCCAGCAGGGCAAAGGGGACTTGCGGTGGGCCTCCGGAAGCCCTTTTGTGCTTGCATCACTGCTTCTCCCAGGGGGCGCAGCATGTGTTTGAGCACCTCACCCACAGGGCCCTTGGCCACTGTTCCTCGGCTGACCCGTGTGGCTCACCCTGTCTTCGCAGAGGCCATGGGCCACGTCTGTAACCCGCTGTGTTCGTCAGAGGGCTGCTGGGGCCCGAAACCCGAAGACTGCATGTCCTGCCGAAACTTCAGCCGTGGCAGGGAGTGTGTGGAGAAGTGCAACGTTCTAAAGGGGTAAGAGGCTTTGTTTTTTAATCCCTATGTTTTGATTTTAAAAAAATAAGACTTAAGATTGTTTTATAGGTTTATGGTTAATCAGTCGGATTATTTTCCTTTTCCTTTGTTTTTGTTTGTTGACAACTGTTAATCACAAAGGGAAGTGAACAGACTTTTTTCATGACTTAATCCAATCCAATTTATAGAGGCTCTCTCTATCTGGAAATATCTTATATTTTTCCTAGCGGCACAATGTTCCCAAGACAAACAGAACAGTCTTCCATGGTTCAGATGGCCAAGACCATGGCCACTGTAGCACAGCATTCCTGCTGTGTCAAAACACAGCTCCTGGTTAATTTTTGTTTATGTTCAAGACACACTGAACAGTGCAAATAACTTCAAATATACCCATGGACAAAGAAATAAACAGTTGTATAACATTTGTTGAATTTATTGCAATCAATAAAAAGTACAGTCTGTTGATTCTATAGGAATTTTGATATTGAGTAAGGCTTTGAATGACCACAAATAATGACTAAAATAAATTAATAGGAAAGTAAAATGGAAGGATAGAGACGGGCAGAGGCAATTTTTTTTGTTTAATTTAAAGAAAAAGAGAAATTTCATGATAGAGAAGAGCGTAGGAGTTACAGATGGCTCTAGGAAATCTTCCTTTCTGTTTCACTATCAGGGCTTGGGCTACAGCTCAGATCAGAAATATTCGGAAGCAGGATGAGAAGACCAAGTTCAATTCTGTAAGAATCTTTAGCTGATAGGCTCATTAGCCTAACAGTAATTTGCATAATTGATAGTATTGTTTCAACAAGTAAGAAATATTGGTGCAGTCCTTACAGCTGCAAACAGACACTAAGCTCTCATGTCTTCAGTGCTGACGTCTCTTTGAAGCGACAAGGTGATTAAAATAGCCACGGCGGTGGCGCCCGGGTCTGCCCATTAGAGAACCCCAGTGCCCAGCAGCACCTGTTCCACTTGCGAGGCTGGCTCCTGCAGCAGGTGTGGTAACCCAGACAAGAAGCACAGGGAAAAAGTCCCACGGCGTATTTGGTTTAATTGATGCCGTCTGCCTGAGAGGACTCACGGACCACGTCTTTGGGTGTAAACACTCCTTGTTCACTGCCTAGTTAATTACCAGTCGTCTTAACACCTGCCACAACTACAGTGTCTTTTCAATCAAACATCAGCTTGTCACTTAACGTTAATCTAAGTTTGCGGAATGGTTAAAATAGTACAAGCAAAATTTTTCACGCCTGTGTTCCCTACTTGCTGTTTTTAGGAATAACCATTAGGAAACATTTAATAGCTGTCTTTCCTTTTCCCAGGCATTAGTCTAGATACCATTTCTTTGCAGCTTAATTTAAATATCCATGAATCTGATATTGGAGGGGGTATCTTAAATCTTAAGGACTGATATCTTAAGGACTGTTTTCTTCTCTTTTTTTCCCATGTGTTGCCTTGCTTATCTAATATTGAAAAACTGCGCCTGGAGAAAAAATGTAGGGAAGATGTTTTGATTATAACGGAAGCTGATGTCTTTGTTCCAGGAGAAGATGACCAAAGACTCCGCTGACAAGAATCAGTTTATTACATTACAGTATAGTCCTAGATTCCCGGCCATTCGACTTTTACCTAAAACTGTTTTGACTTTCTAAGAGAGGTGATTTGTGTCATCTGAGCTCTCAGACAGGTGAACCCAGACAGCATCCTGCAGCAGGGTGTCCAGGGACGGCACTGACCAGTTTCCCGTCTTCTCCCGTCAGAGAGCCCAGGGAGTTCGTTGAAAACTCCGAGTGCGTGCAGTGCCATCCGGAATGCCTGCCCCAGGCCATGAACGTGACCTGCACGGGACACGTAAGGAGCATGTTTAATGTCACCCCACACGTCAGCCATAGCCCGCAAGGATGACCCTCGCCCCCGTCACCCCGTGCCTGCCGGGACGCGCATCCAGCGCACTCCCCGTCCACATCTCACAGCCGTCGGGGGCTGTGACTGAGGGGACGTCAGCACATACCCTGCCGGCACGGGCATTCCCCTTCTCTGTCCAACCCCAGATGCACGTGGTGATGCCCGTCCTCACACCACAGATCAGGGTGCCCTGTGGACGGGGCACGCCCACAGGCAGCCTTCAGTGTTCCTGACATCTGTCTTCATTGCTTTATTGTCTTAATCAAACATCACCAAATTCTTATTTAACATGAGTTTATCGTTATTTGAAGAGTTTTTTTTTGTTGTTGTTTTTTTTGCGGTATGCGGGCCTCTCACTGTTGGGGCCCCTCCCGTCGCGGAGCACAGGCTCCGGATGCGCAGGCTCAGCGGCCATGGCTCACGGGCCCAGCCGCTACGCGGCATGTGGGATCTTCCCGGACCAGGGCGTGAACCCGTGTCCCCTGCATCGGCAGGCGGACTCTCAACCACTGCGCCACCAGGGAAGCCCTGAAGAGTATTTTTTAATCACAAAGGAAAGGTTTTCAAAATTCAGTTTCACATCTACATGTTCAGTAATAATCTTTTAGAGAGTGTGAGAATGCAGGTCCCTCTCACACCTGTGTGCCCATGTTGTTAATTCTCAGTTTATTTATACGAGGAGCTCTGTTTGGATTTGAATTTCAACAGCCATATCTAAATCTAGTAATGGAAAACATTTCTCAGAAGTTCTTTAAATCAGACAAAAGACAGGCTCAGTTTTGAGGTACAGGCTGGTTACAAAGGAAACCACTGGTTTTTAGGTTGGTGTTCGGTTAAGTTTTCATCAGTGAAATAAAATAACTGGTGATGTTGACTGACTTAGTCATCTGATTGTTCTGGCTCTGGGAATACTCAGTCTTTGAGACATGAGAGCACTGAGCCAGCAGGCAGGCCCTCCCCTACCCACGTTATTTCAGCCCTTTGTGAAGTGTGCGGACACAACCCAAACAGCCCCAGTGCATTCATTTCTGTGGGTTTTACCGACGCATTCACATTGGACCAACAGAATCAAATTTAGCATGTTGCTCAGTTAATTATGCAGCCATCACTGCACTTCCATGTGCCACCTTCTCAACACTGGAGAGATGTAGGTGTGGCTTTTCTCAGCTTGGCCTTGGTGAGTCCAGCTTCCCACAGAGGCCCCCTCAACTCCAAACACGATTCACAAGGAAGTCCATCTGACTGATAAGGATATAAATATACATGTAGGCCAATCAAGAATGCTTTGACAAGGAAAGATGCCCACAGTGTATCGAGTAAAATGTAATAAAGCACATAGTACAGTTTCTCTCATGTTTTATATATATATATATATATGTATGTATATAAAGTACACATTTAAAGTCAAGAAGACTTTATTCTCAGCTGTTAACAGTGGTCACATCAGGCAAGCACAGTCACAGAAGAGCTTGTCCACTTTAAGAACTTCCACGTCGTTTGATTTTTTTTCATGATAAGCATTTTAAGTAAAAAGTTACTTCATTCTGGGGGGTTCCCTGGTGGCACAGTGGTTGACAGTCCGCCTGCCGATGCAGGGGACGCGGGTTTGTGCCCCGGTCTGGGAAGATCCCACATGCCGCGGAGCGGCTAGGCCCGTGAGCCATGGCCACTGAGCCTGCGCGTCCGGAGCCTATGTTCCGCAACGGGAGAGGCCACAACAGTGAGAGGCCCGTGTACCGCAAAAAAAAAAAAAAAAAAGTTACTTCATTCTGAAAAAGAGAGAGACGTAAGTAAATGTTTGATTTATGAAACGGTTTTTCCACCTTGGTGCAGGGACCAGGCAGCTGTGTAAAGTGTGCCCACAACATCGACGGCCCTCACTGCGTCAAGACCTGCCCTGCTGGAGTCACAGGAGAAAACAGCACCCTGATCTGGAAGTTTGCAGATGCCAATCACGTGTGTCACCTGTGCCACCCCAGCTGCACCTACGGGTGAGTGCAGGAAGCTCTGGGTCTGCAAAGGAAAAGGCAGAACAGGGTGCTTCCCATCTTGCAAATTTGTAGATTGAAAATGTCTCCGGACTTTCCAGTCAGTCAAGTACAGAGGTTTGTATCTGAGTCAGTTCCTCCAGGTGTGCTGGACCCACGGCCACGGCAGCAGCAATGATACGCTCGTGGGCAGATCATGGTGCTGGCGGGAGAGCCTCTCAGCCTCTCCAGGTGTGTCTCGTGCCAGGGCCCTGTTCTGCGGTGCCAGCATGTCCCAACAAGAAGAATAAGGAATGGGGGAACGAGAGCAGAGGTCCTGCCCCGTCCCCAAAGGTGTCTATATATATATATATATATATATATATATATATGTATGTATATATATATAAAATATCTTTCCAGATGACTGGGATTCCTGTGGGAATCTTTTATTGGTTTACAATTAATAGAAGATAACATTGCCTGGAATGTTGCCTAAAGGTGCTTTTTCTTTTAGCTAGTTGATTGCTAAGCTGTTAATAGGGAAATTAAAACTTTTGACTGTAATTAGTGGAAGCACTCAGAAGGTATATATCTTATTTACTAACATGATAAATTTGACAATGAAATTGGACTACTAGAAATCAGAAGGAGAAGTTGTCCCATATATTTCACGTTCCCTTCTATCTCATAATCCTCAACTTTATTTGGCACCGTTACTCTTCTCTGGAGCCATCTCTTACTAGCTGTGTGGACTTGGGGAAGTGTCTTAACCTCTCTGTGCTTCACTTTCCTCACCTGTAAATTAGGATAATAAGACTGCATCGCTCACAGGATTTTTGAGATCTTGAGTTAATGCGTGTACTGTACTTAGAATAGTGCGTGGACCACACGAGCACTCAATCAGCGATTGCACAGATGGCGGTGCGGAGCTGGTGACGAGGTGGCAGTAACGATGGTGGCGGTTATAATGCTGGTGAAGGAGGTAACGGTGCCAGTCCTGCTGGTAGTGACGGTGGTAATTATGACCGTGACAGTGATGGTTAGTGTTCTGAAGGGGTGCAGAACCTTCCAGTTAGACTTCTAAACATCAGGAGTCTTGAAAATTTTCCGAGTATGTCCTAAGTTTTTACAAAAAAACTATTTTAACTGCATTTATATGGAAGAGCCTGGGCCTGGAGACAAGTGATTTGGGAATGACTGGTACCCTGGTCAACTTCCGTCGTTTCACCTTCCTTCTTGAGTTTCAGCCATCATGAGGGTAAATGGAAGGGCTCCATCATTCCATGACCCTGTGGTCCAAGAGTTTCAGTCCCAGGCAGCTGACTCCCCAGCTAACATGTAGGAAGCCTGGGCATTTCCTGTGTGGTTTGCATGTGACTGTCTTCTCCCTCTAATCTTAGTCTAAGCCATTGGTGTGTTGCAAGTGATCTGGAATATTTTACCAAGTTTAACACACACACACACACACACACACACACACACACACACACACACACA
>NW_020837971.1:18698457-18835697 GCF_003676395.1 Aethalodelphis obliquidens | reverse complement strand
CACACACACACACACACACACACACACACACACACACACACACACACCACTAAAGCCAATTAATTAATTTGAGTAGGGCTAACATTTTTACAATATTTTGTACTCCCAGTCAGGAAATGATAATTTCTTCATACATTCAGATACTCTTTTTTATATTTCAGTAAAGTTTTAGTTGTGTTCTTTCATGTTCTGCCTAAACATTTTATATTTATTTTTGCTACTGTGAAGTGGACCTTGTTTTCTAGTATATCTTCTCATTTATTATATCTATTATTTATTATATCTAATATATAAGATAGCCTTTGATTTTTTTTGGAGGAGGTGTATATTCATCTCGTATTGGTGGTCTCTACTGAACTTCCTTTGAAATTAGCGTTTTAGTTCATGGTCTTGAATTTTCCAGGAAAACAATTATATCATCTCCAGTAATGGTATCTGTATCTCTTTTCCAAAAGTTTCAGATCATATTACAAGGGCCAGAATTTCTAGAATAATATCAGATACAATGGTAGTGGACATGAGAATTTTATATCTGATGGTGGTGGAAATGGCTGTAATAAGTCACCATTAAGAACAATATTTGCTATTAGTGTGAGATTCTTATTATCTTGTTAAAGAAACAGTTATCTATTCCTACTTTTAAACTCTTTTTTTTAAATCCAGAATGAGTTCTGAACTTTACCAAATACCTCCTTGGTAGGAATTTCAAGATTTTTCATACTTTTCCTTTTGGGTATACCAGCACACTGGTTATACGGACCACTCTGCAAACTCTACAAAACATAGTATAAACTGTAATTTGCTAGTTTTTCACTTAGTCTATTTTTTTCATATTCCCCAAAATAAGCAATTTCAGAGCAGATTCTCAAAAACAGAATTATACTACCTATATAAAATAAATACATTTTTCCTGTTTTTTCTATCTTTGGGAAATAAATGTGTTTCTATATGTGTGTGTATCTGTGAGCATATAGCATTGGTAGAAAAATATATAGTTTTCCGTAATCTTGTTATTACTATCTCTATCTTCTCCCAAAGGAATTACATACTAAAAATGGATTTAATTTTTTAAATATGGAGAAATATTGATGAGGTGAGGGGAAATAAGAAAACATTTCTTTTATTGTGTATCCGCGATGTGCACAGCATCATCAAACACATAGTCTCAACGATGACTAAGAGCGAACGCGCTGCTTTCCCCATTTGTATTGTTAAAGAAACACTTAGAAAGGCTCTGGGGTCACCACGACTCATCAGCCAGCAGTGAGAAAGCCCAGGTTACAGGTGCATGCTTGCTTCCAGAAGCCGTGCCCTTCCCACAGGGCAAGTCTGCTTACCCCAGGGAATGGGTCAGCAAACTTGAAGCAAATCCACTTTTATTTATTTTATTTATTTTTTTTAAATTTTGGCTGCGTTGGGTCTTCGTTGCTGTGTGCAGACTTTCTCTAGTTGCGGTGAGCGGGGGCTACTCTTCGTTGCCGTGCATGGGCTTCTCATTGCGGTGGCTTCTCTTGTTGCGGAGCACAGGCTCTAGGCGTGCAGCCTTCAGTAGTTGTGGCTCGTGGGCTCTAGAGCGCAGGCTCAGTAGTTGTGGCACACGGGCTTAGTTGCTCCGCGGCATGTGGGATCTTCCCGGACCGGGGCTCGAACCCTTGTCCCCTGCATTGGCAGGCGGATTCTAAACCACTGCACCACCAGGGAAGTCCGCAAATCCACTTTTAAACGGAAGCACATTTTATAGTAAGTCGTCAGGGGATGGTTTCTTTGAAATTTTATGCCAATAAATTAAACGAAATGACACGAAACTTTGCCTATTTTAATTACATGTAACAAAAAATAAATCAAGTGGGAGACAAGGAATAATTTTTCTGACAAAATTAAACGATAGCATGATATGGCCTCTTTTGCTTGATATTTGACAATCATTTCTGCAGAATTATGCAGGGTACCACCAGCTTTCCCAAGGACCCCTTAATCCTTTGACACTCAGGTGGTTCCCTCTTAGGGCACCTGTCCAGTCACTACCCTTGTCCATCAGCTCTTCAAATGTAAACTGGCTGAGCTCTCCCTATGAGCGTCTCCCTTGTCCATAGCTTCTTGCTAGAAACCCCATAGGTTTCTAAAGAAGTAAAATGATCGAAATGTGTATTTCTCTTTCAATTCCTACAGCTGTGCTGGGCCCGGTTCTGAAGGCTGTGCAGTGAGTGGGTAAGTGTGACACTGTATGCGATAACCTGATCAGAAATGACCAAGAGCGCTGTGGGCGACGGTAGTGCTTTCCCTCTTTTCCGACGGCCCTCTGCCTTGGCTGGTTCTCACTTCACCCTGGGCCAGCCTGGGCATTCCTAGCAGAGCTCACCCTGCCCATGCTGCTGGCTGTGCTTTGGGGCCAGGGGGGAGGGCAGGACAGGAGTGCTGGGCCCCTCCACGCGGACGCAGCCTCACGGCCCAGCGCTTCTACACGCAGCCCTGCTCCCTAGGTCACCAGGGTTGTTGGGTCCTTCTCCTCTTCCAGCTTCCCTCCTCTTTCCTCGCTGACCCAGTTGGCCCTACCACAAACCTGTGTTTGAATGACCCGTCTGTTCAATGACAGAGCTCCACCTTGGGAGACTTTCTCCCCTTACTTCCTTTCCTAAACACAGGACTTCCTTCAGCATTTCAGTTGTGATCCCTTTGCCGTCATTGCCTGAAATGCTGCACAGAGAAAAGCAGAATTGGGACTTCCTGTTCAGACTCATCAGGAAAGAGTGATACTACCAATTAATAATGTCTATCGAAGAATCAGAATTATACACAAGACACTGACCAGTTATCCCCAAACAGCAGCCAAACGTCCAGGAACCTCTGCCATCTCCAGTAATGTTTACAGAATTCCTCCCCTCAACAACCTTCCTCAATGCCAGTCAGCTCAGTCTCTTGCCGAAGAATTAGCCAAGATAACTGATCCCTCCTGCTATCAAGTGAGACACGAAAGACAAATAGGGCAGTTTCTCAAAGATAAAGATTTCCTTTTACGCCCCTCTTCACTTGAGCCACGAGGACACCAGCAAGCTTCGTCCTCTCTTCGTGCTTCAATCAGCGTCTTAGTGATGAGGTTTTCCGTCCCATCCCCACCCTGAAACCGGTCAACGACCATTCTTTGTTATATTTTTACCCTTTTAATTCTTTTCTTCTCTTTTCACTCCCCCTACTTCCCATGGAACACATACTCTGTACAACTTATTCCTTATATCTTTCAGTGTCCCCTTCAAAATGGTAAAAACCCATTAATTCAAACTGCATTAATTGGGAAGATGGTATAACTCAGGAGATGACTTTTGCACTTGCTAAGAAGAAAGTGTCATCAATACCATTTACGTGAAGTACATTTGACCCACTTATGAGAAATCTGTAAGAACACTGGCACATTTTTTTAGGTGCAAACGGTGCTACTGATTAATCTTTGATATTCATTAACATTTCTACCTGAAAATATGAAGTTTGCCAGAAGCTTAGATGGCACAGGTGCTGGAGAATAAAAGCTTTATGAAGATTCTAAATTCAGAATCTACTAATTCAGACGGTTCTTTCCCCGTGAGCTTTAGAACCTGAGTTTTGGGTGTTTGTTGACCCGAGCTCTATGGGGGGAGGGGTGGCTGCACGATGACATCACTCATCCCTGACAGCTCTGCTGTCCGTGTGGAAATCCTGTCACTTCCTCACCCCCTCCACACTCATGCTACAGCACTTCCTACGGCTCTGGTCCCATCTTGAAAGCCCCGGACCCCTCGGGAAGTCTCCACAGGTTTGAAAGGGTCCCTCCTTCCAGCCTGGCCAGCAGACATCGCAAGTGTCACGGAGGGCGTGCCTCAAACGCGTGGAGACACTCCGGGGAAGCCACACAGATTCATATGAAAAGCATGACTGAACTCTGAGTTACTTTTTAAATGATGTGTTTTCTTAATCAACAGATGAAAAGTATGATCTTGTAGGGAGAAGTCCAAATGATACCTCAGTGTAAAACATGCGACAAAGCAGGCTCCTATGCTGAAGGAAGTTGGAAACCCTGCCCTGGGGCTCCAAGTCCGCCCTCCTTTCTCCTTTACGAGCTGCGCCGTATTCCACTTTCTGAGCTAGCCCTAAATGACGTCATGCTATTAGAACGTACGGGAAATATGTGAAATGCCAAGAAGGTAACAAACCTCACCCCTTTGCGTGTCCACCTCGTTCCAGGCCCAGGATTCCGTCCATCGCCACCGGGATGGTGGGCGCCCTGCTGCTGGCCCTGGTGCTGGCCCTGGGGGTCGGCCTCTTTCTGCGCAGGCGCCGCATCGTCCGCAAGCGCACGCTGCGCCGGCTGCTGCAGGAGCGCGAGGTGAGCGCCGCGCGCGAGGGGGCGGGGAGGCGCGGCAGCCCGAGGCTTGCGTCTTGAAGATGTATTACTGTGCTCTTTTTATCGCGAGGAAAAAGTCGGAAGAATCTCTGAATGTCCAGTTATAAGCAACTCCATGCACATGTTAGTACTTGTATCCAGGGGAATGCAGCTGTGTCTAGGGTAAGTCCCACGGCCGGTTCCCAAGCCGGGGCGCCCGCTGCCCACGTGGGGCGGGCGCTCGGGCCGGCCAAGGGGAAGGCTGGCGCGCAGAAACGTGAGCTCAGGAGGTGTTACTTTGCAAAATGCCATTGTCCACACCAGCGGCTGCTCCTTTGTGACCGTGTTGTCCGTGATTTCTCAACCGGCATCCGTGTCCGACAACGTGTCAGAAGCCAGAGGCCCTGGGAAGAGGGACCCGCCGCAGCTACAGCAAAACGGCTGTGAGGGGCCCGACCGGTTAGCAGAGTGACCACCACAGAACACTGTCCTTCCCCAAGTGTTCTCGGCCCGGACACAGAAATAGAAATTGCACTTATTGCAAAGGAGCCGTTCTGTTCAAGGATGCCTTTTTTTGAGGGGGGGAGGGGTCAGTCCCTGTTCCTTCCGAGCGTCTCACCAAGTGCCTTAGAACAGGCGTCCCTGTCTCCGGAGGGAGAGCCGCGAGTTCTGTCCCCTGGTGTCTGGACCTGCCACCCCTCTCCCCGGCCCGGCAGGCATCGTCTCTTCCTCTTGTCTGTCACAGCTTGTCGAGCCTCTGACGCCCAGCGGAGAAGCTCCCAACCAAGCTCTCTTGAGGATCTTAAAGGAGACGGAATTAAAAAAGGTCAAGGTGCTGGGCTCCGGAGCATTCGGCACGGTGTACAAGGTGAGCCCCCCGAGGGTCCCGGGCGCCTTCCGCGGTGGTCTTTATCGTGGTCACGTGCTCTTTGTGTCACTGAGGGTTTAGGAAGAGCCAGTGTTTTTCTCAAGTTGTCTAGAGGAAATCTTTTATAATCCCAGTGACAAGTAACTGGTGCGGTGAGATCTGTACAGAGGCACAGACATTTTCAGGAGTTCAGTGTGAGCTTTCCGAGGGGTGGGTGGTACAGGTCCGTCTGAGAGAGGGTTGCCTGTCACGGCACAGCAGCATCTGAATAAAGCCCAGCTCAGAACAGCTTCCTCTTCATTTCTCTCTCCTACATCCCCATTGCATAGTCTGGTTGCAGTTAGGCCTAGACCCGGAATCTCAGAATTCTGGACAAAATGACTCACACTGACTGTGTAACTGGCACGAGCTTAGGGGTTTTGTCTAACTACTCTGATTTCTGGAACGTGATAGCTAAAGAGCTGCTGAGCTGTCGTGACTCCCAGCACCGGTGGCCTTGGGTGCAGAGCCGTGCTCGAGCCCCTCGCCCTTTGGGCTGGGGTCACGAATGATGCCCAGCCAGCCTAGGAGCCGCCTGTTACGTGTATGACGCTTGCCAGCCAATGTCTTCACCTCTCTTCGTCACAGGGACTCTGGATCCCAGAAGGCGAGAAGGTTAAAATTCCTGTGGCTATCAAGGAATTAAGAGAAGCCACATCTCCAAAAGCCAACAAGGAGATTCTTGATGTGAGTTTCTGCTTTATTCTCTAGCTCTCTGCAGGCCTGGAAGCCAGAAGCCACCTTTCTTCGTGGTTGGCAGCACATTGCTCTGTTTTAGACTCTGTCATCACCGCATTCTACATGGTCGCTTTTCCTGGCTTTTTTCCTTCTGGCTATAGTTGGTGTAATTCTCTCTCGTAGAGAAGACTCACTCTTCCATTCTCTTATCGGCCTCCAAAAGTACGGAAGCCTGCGGTCCCTGGGCATCCACCGGGGGCCGTCCCCGGGCTCATGGCTTTACCCCTGCCGTCTCAGTGGCTGCCACTGGCGGGCCTGTGCTTCTCTAGGTGTTGTGCTCGCCAAGCTTTCAGTGAAGAAACGGAGGCATGCAGCAGCCTGATGCTCAGGGTCACGTGGCTGGGGTAGGATTCCAGCATGTGGTTACTTCTGACTCTGAAATGCATGTTCGTTTTCTTCCACCAGCTAGCTAATCTTTGAAATGGCTTTGTAAAGGTGCCTAGGATTAACACTATGATGCTCTATGAACTCTATAATCTCTTGCTCCCCTTCTGTACTTTCTCTCAAAGTAATTTAAAGGTTATTTCCAGCATCTGCTGATTGCTACTTTATGGACTCTTTGAAATACTCCACAAGATTATTGTTACATGTGTTTACTTGCGATTCTCTTGAACTTTTTCCACCTTCCCCGGACCCTCACTAGCCAGTGAGGGGGCTGCACAGTCTTAGAAAGAGGCTGGCTGCAGGAGGGGCCAGCCTGGAGCTGGGCAGAACCCTCTGCAGGTAGAAGCTCAGGAAGCTCCGGTGGACACACCCTTGGGGTCCCGGGCTAACAGCGCTGGCCTCCGCTTGCCGTGGTGGATGTGGGTTTCTCTTGCTCTTGTCCCAAAGCAGAGCCAGTGAAAGAGGAGCTGGAGGGGCTCAGCGGTGAATTAGGGAAACAGTCAATGAAAAAGGAAAACGACTGCCTTTACTGAGTCAAAAATCTAGAGAACTTAGTTCGTGTTACAGCCACGAAGGACAAAGGTCAAATATAACATTTCCCCACTCTTGTATCTAACCCACAGAATATACAGTAAGCAAAGCAAACATGGGCCTTTTTAAAAATGTTCAGACAGTGAGCTTCCCAGGAGCGCACTCTCTCCAACCCCATTTTCTCCAGGCAGCCTCCTCTCCTTTCATCGCAGCAGGAAAGTCCCACGCCAGTATCTTCTACTTGAAGGATGATGTATTAACACAGTGCAACAGAAGGTCTCACACACTGATGATAGCTTACCAGGCAAAGTTATCTTTCATTTTCACAGTTTACAAATTAACATACGGTCTGTTAACGTAACGTCGACTCCTGTTTCCATAACCACAAGAAGTACAGCAAACAAGTGATTTGTGAAGTCTCTTCACTTTCAGCCTCTAGCTCCTTCTCCTACACTGTTAAAAAGAAAATCTTTCTGCAGAATTGGCTTCCTTAATTCATTTGTTACTCATTTAAGACATTCTAATAACTTTCACAAAACGGTGTTGAGATGTGAATTCTAACAATATTCACTACGCAGAGTAAGGGCGATTTTGAAGACAGTAGCTATACTTTGGGAAGGAAGTAGCTTCACTGAGAAGGGCCCTCCAGGACCCCTAAAACTGGAGGAAATCTGCTTTCGTGGGCCAGAGTTGGGGTAGAAGATAGAGAAAGGAAAGACAAGGTAAAAAAAAAAAAAGTGTGACGTCCCATTTCGCCTCTTGCGCCGTCTCTGTCCTGCTCTCCTTCTCTCCCTGCGTCCCCCCACCCACCCCGTTTTCTTCTTCCTGCTCTAACACCTGTCCTGTGGCTGTAACCAGAGGGGTGGCAGCCCGAGGCCCTCCGCCTGCTGTTCCCGAAGCTCCCTCTGCCCCACATACACAGGGAGCCTGTCCTCGCAGGGTGGGCGCAGCCGTGGGGAGTCCCTGAGGGAAGGGAAAGCTGAAGCAGCCGCCAGTGATTTGAGGGACAGTTTCAACAGTGAGTTAAAAGGCAAGTTAATTCTGTGACAGGCAGCCCAGGGGGCTGAGCGTGGGCTTCGGTGCACGGACCTCACACTGTTATGGCCTTTCCCATTGCGGAGCACAGGCTCTGGACGCGCAGGCTCAGTGGCCATGGCTCACGGGCACAGCCGCTCCGCGGCATGTGGGATCCTCCCGGACCGGGGCAAGAACCCGTGTTCCCTGCATCGGCAGGCAGACTCTCAACCATTGCGCCACCAGGGAAGCCCTGAGCGTGGGCTTTGAAACACTCACACGCACTTGTAAATGGCTCCAGCAACCCGTACTCTTATTCCCCTACCCAGGCCAGCACTGAGGTCCAGCACACACACCCTCCAGCCCTGGCGCACACTGCGGTCAGTGGTGACTTAGTTAATGGGACACTTTCAGAAATATTCTTAAAGTTAAGCATCTGCCTCTCCTGAAGGAGTTTAAAGTCTAGTGGAATCCTTTTTCCCCAATCTTTAACGTAAACTAGTTCACAGATAAGGGAGACGGCAAGAAGGAAGGCCCCCCAAATTTCAACGGTTGGACAAAATAATAGACTTTCAAGGTCACTGAGCCTCAGAGGCCCTCCTGCCACGTGACTCTGACCTCAGCCTTGGGAGCCTCCGAGCGTGGGCTCTGCCTGCCAGTCTGCACGCCTGGCAGCGGTGGCCGATCAGAGATGGCTGGGGGATATACCAAGCGTTCTTGCCATAGGTCACAGTGCACCTTTGAGATTCCAAGAAAAACAAAGCTGAGGACAAAGCTCATGTTAACTCCTGCACACACTGAACAGGACACACCACCAGACAGCATCCCCATTGTGCCCGGGCTTCGGGAGGCAGAAATCTGTGGCTGTACCAGATTTTAATAGGAGCGGGGTCCTGGCAGGGCTCCAGGCTCTGTGTGGCCGGACACCCACGCCCATGCTCTGCTCCCCGAGCCCCAGGTCAGCTCCCCACGGCCCGCAGCAGATGGGCCGCTCAGACTGCTCTGATCTGCAGATTTCTCTCCCCTCTAAAATGAATACAACATGTTTCCAAGTCTCCACCAGATCTTAAGAAAATAAGAACAGCCAGGGGATTTCTTTGGTGTTATGGTTGTACAGTTTCCCAGACTGGGGGAGAGACGTGATTTGTGCTTTTCTGGCGATCGCACGGCCTATTGATGTTTCCATAGACTTTCCAGTTTAAATTTAGGGCAGGCAACAGAACGAGAATGCAAAACACATTTATATACGTGCTCTTTCTGTGTCATAAGGTGTGGCGCTTTCTGGTGGCCCATCTGCCGGAGCACTCAACAAGGCCTCGCGGTGCGTGGGGTAAGCGGGGGAGGGCCAGGAGGGCCTGGGTCGGGGGAGCCCCGGGTGTGGGCCCCGCCCTGACATAAGAAATGTGGTCTCTGGTCGTCGTTCACTGGGCCTCAGTTTTCTCTTCAGACAAATAACGGCTTGAGAAGAAACCACTTGCAGGCCTTCTCCAGTGTTAACTTTTTATCAGTAGCCCTTCTCAAAGGTGAAGAGCTGTCAGAAGGTCCATAGCATTAAACACCTGCTCTGCTGTTGTGATGCCGCGTTTGCAACACGGACGAGGAGAAAGGCCGACTGCCTGTGAGAGCAGGGCGTCTCCACTTGGGGCAGCGTCCAGACAGACGGTGGCTCTGCAGCGGATGTCAGAGCTGTGGGTTTCTTTCCGTAGTGGACGTGGCATGGTCTCTGTCTCGTATGATTTCAGTGTCGTTCGGCCGTGGTATTTCTGAGGCAGCTCTGTGCCTAGAGATGTGTTGGGCAGCACGGGAGTGACGTAGCAGGAGCAGGTGTTGGGGAGGTGAGGTGATAAGCCCCAGCTCCATGCATCTCACACGGCACACCTGCCCCGGGTGAGGCCCGAGGGTTGGCGTCTCTGGCAAGTTCGCGGGCCGTACTGAGCCTGCTCCCCCGAGGGAGAAACTGCGAGATGCCGGGAGAGTTTAACTTAGGTTGGGGCTCAGGGATGCCCTCTGAGGAGGGGTCAGCCAGGGAAAGAGGAGGTGGAAGGGCATTCCAGACAAAGGCCCTCCCGGGTGCGGGCGAGCAGAGTTGGGGAGCAGAGAAGAAGGAGGACCGGGGGTCTGTGGGAGGAGAGGCTTTGCGAGGCCTGGCGGGCTCCCCAGGAACAGTGAGGCCAGGGGAGGGGTTCAGGCCATCACGTTTGTGTTTAGGGATGTGTGTACGTGCCCCTCCACCTGTCTGTCACCACTGTCACCTCTGGCTCCTGCGGTGCCTGCCCCAGCATCCCCCCTGGCGTGCCTTCACCTGGCCCAGGCCGTGTTCCCTTCTGCACAGAGGGCCCACACCCCCGAGCACAGCAGCGGTCAGGTGGGGAGAGGCGCCTCTGAACTTTCTCTTGGAGACCAGGTGGTCCCTTCTGTGTCTGTATAAAATGTCACCCCCCCCCTTTGGATTCTAAAGGCAAAGAGATGGAGTTTCTTGGTGGAAATTGAGGATTCCCTAATTCTTAGACAAAAGCGAGGCCCAGTTATGTGCATGGTTGTAAATGAAATCCGCTTCCTCCGCCCAAGGATAGCAGAAGGGTTCAGATAAAGTCCATGGCTGTGGGTCTGTGCCGGGCTCCCGCCACGGCAGCCTCCGAATTAGCAGGGGCGGGGCTGTGGGGAGTGGGTTCTGCAGAGCAGCATGGATTTCCCTTCCCAAGACTGAGGTGGGGCGACACAGACCACCTCTTCAGAAATGAATCCTGGGCCGCCAGCAGAGTCTGCAATCGCTGTAGGTGTAACGTCCTCCGTCCGGTTCAGAGCCAGAAACGGTGCACTGAAAGGGCTTCTCTGCTGTGCGTGGCAGCGGTTCCCGTGGTCCCGGCAGTGTGGGGGGGGGGGGGGGGCCCCCCCCTCTGCCCCCGGGGCTCTGGGGGGGGGGGGGGCCCCCCCCCCCCCCCCCCCCCCCCCCCCCCAGAGCTCTCAGCATCTCCTTCCACGGTGCCCAAGGCCGGGGTTCCGGAGTCAGCGGGCAAGTCTTCACCAGGGTGTGGGCCCCAAGCACGGGTTCCCACTGGCCCTGACACCATTTTAAGCGGCGGCATCTTTGGCTTTGAGGTGGAGGTCTTCGTAAGGACTCAGCAACGCCCAAACTTGGAGACGTCAGGTCTCATTTTCACCCAACGCTTTGCCGATGGCGAGCGCGGCCCGGGCCTCTCTGTGATGCAGAATCCGCACGTGCACTCAGAGGACGCCGTCTCCCATCAAGCCACTCCACAGCCTCGCGTGCAAGAGACCCCACGGGAACGTCCACTGCACTAGACGTTTCACGGGCACCCTTGTCCTCCACACGCGCACATTTCCAAACTCAACATCGTGTTCGACTTCTGTACCCGGAAATGGGCTGTCTGCCTGTTCCTTTAGCCACGGCGGGGAGCCTTTCTGATGCGCCCTCTCCTCCTCTCCCCCCAGGAAGCCTACGTGATGGCCAGTGTGGACAATCCGCACGTGTGCCGCCTCCTGGGCATCTGCCTGACGTCCACGGTGCAGCTCATCACGCAGCTCATGCCCTTCGGCTGCCTGCTGGACTATGTCCGCGAGCACAAGGACAACATCGGCTCCCAGCACCTGCTCAACTGGTGCGTGCAGATCGCAAAGGTAAATCAGAGCGTGCTCGGAGCAGGCGCCCAGCTCTGCAGGGAGGGCAGGCAGGGCCACGAGGCAGCGCTGGTGGCTGCCGTCGCTTTGCCGCCCCAGCCTCACCTCCTGGGATGATGCGATCCTGAGGGAGAGCCCTGGAGAACAGCGGCAGAGGGGAAATAAAGACAACCTAGAAATTAATCATTACGTTCTCCATCCTAGGACAGCATAGAGTTTGCCAAGAGGGTGTGTGTATGTGTGTGCACATGCATGTACGTGGCATGCAGTCTTCTTTAGTTTGGATTGAATTGAATCGGTTGTCCTTCGCATCAGATCGGTGCCTATCCCACTGCATGTTGAAAATCTAATTATTCAGCTACGTTTGCACAGTTTTCTCTGCACCGGGGGCTCTCAGTACGGTTGATGTTAGTGTTCTTGTTTCCCTGGCATTCTTTTTGTTGAATTTGGAGCAGAAGAGGAGGTGTGGCTTTCACCCAGGCAGGACTTGATCACAAGGCCAGCAAACCAGGCCAAGGCTGTCAGGTGACAGTGGCCGGGTGGACAGACAGGTGCTGGCTCCGACGTGCGGTGGCAGGAGGTGAACAGACGTTTCTGCTGCTTCATGGGGCTCCGTACGCGTCCCCCTGTCGACAGGCTAGATCCGGAGCGAGGGAGGGGCTGAGGGGGCAGACAGTGGCCAGGTGGGGCTGAGACCAGGAGCACAGCAATGAGCCAGGTGTTAGCTGCTCATGCGGCCTCACAAGGACTGTTCTTCCATTTCAGATCTCCCTCTCTTCAGGCCAGTAGTGCATCAGCTGTCTGCAACCCGACTTGCTAAATTCTGTTTCTCCTGACAGTGGGTATACCGTTCACTCCGCTGAATGAATGGAATCTGTGGGCAGGCCCCGCCCTCAGCCCCGGGGCGGGTGTTGGGAGCCTGCAGGAACCAGGGAGGACAGGGCGCCCCTCGTCCCCCAGGCCCCATCCAGGTCCTGGTTGCTCGCCTCACCCAGGGCGGCAGCACCCTCGGTCCTGCAGATTTACTCCTGCGGATGCTCTGAACTCACTCGCTCAACCCCCAGCAGGCGTAGAAGGTGACTGAAGACACGACAACGTGTTCTGGGCTCTGCTCAGCCTGCAGCCACCTGAGACGCTCGCTACAGGACGGGCTCCTCTGGGGTCAGCGGTGCAGGGTGAGGCTGGCGGTGGGAGGCCGCCTCAACCCTCTTCTTCCAGTGCCCGTCGGGGTCGCTGTCTCAGCCACAGCCCCGGAGGCTCTGGCACGCGGCGGTGTGGGCGTGCCTCTCGGACGCCTGCCCATCGCGTGGTGCTCTCGGCCGTAACCCCAGTCACAGAGCAGAGGAGTCCCGTGGCCGCTGCTAGGCAGTGGTCCTGGTAGAGCCTGTGCGCCTCGCGTGCTGTGGTCTCATGAAAAGGCTGGTTATTTCTCTGTCTGACCGTGTTAGTTTCCTAGGGCTGCCACCAGAAAGCACGACAAACTTAGTGGCTTACCACAACAGAAGCTTACTCATAGTTCTGGAGGTCAGAAGTTCCAAACAAGGTGTCAGAAGGGCCGTGCCCCTCCCAAGGCTCTAGGGGAGAATCCTTCCTCCCTCCCCAGCTCTGGTGGCTCCAGGTCCCTCCCGTCTCTGCCCGGTCTTCACGTGGCCTCCTGCCCTAGGCCTGAGTCCAGATCACCCTCTCTCTTAGCAGACACCAGTCATTCCTAAATCCAGGAGGACTTCATCTCAAGGTCTTTAACCGATTAGATCTGCAAAACCCTATGTCTAAAGAAGGTTACATTCTGGGGTGCTGGGTAGGCGTGAGATCTGGGAGGACGCTGTTCAGCCCAGAACAGAGGCTGGGGGCGGGGAGGAGGTCGTTAGCCCCAAGTAGTTTTCGCTGAATATGGCATTTTTCCTGGAGGTTTACTCGTGTCCTGACTCCTGTCCCCAGAAATTCTTCCTTAGTCTCTTCGCTGATGAGCTAAGGCAGGAGAATCACCAGAGCTATCCCCCTCCACCCCAGGCAGCCTCGCTTACCTTGCTTAACTTGCTTTATGTTTTGAAAACACATCTTGCTGCCTGCGAAGACCTGGTTTATTTACTTGTTTAACTTGAAACTGGGAGGTGAGCTCCGTCAGAGCCAGGCCTTGGCGTCCAGAGCTCTGCACGCCCGCCTGGGTGAAGAGGCCCAGCTCCCCAGAGGCTGCCTGGGTATTTAGTGTATTCTGATTATCTCGTGTCAGTTGGCGGCTCCACAAAAGTGACTTCTTACGTGATGCGACGCATAGCCTTGGCAAGTTCTGCCCGGTACGGAACCGGGCTTGTGACTCTGCGAGATTCACAACTCAATTCTGGCTTTTCTTCGGCGAGTTGCCTCTCTGTGGCCGCAGAAGGGCCTCTGCCGTCTGTCCTCCCGGTGGCGAGAACGGTGCCGGGTAGCCTCTGTGAGGTGCCCACTCGGGCCCCGGTACGCACCCGATGCTCACCTCTCTGGTTCTCTCGCCATATTTTGACTAATTTAAGTTAGATTCGTGACGAAAATCTAAGCTGAAACATTGTCTCATTCTGGTTCTATATCGACTTTCTCTCCCTAGAGCAGCGTCTCCTATTTCCGGTCCTCTCTCGTTCATGAGCTTTTCCCCTTCTCTCCTTGGCAACCCTCCATTCAGATCTGCCTGCTCACAAGTGTCTGCATAGATGGAAGTTTATTTGACCCCAAAAATCAGTCCTCTGCCAGCACGAGGAAGAAACAAACACCTGACCACGGCAGTGCCCGCCACAGGGCGAGTTCAGCTGTGCCCGGGCCCTGGTCAGCCATGAGTTTCCAAAGTTCCTGAGTGGACTTTCCAGGGCCTGCAAGTTTTCCAAGACAGTGCTCTATATAATATTACTCAGAATTTCACCTTGTTATTTCAATCCACTGCTCTGCCGGTTGAACTCTGTTTAGGTTCACTTTCATCCGAAGTCGGTTCACGTTGCAGCTGTTAGATTGGTCTGCGACGGAGCTGCTCCCTATTTCACAAGAGAAACCTAAGGCACTGTACTTGAATAGCTGTGGCGCTGCAGTGTCTGTCCTTGCAGGGAAAGGAAAGTAATGGTTTCTTCAGCTGTAAAGAGAGAAATTTGCTCTTGGGTTAGTGACTGTTTACCTAAGGATTGAACAGTTTTCTCTGTAAAAGTTAGAAGTGAAACTACCCAGAAACACTTAGTGGCTGACCAGAAACTCATCTTGGTGGCGTTTTCGAGGTGGGATTTATTGACTTACAAATGTCCTCCCTGATTCACAAAGGCACAGGCTCTCTTGGGAAGTTTTCCAGGATTGATGGAGACCTGGGTACCATTACGCAGGTTTATTGTCCTGGCTAAACTGCTAAGAGGACAAATAAAATTATATCACGGGCAAGAGAAAAAAAGAAAAAAAAAAACAGAGGTGGCCTAGTGGGGAATCTTGCTGGGGTTGGGAAAGCAGAGGTGCCCTTCCACACAGGGTGAGAGTGGATTCTAGACTCAAGTCTCAGGAGGCCGTCGAGACGTCACCTGCTCCCTCATCACCGCTTCCTAAGCTCCTGGCTCGGGAAGGTACAGGGGGCTCTCACTCACGGGGAGTGACTTTGGTGCTTCGGAAAGTGTATGCATTCTTCCTGGCTGCATAAGCCAGCTAGTGAATCCCAAAATAATTAGATGGGATAATAATGTAGTAAAATGTTAGCATGCAAAAGATGCTGTCTGTCATCAATTCAGTTTAGAGAACACCGCTGCCGCGCCAGGCTCATTCCTCTTAGAGCACCGCAGAGCACGTGACTGCCAACTCCTGCATAAATCAGCTCTCTAGGCTGTGATTAATTTCACATTTTCACAAACCTTTGGGACCACAGAGCTTTCTTTCACCTAACCTGGATTAAGATCTCACAGAAGTGAGTTTTTAGAGAGACGATATACGTTTCAGATACTTGACCAGGCCCTGGTGAGGTTTGAAGGTAGCTGGGGGCTGGGGTCGAGGGGTGGGTGGATGCTGTCAGAAGGAAACCGACCACAACTTCACACGCACCGAACTACACCTAGTTCATTCTATAAGATGAGACTTAATAAGGATGAACTTCAGAAAACATTCCGTTCGAAGGATCCATTTTTTAAGCAGACGGGATACTTAGTTTGGTCTAAATTCATCTGAAAAAGCCCCAGCGTTTTCACTGCTCACACATTTATAGGCGCTTTCAGGGCACGAGAGCAGCGAAGGGAAGACCCATCCAGGTGAGGAGAGGAAGGTGGTCCTGCCGATGACGTAGCAGAGCATGCTGGCCACTCGTGTCTGGGTCTAGCTGCCGTGTCGTGACACCCACATCGACAAATTAGAGCCTGGTCATGAGAGATGAGCAGGGGTGGGAGAGAATGAAAATCATGCTGGAAGAGGGGCCGCAAGAGGGGCTGTTGTCTGTCAGCCTCGCGCAGCCTTCGGGGGCAGGGGGAGATGCTGACCGGCCTGTGCACGGCCTCCTGTCTGGGCCCAGGTGGCTCTGGCCTTCACGCCCACGTCTGCTCCCCCATTGCCTGGCTTTCCTGTGCTCCACATCAGGACTCCTGGAGGTGAAAGGTGAGGTTCCAGGCAGCCCCCACCCTGCTGACTAACTGTGCAGCCTGAGGGTGATGATTCAGCCTCCGGCCTCCAGCCTCCATCCACCCGGCTAGAGAGGAAGACGCTTCCTAAGAGCTGATTCAGCGGCAGAGCAGGTACCTGCGTGAAACCCTGGGCAGCAAGACCGCAGACAGGGACACAGCCACACAGCAGATCCGGTTACCAGATAGTCTACTTATTTGAATTATTTTTTTATTTATTCTCACATCGTTCCACAAGATTACAGTTGAACTTAACCTGAACGATCACTTTACAGTATGTCACTATAAAGCCAAAAGTTGTCGTACTGTTAAAGCACATTCATCAACTTCTGGTCATTTCACTTGGTGACTTCCTGAGCATACATCTGTCAGTGTCAGGTATCATGTGAAATACTTATATAAAGAAGACAGAATTTCCTATCTCCCCAAACTTGCAAACAGATGAGGAGAACAGATCCATACAGAGGTAACAGTGCAGCAGGAAATGAGCGGGTCAGAGCAGGAGAGCCGAGGGACCAGACTCCCAGAGGCTGCTCTGGGCGTCACATGGGCACGGCCAGGTGGGCTCAGTCGGCCAGCCAAGCGCCAGGTGCGGGGACGGCAGTGGTGAGGCAGCCGCCCTGCACCCTTGGGAGCCTGGACGTGGCTCTGGTGCTGTGGACACGAGTGAGAGCCCGTCCCTGTCCTGGGGACCATCTGAGGCAGCAGTGAGAGGTGGCCAAGAGACACTGAGGGCTGCCGGAGGGGAGGGGAGACCCCGCAGGAACCCACAAGCGCAGCTTCATCACGAAAGCAAAGGGCGCCGCGCGGGAAGTTATTCGTGATCAGACTTCGTTGGGAAGTGTAGCAGGACGTGGCAGCAGCCTAATTCCAGGTCATGGCACAGGGGTGGAGAAGAGAGGATGGATTTCACATTTAGGAGGAAATGATGGCAATCAGCACTGAGGGAGGACTCTCTGGGCCCCGTCCGAAGTGCTCCACGTTGATGAACTCACTTAATCCTCTGAGTAGCCCGTTTTACATATGGGGGAGAGTGAGGCAAGGGGTGTTGAAGTAACTTGCCCAGGTCTCAAGCCAGGAAGTAGCAAAATCAAGATTCCACCCCAGGGCTCCTTGCTCCCAAGGCTGTGCTTTTCCCCAGCACTTGATGTCACGGGTCAGAGTGGAGCCCACAGGCTGGTGAGCCTAGCAGGCCTCCTGTCCCTACACAGCAGGAGGTTGGGGCCTGGCATAGGAAATTCGGACACTTCCCTGCCTCTTCTGAGGGCAGGGGTTCGGTGGTGTGGACGCCGTGCTTTGCTTTACTCTGCCAGAACCTTCTGCCTACCCCCCGCTTCCTATCCTGCCACCTCCGTAGTCACCAAGTCAGTGTCCGCCCCCACTACCCACCACTGCCCCACAAGGTGGTGAAAAAATACACTAGAAATGCAGCGCATTCCTGCCTCTTGCTCTGGGCGCCTCCTAAGAGTTGCAGGGTGCTGCAGGGCCTGGGAATACGGTCCGTATGTGTCACACCCAGCCCAGGCCTCTCTCCTTCCCCGGGTGTTGTGCGAGGAAAGTCTTTAAAACCCTCGTGAAGCGTCCTGTGTCTCCTGTGCGTTCAGGTCCCAGGGTGGCTCTTCAGATCCCCTTTTAACCTCAGGATTGCCGCATCCATCCTAGCTGTCCTGTTAACTAGCAAAATAAATACGTTCCATTCAGTTAAAGTGAGGATCTCAGAGAGAATGCGTCTCCGAGAGGCCCCATGAGGCTGACACTGATGATATTGCTTCCTGTGGTTCTCTGTTTGGATTGAGAGTTTACGAGCGATGTCAGGGCTCTTATCTTTGGTGCTGGTTAAACTATAACTCTGCTGGGCCTAGAGTTACAACTGAGATGGCCTTTCAAACCGCCACATTATGTGGGACAGAGACCAAGGAATAGAGTTTTATCTAAGTTCAAATGAGTCTAATCTTGTCCCAAAATTATGTCTGATTTAAATCCCTCTAGCTGTGTGCTCCAGACACGTACTGCTCTTTCCTGCCCTTTCCCAAGCCTTCTCTGAAGGCTGGTGTTACGAGAAAACGTTGCAGTGCATTGCAGTTGCTCTGCTCCTTTAAAAATCTGAGGCGGGTGGGGGTGGGTGGGGAGGGAGGGGCGGGGGTGGAGCTAGTTCCTTTGTTAGATTCCCATCCACCTGCCCTTGGGCACGCTCAGCTTGGCGGCACAGGGCCAAGATGCTGGGGTGTGGCATCCGTCGGAAGCAATCTCTGGGTCTGCAGACAAGTCTCACTTGGAGGCCCCAGCAGGAAATTAAGGGCACGGTCCCAGTGGTGGCCTCAGAGCCCTGGGGCCCTGGGGCAGCTGTCGAGGCTGTTGTGTGGCTACCGGACCTCCCAGCACCAGGAGAGGCATCTTCGCAGGTGTGTTTGAAGTGCCTGGCTCGGAACTGTCGGCCGCTGTTATCATTCATTCATCCCTTCCTTCCGTCATCTTCAGCGAGCTTTTGTAAAAAATGTATCCAGTGCACCAGATCCTCTGTTAGGCACGTAAAGAGGCAGAAAGAAAGTTCACGATAGTTAAAATGTAGCTGGAAATGCCCTCTGAAGTCCTCCTGTGGGCTTAGTGAACCACAGGGGAGACGATGCTGCTGAAAGGAGCCCCGTGAAGCGGGGGAGGTGCCAGGGAGTAGGAAGTTCTCCTCTGCTAGGAAGCCCTGCTTCTGTCTTCCTCTCCACGCTCCATCCCGAAGGAATGATTCCTAACCTGGAAGTGCTATTCCAGGGAAGCACCTGCCCACCTCCTCTTGAATAGACATGAGCCCATTAACCTTATTTCCCGACACCTGAGACATCTTAGAAAGGAACCATTTAAATCAAACAGCATCTTAAACATTCAGGAGCTTTCTAGATAATACAGTGGACACGTGGGAATCTTTTTCTTTTCCCCCAAGAAAAGAAAAACATTAAAGGCTTCGAAAATAGCCCTCAAAGACTAACTCCTGGGTAGTGTCTTTACAAGATCCTGTTTTCCTGTGATGGCTAGTTTAACTCTAGAAGGAAATTTTGTAAACTTCACTTTGATGTGACAAGTTAATTAGTAATTTTTACCTAATATCTTATGCAAAAGGAAGCAATGAATTTGCCAGAAAATTTGGGATCTATCCTTATCTACAGAGGTATTCCCTGCATTTGCACTAAAATGAAGAGAGCTACATGCAAAAGGCTCGAGAGTAATGCAGAGTTGGTTTTGCCCATTCATTTCCATTTTGTGCCCTTCGGTAAGCATTTCTGTGGTGCCTGCCCTTCACTGGAGGAGAGTTCATGGGTGTCGGCTGTAAAGGAGGCTGGAAATGTGGTCCACCTCCCTGGCTGGGGAGAGGAGAGGCGCCTTTGTGAGCAAGTAGGAGAGGACGTGGTTCCAGCCACACGGGCCGTGTGCAGAACTTGACCCTCCGGCTTGGCTTCTCCTGCCTGCCCGTCTGGCCCTGCACAGGGGCGAGGGCTGCCAAGCTCATGTCAACGGGTTAGAGCTTGCGAGGGTCCAAGGGAAGCTTGGCTCAGCTGGGCAGGCTTCAAGCCATGAATAGGGGCAGGAAGTGAGCCCGCCTGTCAGGGGAGAAAGGGCAGGTGACAGAGACACCAAGGAGGCTGTGGACAAGGGCTAGAGGTGAGGGGTCACACAGTTAGCCCTTCGTAGCCGGGGTCCTGCATCTGCAGAGTCAGCCAACCGTGGATCAAAAATATGTGGGAAGAAAATTACAGAAAGCTCCAAAAAACAAAAGTTGAATTGGCTGGATGCAAGCAACTGTTTACATAGCATTTACATTATGTTTACAAGTATGTACATTGTATGAGGTGTTATAAGTAATCTAGTGGTGACTTAAAGTATGCAAGAGGATGTGCGTAGGTAACAAACACTTGCTCCATTTTTTATAAGGGACTTGAATATCTACGGATTTTGGTTAGGGGGGTGGCAGGGAGAGGGGGTCCCGGAACCAGTCTCACGGGTACCAAGGGCTGACGGTACCTCCGAGGATTCACTATGTCTCGGGCACTGTGCTGGGTACTTCTCAAGTATTCTGTCTTTCTTTCTCTTCCAGCCTTGATTCTGATTACAGCAGTTGTGGAGGCAGCCAGGGAGGGGGTAGGGAGTGGCACCTTGTATCCATAAAAGCAAATTCAACATCCATGTGATTTCAATTTCAAAAAGAGAAAATAAAACAGGACCGAAACCTTCACTGGTAGTGAATCACGTACGACGCTCCAGGAAAGCGTGATGAGAGCCCTGGGTCCTGGGGAGGTGGCGCCCCAGACGCGCTGGCGCAGGGAAGGCGAGGCCGGGCAGGTGGGGTCGGCCGTCCCCAGCAGGAAGCAGCGTGTAACCAGGTCACGGCCCGACGGCGGGGCTCCTGCTGCGTCACTGGCTTCTTCTATTTGTTCAGCTGAGTTTGAAACTTGAGTAACTGGATGGAGATAAGGTAGTAAGTCAGCAGCTAGTTATGTCTTCATCTCTTCCCCTTTTCGTCCGTGGAGCAGGTAGACTCTGGTCACTGATGTTACCAGGTGCAAGTCACTGTGTCCGTGGAGGGCAGTCCGTCCGCAGGCAGGCTCCGGCTCGGAGGCTGTCGCGTACGTGACGCTGCACCCTGCGCTGGGGCGCCCGCCCTCTGTCTGATCCCCGCCGCGCCCTCCAGGGGAGCCCGCTGAGCACCCGCCCCTCACCGCGCCGCCCCGTGTTGCAGGGCATGAACTACCTGGAAGACCGGCGCCTGGTGCACCGAGACCTGGCGGCCAGGAATGTGCTGGTGAAGACGCCGCAGCACGTCAAGATCACGGATTTCGGCCTGGCCAAACTGCTCGGCGCCGAGGAGAAAGAATACCACGCGGAGGGGGGCAAGGTGAGGCGCGGGCCTGTAAAGGGCGAGCACTGCCCTGCCAGCAGGCTGCCCCGGGTGGGGCCACCCTCGGGGCCTGCTGGGTGAGCTCACAGCTGCCACCAGCACCCGGGTCCAGCCAGGCTCTTCTGGCCGTGCAGCCAGAGCTGCCCGCGGAGCAGGACTTGCTGGGAAGGTGCGTAAAGAGGTTTCTGACACACCCAGAGGCCAGAGGCGGTACACGTGAGCTCAGCTCCATCGCTAGGTGACCGTTAGCCAAGGGTAGGTGTCAACCTCCCAGTCCTGGGTAAAGCCCCTCTCAGAAGAACAGCTGGGAGAGCGGCACGGGAAGGGCCCCATGTTGTTCCAGCAGCTCCTGAGGGGCGCTGGCCGCGGCCGCATTGGCTTCTTCCTCTCGGACGGGCCCGGGGCTTCTCCAGGGGGCTGTCCCAGCAGCGAGGGGTGCGGGGGTCCTGATAGGCCCTCCAGAACGCCCTGGCTCAGCTGCTCCCGTCTTCGCTCTCACTGTGGCCCGCACGGCTCCAAGCAGCTAGCCCTGCAAACAGCCACAGACGCAGGGCACAGCCAGGGCCCCCAGCTGCCAGCACGTGCACCCAGCTCAGCAGAACAGCCCACGGACCAAAGGGCCTCAGCTCTGGGCCTGACAGAGGCCCTGTTCTCTACCAGACTAAGCCTCTCCCTACCGGCTGGGAAGGTGCACTGGGCCTGGGCTGGGCTGGGGGTGGCCCGGCGTCCTCACCTTCGTTGCTTGTAATTTATTCCGGTGTGATTTACTGTTTTTCAACAGCGGGGAGCTAACTGTTGTCTTCTTACTTTCCTCTCTCATCATCCCAAGGTGCCTATCAAGTGGATGGCTTTGGAATCCATTTTACACCGAATTTATACCCACCAGAGTGACGTCTGGAGCTACGGTGAGTCAAAACCCCGAGGCTGATGAAGCAGGGCTGGGGCTGCACTGGCTTGTGTTGTTCACGCATGTTGTGCGCTCTGCCGTCCAGGACGGTGACTTAACAATCACATAATCGCCACTGTCTGTCTGTTGTACTAGAAAACGTGAAAAAGGAGACTGGGTCTAACTCCCGTACCAAGTGTCACTGGAGAGAGCAGTGAGCTTGTCGGGAGAGCGGGTAACGGGAGGGAAGGAACTTGAACCTAGGAGACGCCTGTACCCCCAAATCAAACCAAAGGTGACCTCTTGCCCTGAATCTGAAGTGAACCAAAGGGAGATGACAAATCAGGTTTCATGGGGAAGAGTTTCCCGGTAGAGGAATGTGGTTTTATGATGGACTAACTCGCGGTGGTTTTGGTTTCATATAGCGAGTGGTCATCTTTGTGTATCAGAGAGAATGGCTTCAGGAAGTGCACTGTGAGGGTGTGTTTGTGGGGAAATGTGAGGAAAGGGAAATAGTTAGTTTCCAGCTCTCGTGAAGGCCGTCTCGTCGGGGTCTGATTCTTCTTCCTTCAAAGCCCACGCAGCCCTGTGCTCTGTCCTCTGACGGGCTTCCCTGTCTTCAGACACACCTTTCACGCTCTCGCCTCGTCCTCTGTACAGAGCATTTCCTGAGTCCGCAGGGGCCTTGCCTTCCAGGAAGGCATTTCCACTGGCTGCCGTGCTGGGGTGCTTCCACCTCTGTCACTGCAGGCAGTCCTCCCTGTCACCCAGAATCAGCCCAAAGGTTGCAAAACACCTGATCCACATTGAACTCTGTATGCATCAGCAGCCTGTCCCAGCTATGAACGCAACAGAGGTGAAGGGGTCACCCACCTCCATGGAAACGTGTATTTGGGGAGAGCAGTAGTGAAAGGAACCTCCAAGAGGAATTTAGCCATTGTCACAAAAACAAAATCATTCAGGAGACTGTCCATTTAGCATTTCTTTCATAGCATTATTAACTTCCTAATATTCCGAATGCATTTTTAAAAATTGCATGGGTCTTTTTTTCTGCTATAATGTAAGCTTTACAAAGACGGAGGTCTTTGTGAATGAATAAGTGAATTTTCATTTATACCTGCGAGCTGAGCTGCTCACAATGAACTAGATAAGGAAATAAAGCTATTCTGATGCCTTATTTTCAGTCATGTTCAAGAAATGTCTACTCCCCCAGAGGGATGGGAAGAAATGCCGCTTTCCCGTTTGTCGTCCTGCCCAGAGCTGTCATTGTCATTGTCACAGCCCAAGCCACCCCACCCCCACCCCCAGTGACACCAAGGAGGGGCTCCTCCTGGGTCTTCTCTGGGCTTGTTTTACACACACTCATCTGTTCTCCAAACAGCAGGAAAATGTATTTTTAAACTACATTAGACGTTCGCTTCTCTGCTTAACATCCTTTGGTGTTCCACATATGTTCCAGATAAAACCTGAGCCCCTAACCGTGATCAGTTAGGATCAGAAGTAGTCTGCCTTTCCCAGCCTACCGGCTGCGCTCTCCCCTGGCCCCGTGTGTCCACTCGCAGCGCGCACTTGGGCCACGTTTGTCCAGTAAATGAAAACTCTCCGACTCAGTGACTTAATCCCTGTGAATGATTACAACCGACATCAGAAAGTCAGCATCACCACGGGGGCGCCGTGTCTTTCGTCTCAGTGGAAATCATGTTGTCAGTGATTCTAATCTGCTGTCCTGGCAGTACACCAGACCTGTTACAACATGAACCTGAGTTTTTAGGCTAAAAGCATATCCTGTTACTCCACTGTCTAGGCTCCAGTCGAGGCAAAACAGTTTAGTCAGTTAGGGACCTATGTGTTCCGCTTAGGAGTTGAAAAGAGAGAGTTCATAGCACCTTCCAGCCCCACTCATACCCCGCAACCGGGTACACACACCGCCCTCTTTCAACATTTGTTCTGAAACCTGAAAAGCTGCCTTCCCGCAGGAATTCATTGTGTGTGTTTAAACGCAATGTCTAAACCTAGTTAGAGGAGGACTAATCGACTTTAAAGATCTGGACATGAGATTTTCTTTCTTTCATCATGTCCATATTGACTCCGTGGTGGGCAGGACAGAAGAATCTATTTTCTTGTCCCTGGACCACTGCTTTTCTTCATTCTTCAGCCTTGCATTTTGCGTGTTAGTTCAGGTCATTCGGTTTTGGAATGACCTCTGAAAAATCTATGCAGATCCGTGGTGATACGCATTTAGAAGCCAATCTCAAGAAAAGGGGGGGTTAGACTAGTTGGAGACCAGGAAGGCCCTGGGTTCCTGTGTCTGGTCCCTCCCTGTGTGGTCTGGGAACCCAGGCTCAGGCCCACTGCACTCATCGCTAGTGGCACCTTGCTGTCCAGGTGGGGACATACTCCCCACGGCATTTGTGTGTTTCTGGAGCAGAGAATTCCATCAAGGGAGGCACGGAGATGGAAGGACCATCAGAACTTCGGAACAGTCTTAAAAAACACCAATTCTAAAATTACTCCTGCTTTAACTTTTTTAATCATGACGATTGATGGATGTTGAAATTAAAAGTATGGGGTTTTTATATTTATCAAAAGGAACACAGGGGGTTTTTCTTCCAATTTTTTTATTCTTTAAAAACACAGTTTATAACCTTGCTGGTAAGTCACCTGGGGCCGATGATGTGTGGGTGTGGCACTCCAGCTCCACAGACGGTACTCCGTATGTTTCAGAGTGGTGGTATTCCCTTTGCTGTTATTACTAAAGTTTACTATTTATGGGCTGCTTACTATTTGCCTGGGATCGTCTGAACATTGCAGTTGTGTTATCTTGTTTGGTCCTCACAACTGTCCTATGAGGCAGATGCTGTCATCACCCCCCTTTACAGGGAGCTGAACTGAGACTTCTAGCATCAAGCAAATTGCCCAAGGCCACAGACGTGGGTTTTTAAACCTTAGAAACAGTATGTCAACAATGATGACTAAAGACAAGGTGCAGTGATTATTATTGACTCACACAGCAACGCTTCTTCCTCTTAGGAGTCACCGTTTGGGAGTTGATGACCTTTGGGTCCAAGCCTTACGACGGGATCCCCGCGAGTGAGATCTCAACCGTCCTGGAGAAGGGAGAACGCCTGCCTCAGCCGCCCATCTGCACCATCGACGTCTACATGATCATGGTCAAGTGTGAGTGGCCGGCTGCACCTGGCCCTGGGCTGCCCTGAGCCAAGCGCCCCAGGCCTTCGATGCCCTGAACACATGCTGTCACGGTCCATAGGCAGGCACATCTGTAAACACCCCCTCAGACACTTCTGGAAGCACTTACCTGACGCACTGAGCGCTGTGAGCTGACGTTTGCCCATGTTCACAAGCAAACAAGTAAAATCCAAGTCCCCCATAAGCCATTGCACCAAAATATTCTTCTCTCTGAGTTGCTCAGTGAAAAAGCTGCCCCACTTTTTGAAGCCTGTTACCAGAGAGACTGTTTTTAAATGCCTAACAATGAGTAACCACAAGAGGTTAATAGAATCGGCATTTCTGCTTTGACGTAAACCTTTTCAGATGGTGGATTTATGTGAGGCCTTCTGCAGTGGGAGCAAGTAAACATTTTAATCCAAGTAAGAATGTGTAGCTTGACGGTGACACTACCGCGCCATCAGAATCACGAATTCAGTAGGCTCTGCGGGTCACATTACATGTATGATGAGCATTTATACAGAAGGTAGCACAGGGAATGTGATCGAGTTAATGTAAATATTAAGCCTTTCTGAACTTTAGACCACAGAGTTAATCATTTTTAACGTCCTTGCTTAAGGTTGCGGAAGCTGGGATCCAGAGAGGTTACATGATTTGTGTAAGGTCACATAGCAGTCTGGCCCAGAATAGCTTGACGTCCTGCTGATAGAAAATAAATAACCCTCAGGAATCAGGAGGACTTCCAGTCGATAGCTGTTCCTCCAGCATGTTTAATCTAGACTTGGATCATCGTGTACTCAAATGCACGGCTGACAGAAGTATCCCCACCATGAAAGGCACTGAAGCACCCCTGTCACGTGCACATGTGATTGCTTCAGTGTGTAATACAGTGAAAGCAGCAGGGTGTGGAATTCCCAGACGCCGAGGTTCTTAAGAAAGTCCCTAATCTTCCCTAAACCGAATCTGGTTTCCAGCTTACTAGACTGCTGAGTGAATATGGATGAGGGTGAAGGTCAAGGGACGGCTTTACTGAGAGACTTGGACTCAGAGCACCCTCCAGTCCGAGCAGTTCACAGAAAGCAGTGCATATCCTGCAGTCACTTAAGGTGATGACACCAGAATGCTGGCCCTTGGAAGGGGAGGTGCAGAAACTTAGAGCATGTTATTGTCATTCTGACTCAGATATGTGATGTCGTCATGGTCTTTAAACAGTAATCAGTGCTGGTTTGCCAAGACTGAAAATCCTGTCACAGAGATTAGGTTTCGTCCTCGTTTGTCTAAAAGAATCTCACCGTAAGTGCTTTCTCTCAGCGATGCCATCTTTATCACTTCTTTCAGGGCTCTAATTGCACTGACTTTCCTCCTTCCTTCCCCAGGCTGGATGATTGATGCAGATAGTCGCCCAAAGTTCCGTGAGTTGATCATTGAATTCTCCAAAATGGCCCGAGACCCCCAGCGCTACCTTGTCATCCAGGTACCAGATCCCAGTCTGCACACCCACTGGGAAAATCCGTCTAATATGCATCAAATGTCACTGTGCTCCGTCCGGTGCCGACACAGCCTCCCCGTCTCGCAGGTCACACCATTAATCCTCAGTGCATTAGAACAAGCGCAGCCCAAGCTGTGGACTAAGTGGAGTGCGCCGTGGGGCCCCCAGCTCCATCTGCCACCCCTGTGAGCCCCTCACACTCAGCTCATATCATGGTCCCCTTAGCCAAAGCCTTATGTTGCTCTCCTGGAGGACCAGGGCTTTGGTGTCGGGCAAACCTGGGGCTTCAGATCCCTGACTCTGTACTTACAACGTTAGGTTAATGAAACTAAGCTCACAGAGCTGCTTTAAAGATTCAGTGAAATAATACATGCAAAACACTTTGCAAAACGCCTAAGGGTTCTGCTTAGCAATCGCAGGGTGTGTGTGTTGGAGGGGAGAGACCCCACACCACCAAGCAAGCAATTCTCCAGCACCAGCTGGTGTCCTTCAGTTCAGCTCGATCTGCCACTGTCCACCTGGAGACAGCGTCAGATCCCACAGTCCTCCAGGGCCGCTTCCCCTCCCCCCAGGTCACATGCCCGTCCCAAGTCCAGGTTGTCCCCTGGGCATCTGACCATCTGGCAGAAGGTTCCCACAACCCCCTCCTTGGGTTCCATTAATTTGCTAGAGTGGCTCTCAGAACTCAGAGAATCTTTTTACTTACTGGATCACTGGTTTACTCTAGAAGGGTATAACTCAGGAACAGCCAGACAGAAGAGATGCAAGGGGCAAGGCATGGGGGAAGGGTGCAGTTTCCGTGCTGTCTGGGTGCACCACTCTCCCCAGATCTCCAGCGGTTCACCACCCCGAACCTCTGAACCCTGTCCTTTCGGGGTTTTATGGAGGCTTCATTACATAGGCCTGATTAAATCATTGGTCATTGGCAGTAGCTTCGACCCCGAGTCCCCCTGCGCTCCCTGGAGGTTAGGGGCGAGACTGAAAGTTCCGACCGTGTGATCACATGGTTGTCTCCACTGGCCACCAGCCCCCATCTTTAGGTGCTTCCAGAAGTCTCCTGGTTAATGTAAGAGACACACAGGGAATTCCAGGGGTTTAGGAGCTCTGTGCCAGGAGCAGGGAAGACGACCAGATGTGTATTTCTCATTGTACACAGCACAGCACTCAGTGAATGCTGCGGCTTTGGCCCTTCCGTTTTCCTCCTGAGCTGTCTGCATTTCCTTTGAGGACTTTGAGACATCAGGGAATTTTCAGTGTCTTAGTTCCAGGTCTGGGGACATGGAAGGAGGAGCTGTACTTCACAGACCCGGGCAGGGGGAGGGGGGACGAGTGTACTAGAACTAAATTGGCAAACACACAAGCACCGGCTGACAGCAGACCCGCCTCGACAGCCAGTGGGTGGAACGGCGGCTCTCTGGACCTTTCTAATGGTCTCACAATCTCTGTGCCAGGGGGACGAGAGGATGCATTTGCCAAGCCCCACGGACTCCAACTTCTACCGTGCCCTGATGGACGAAGAGGACATGCAAGATGTTGTGGATGCGGACGAGTACCTCATCCCCCAGCAGGGCTTCTTCCACAGCCCCGCCAGCTCCCGGACGCCCCTCCTCAGTTCTCTGGTACCAAAGTCACTCTTGTTCAAGCTCTGCCTCCTGGTTTGAACAGGTTGAGTTTTAGCAAAAAATGATACCCGTCTTGTGGAACTCACGCAGAGACAGAGAAGTAGACGTTAACCAGGTGGTAAAGGCAAAATCAGAATGAAGCAATTCAGTGTATTAATTATCTTACTGCATTGCAACAACTGGGTCATCCCCTTTTCTGGTCCACTAAGGAACAGAGTTAAGTCAGAACTAAATCTAGTTTTTCTAAAGCCAACGAGTCAAGACGAAATCAAGCCCCTTTAACCGCGCCCACGCCCGAGCCCCCCCCCCCCCCCCCCCGCTGTCCTGCTCTCAGTGGGGATGGGCGAGCGTCCACGTGCACCGTAAACAGCTGTGATTCTTTTTCAGAGCTCCACCAGCAACACGCCCACTGTGGCTTGCGGTGATAGAAACGGGGTAGGTATCAACTCCTGTAAAGCAGAATTAAATAACAGCTCTGTACCATGGCTCTATTAGACATAAGAAATGCCCACCCTAACTCAGAAAGCTGGGATTTTCCTTCCTGTGTTGTTTGATCCCTACCCTAAGGCCAGCAATTAGCTATCACGTATCAAAATGCTACTGAAAATAGAGTTGAAGGACAGCGCGTCGTGCAGGTCACGGACCTGGCAGTTGTTAGAGATGCGAACGGTCGGGCCAGCACCCCACACCTGCTGACTCAGGATCTGCCGGGAGGGGCCTGGCCGTCTGTATGTGAGCCCACCTTGCAGGTGATGCTGTTGCTTGGTGTGTGAAGCCTTGATTAGACCCACACTCACCAGTGTGGCAGCCACATGTGGCTGCTTAAGTTACAATTTGAAATTCAGTTCCTCACACATGTGGTTAGTGGCTACCGCGTGGACGAGCACAGACTACGGAACATGTCTGTCGTTGCAGAAAGCCCTGCTGGACGGCCCCGGCCAGGGCCGTGCCACTTGCCCTGGGGTCTGTGGGCCGCCTGTGGGTGGTGCGGGTCCTTTCCTAGACCTGCTGAATCATTATCTGCAGGTGAACGGGCTGTCAGGTGATCCTGATACCCCCGCCGAAGTGAGCAACACTGGCTGGAGTAACCTTGCCTCATCTCCTCCCCAGCAGAGCTATCCCCTCCAGGAAGATAGCTTCTTGCAGCGGTACAGCTCAGACCCCACTGGCACCTTGACCGAGGACAGCATAGATGACGCCTTCCTTCCAGCACCCGGTAAGTGCCTCGCTCTGGAAGCAGCCATGCCCCTGAGCCCCCGTCCCCAGTGCCCCGGCCAGCTGCTGCTTTCGAGCTGGTCCGGAGGTGGGGCCCATGACACGCGTGCAGACACGATGGATGGAGGAAGAGGCCGATCGACAGAAACCGCTGGGCGTGTGCACGGGTCTCTGAGGGGCTCAAGGCATGTCCAGGCTGTCTATAGAATGAATCTGCACATTTTCTAGAATTGAAGCAAACAGCAGAGATATACATGTGTCAGTGTGTGAGCATGTGTGGGTGTGTGTGTGACACATTTGATCTCTGTTCTCCTGGCTCCATTCTTGGCCTGTGAAACATGTATTTCCCTAATCTAAGCTTTATCCCCAGACACACACACACACACACACACACACACACACCCCTCAAGGGAGGCTGTCCTCTCAGGACTTTAAATTGGCAAACGATAAACGTGCCCATTGCTTTGAGAAGGACAGAAAACAGCGCAATTTATTTTAGCCAGAGAGTCGTCTCCCCAGGCTTCCCTGCTTCTGTCACCCGTTGCCTCACTGAATATTCACGGCTTCAGAATGAGCCGTGGAATCCTGCTTAGGATGATGCTTTGCTGATTACGTCTGATTTCTTTTCAATTTCAGAATACGTAAACCAGTCTATTCCCAAAAGGCCCGCGGGCTCTGTCCAGAACCCCGTCTATCACAATCAGCCTCTAAACCCGGCTCCAGGCAGAGACCCTCACTACCAGAATTCCCACAGCAATGCCGTGGACAGCCCTGAGTATCTCAACACCACCCATCCCGCCTGCACCAACGGTGTGCTCGACGGCCCTGCCCTCTGGGCACAGAAAGGCGGTCACCAAATTAACCTGGACAACCCTGACTACCAGCAGGCCTTCCTTCCCAAGGAAGCCAAGTCAAATGGCATCTTTAAGGGTTCTGCCGCTGAAAATGCAGAATACCTAAGGGTAGCACCAGCGGGCAGCGACCTTACCGGGGCCTGACCATGGAGGACGGCCTCAGCCCTAAAAAGTCCAGCCCCTTCATTCCCCAGGACCAAGCCACGGCAGCTACTCAGTCCCGTCAGCCATACTCACGTTAACTCTTGGACCCATGGACTGGTTTGGCCACATCTGCCGTGATCAGCCCATCTTTCAGCCAACAAGTGCCCCCGACTCGGATGCACTTAGGGGAGCTGCAGGGACGTTCCTTTGTCTTCAGACTGTGAGGCTTCCACAAAAGGCATCCAGAAAGAATGTTGTCCATTTGGGCAGAAGTTCACCTTTCAATGAGGTATATTTGAAAAACACTAAATATGTTTAAGGAGTTTTATTGCTTGGGGACCTCTGGGGTTTTGTCATTGATTTTGCTCTCAATGGGCTTGTCCAATGAGGGACAGTCTTGCTCGTAGCACCTGTGGCACTGAGTTGACCCAGGCCCACCTGTGACCGAGAAGCAAGGGTCAGCCTTCCAGCTAACACTTGATTCCATTGGCTCCGCTTGGAGACTCTTCCACTGCAAGACAGTTGAATAACGAACCAGTCCTCTGGATCCTAAGCAGGCCCGATTGGTACTATATCAAATCACGGCAGGTGCAAGAGGATAAGCCACTTGGAACTCTTCCTGGGCAAGGAAGAAACAGAGGGGGTAGAATTCTTCCTCAGACTTACTTTTATATGAATGTCTCCATGGTACTTAACTCTCCATTGGTTGACCCGTGTTTTCTAATTACAAGTATCAGATTTGTTTCTTTTCCATTCCACTGCGGTGAAATTCAGCATGCTTTCCCTGTCAGCAGGAGGGGACGGTAACCAAGACCGGCTCATATTTCATTCGTCAGCATTCAGACCAGTTGCCTTTAATTGAGATGGAATGACAGTGCAAAAAGGGACCAGTCCCCCAGATGTGAGTCTCAGAGGAAATACATCAGGTCCTTTGGGGGTCAGGGGACAGGCATGTATCGGGAGACTGCAAGAACGAAGCTGCTCTTACAACTTCTAGCTCCCCCCGACAAAAAAAAAAAAAAAATTTGTTCAAGCTACTCACGGAAGATAGTTTTCTTTTTATTTCACTTCCAGGCTTTTTTCCTCCAAGGGTACTTTGCCCCTCACTGGCAAGCGGCCCCGAAGCTCCTCCTTCCCTTGGTAAGCTGAAGGGTCCAGGCTCTGGGGCAGCTCTGCGGAAATGTCTCGCCCTCACCACCACTGGCACGCTTTAGAATAGAGACAGCAGTTTGTGTCGTGTGGAATTCAAGCGGTAAATATGAAATTTAATTTGATGATACTGCCTTCATAGCATCTATAGGCATGTGAGAAGAAGAAAACAATTTCCCCTTAAAATAACTCCCTGTAATTGGAGGACCTGCTGCTTAGGACACCAGCATTTTCTCACCCGTGTCCCCGCACCCTGACTGTTAACACCCTTCTTGGTAGACAGTGTTATAAACACTCTTAGTCAACACCCACCTCAGCCAGGAAGAAGTGTTTCAGACAATATTTTCAGCCGCCCATCCCACATCCCACATCCACGATTTTCCTTTAGCTTTTAAGTTATTTATTGACTCAGATGGATCAGGGCCCCAGTTTTGTTACCAAAGTATTTTATCTTGTCTCAGTGGAAATATAAACTATATTCAATTCAATTCCATCACATCGTGTTCCAAATACCCTTGAACACCTTACCAGCCTGGCATAGGTACTGAAGATAAACCAAACATAATCCGTGATTCCACGAAATTCACAATTTAGCGAAGAAAACTGACTCACAAACGCCAGCCTTAAAACGATATGACACATGCCAGACGTGACATGTCAGCCCAGCACCGTGACAGCACAAAGCAGGGAGTAAGGGGGACCGGGTCCTGGAGGAGCCGTGGTGGAGTTGGGTTAAAAGACCCCCCCAGGGCGTCAGCCACTGGAAAATGGAAAGTGCGTTCCCAGCAGAGGGAGCCTCAACCACGGAGGCATCTGCCGCAGGAACCACTCGTGCAGCCGGTCTACAGGCCCACTGCCCCTTCTGGCCTGGGAGTTACATTCCCCAAGGGCCCTTCGGGTCCGTCCCCACGGGGGATTTGAAAATGATTTGAGGAAAGATTAAACAACACCTCTTAAGAATCTGAAATTTTATGTCCTTGTCAGTAAACCACTTTCATTATTTATTCACCTCAGAACATAAATACTTTAGCCCACGACTTATCCAGCCCTGAGAAACACAACGATTCACATTCTGCTGTCACTTACTTGTCAGGAAACAGATGGTGAGGGAGGACCACAGGGTGCTGGTCCAACTGTAGCGCTAAAACCCTAGTATTTTTGTAATTTGAAATACTTTACTATAACATAATAAAACAGCGGGAACTATTCAGCTTTTTTCTTCTTTGTATTTCAGTTTTCCTGCATAAAATGTAGTTGCTAAATTCTCTTAAAGATTGTTTCCTAGAATGGTCTCACTATGTCTGTCCAAGGAGGTGCAGGGGGGCCTGTAGATGCTTCAGAGCCCAAGAGAGCCTGAGTCCAGTCCGGGGGTCCCTGGGAGGTCAGGAGGGGGGCTCCCAGGGCTCCAGGATTCCCACATCGTGGCTCTGACTGGCCAGACCTCAGGGCTTAACGCTCACCCCTTTGGTTCCTCCTAGTTGACACGAGGCCCCGAGGTCCCGCAGAGAGCCTGTCTTCTGTTTCCTCCCCAGCCATCCCTGGAACCCTTCCCCACGGCTCAGCTCCAGACCAGGCCTTTGGACACAGGTCAGGGGGAAGTAAGAGTCGGAGGCTAACATTTACAGCTGACCCTTGAACAACATGGGTGCGGGTCTCTTTAGGCGTGGATTTTTTCCCTAGTGAACATGGCAGTTCTACGCGAGCCCCAGCTGGCTGAATCCTCACATAAAGAACCGGAGGCTGCAGAGCGCCGACTTGCTAAAGTTACTGGCGGGTCCACTGCTCAGAAGGGTCAGCACCCCAGCCTGAGTCATTCCAGGGTCAGCTGTCCAGTGGGCCTGACACACATCTTCTCACATAATCTTTAAGGAGTCCCTGTTGTCACACGCTACGAAAAATTGTTCTGTCACCTCAGGAAGACAGGCGAATCTTCCAAACTCTAGGTTTGCTCTGGTCCGAGTTGTCACTGATTCTACAGCTAGGGGCACAGTGGTGGAGACAGCAGGTTGCATTCCAGCTGACACTAAGGCTTAGGTATTTGTTGAAAGTTCTTAATTTTGAGCTTTAGTCCTCCCCCGCCCCCACTGCAGACAGACGTGAACCATGAATTGCAGAAGCACAAAGGTCGTGGTTCTCAGGCTGGCTGCCCTTGGGAGTCTCCTGGGTCCCAACCAAAAAGGGTCTGAATTTGCCTCAGGGCAGCCTGGGCCCAGGGAGTTTCAGAGCTCCCCCAGGTGACTCTAATGAGCACCAGAGTTTGGGAAGCAGCCGTGCTAAGGAAAGGCTCTGCAGGGGAGACTCAGCCCTGGGCCGGCGGCCTCCCGCTCGTGGCGTGCTCAGCGTATAGGATGCAGCTGCTCGCTTTCAGTGCCACGGTTCTCACCCTTGCTGCCCACCAGGACCCCCCGTGAGCTCAAAAGGACCAAGTGAATGGGAATTCTACGGGCTCCCCATGTGACTGTCATGGGCAACCAGAGTTGAAACCCTCATCTCTAAAGTCACCTTCCCTTGTACAAGCCTAGGCGTCTACACCGTGCCCCCAAGTCAGGGCAGAATCAGAGAAACTGTGTGTGTGGAAGAGATTCCTGAGGCAGGGCCAGAACGAGCCCACAGTCCCTGGTGTGCCTGGAGACTCAGCCACTGGTGGCCATTCCAGAAGCCTCTAATTCCTTGTCACCAGCAGCTAACTGATCCTGAAAGTGGCAGATACCCAAATCTGAGCCTTGAGAAAGCCCTGGACAGTTTCATTTCCTGAGAAGTATTAGAAAAATCCATCTCCTGCTGCAGGGAATGAGCTGCTCACCCAAAGCAACAGCTGTTGAACTTGCCCTTAACATCTACTCTGCATTTCTTTCCTGGTGACGAGCACATTATTACAACATAATGCTCTGTGTTTTTTCTTTGCTGGGGCTGTAAAACCTTAGTGAATAGAAACCCCTACCTCTGTCACCAATCACACCGGCTGCATCAGGAGCACAGATTTTTTACTATTAAAGACACATTCCAACAAGATTTTTAAACGCAAGCCTATTTTTGTAACTTTTCAGCACTGAACTTTGTAAGGTGTATTTATAGGAAAACTCACTTTTCTACTTAAAGAAATAGCTTACCTTAGAAAGACTGCAAGAGAATCAAAATTTGAAACGGAAATTTTTGTTTAAAGGGATTTGACTGAAACGAGGAAATTCTCTTCTCTCTCATAAAAAGGCACAACATCATTGCAGAGCTAGGCTAGGTCGTTGTCCTGATGAAGAGGAGACTCGTTTTTATATCTATCAAGTGAGAAAAAGGTGGAAAGCACATTTAGTTTCTTGGTCTGAAGCAGGTTCATTTGACTCTGGGGCAATTCAGTGGGAAAGAATCACTGTTACGACTAATACACAACTTCAGCTGCATGCCGTGCTCCACCCATCTGCCAACGGGACCCTGTAAATGTGGGAAAAACAATAGCGGAGCACTTTGTTGGTTTCTCTATCCCAATCTGACTTTGATGCAAAGGATTTATTTTTGTATTTACCATTGATACGCAATTACAATATAGACGAGAAATACCAGCAGAGCCCTAATAATGTTTAGCATGTTTGATGAATGCCACCAAAGGTCTTCCAAACTAAGCCGTTCCCACACCCTAGGGATGGGGTTCTCAACGCCGGCTGCACGGTGAAATCGAGGGGGGAGCTCTTGAAACCTTGAGGCCCAGCCGTGCCTCAGGCCAGCGAAACCCAGGATCTATACTTTGTAAAACTCCTAAAATCATCCTGATGTGCAGCCGAGGCTGAGAACCACCTGCCTAGGGATTAGCCACAGGTGTGTGGACTTGCAGGCAGATTCTGCAGTTGTAGACACCTGAGGACTGAGAGAAGTCCCAAGCACAAACACCCCAGCATCAGACTTCCCTGGTGGTGCAGTGGTTAAGAATCCACCTGCCAATGCAGGGGGCATGGGTTCCAGCCCTGGTCTGGGAAGATCCCACATACCGCAGAGCACCTAAGCCCGTGCGCCACAACTACTGAGCCTGTGCTCTAGAGCCCACGAGCCACGACTACTGAGCCTGTGAGCCTAGAGCCCCTGCTGGGCAACAAGAGAAGCCACCGCAGTGAGAAACCTCTGCACCGCAACGAAGAGTAGCCCCCGCTCGCCACAACTAGAGAAAGCCTGTGCGCAGCAACGAAGACCCAACACGGCCAAAAATAAATTAATTAAATAAATTAATTTTTTAAAAAACCCAGCATCACTCGCTGAGCGTCAGGAACCTGGCTGGACGGGGAGGGTCCAGGGCACGTGCCCAAGCACTAGAGGGGAGAGGGCCAAAAGGAAATACAGAACAGACCCCTTTTTTCCATGTCTTCCACTGAAAGTGGACTGATCGTGAGCATCCTTGCTGCTTGTGCAACCAGCTGGCTGCCCTGCCTGGAGCCGCTGTGCATCCTTTATTGCCCAGGGAGAAGGGAAGCAGTTAGCCACAGAGGGAGCCGGCAAGGAGACTGCATGAGTAGTTGGATGGCGTTGGTAAAAACCAGAGCCAATGAGAGGATGCTTGCTTTAAGAAACACGTCTTATGTTTTTTTTCTATATTACATCTGGGATAAAATCTGAAGCAATTAGTACTGTTTTCTCTTCCACAAGCACAATATGCCTTCCGAGATTACACATTCCTATCTGAATTGCCAGCAGAAGTACTAAAAATCCCCACCCTATCACCTGGTAGATAAAACTACACATTTTTAGGTGCGTTTACTTATTTATTTTTTTAAAAAAAGAAACCCTTTTGACTTAATTTGGCTACAGAGTAATCTTGCTGTATAATATACACTCTTGGAAACAAAGACATGCTATGGATCTGATGACTGATATTAGAGGTGATGATGTAACTGATTAGCCTCAGACACCAATAACTTCGTTCTGAAACAAGCAATACTTTTTATAGCCTCTATCTATGGTACGTTTTAACATTGTAAAGTTTTGCTATGATGAAAGCAATATTTGTACAAATGGAAAGCAAGGTTTTCTTTTATATGGTTTACACTGTTGATCAAAACATGTTGATTGTATATGGAGTATTAAAAAATTAGATGTATACTATTCATTGTTCGTTACTCATACTTACCTTATAAAAAATAATATTGCATTCCTGTTAATGCAGTGTTGATATTAGTTATTAATCATATCTGACCTACTGTAGATGCTCTTTCCTGACAACTTTTTAACGTTCATTAATAAACTTTATTTTTAGAGCAGTTTGAGTTTCAACAACTGCAAAACCGAGGAGAAATTATGGAGAGTTACCGTATGCCCTCTGCTCCCCAGGCTTCCCGCTCCCGCCGTCTACACCGTAGGGCCTGATACGCTTCAGCGAGTGGAGCCGTCTCAATGCCGTGTCGTGCAGGGCACACCTCCCAAGATCTCCCCTTCCCAGATCTCCTCCAAGAGAGAGGCCTCCTTGCGGAAGAGATGAGTCTGTAGCAAGGTTGTGTTTCCTCGGGACACCAGAAGTTTGTTGTTGCGATTCTGCTCCGTAATAAACACTGAAAGTCAGAGACGTTCACAAACCACAACCCTGTGCTCGGGCGTCGGGCCCAGCTGCTCCAACTCTCTCCCCATCGCCCCCCGTACCACGGGGAAGACCTGCCTGCCCACCCTGCGCCATTTCCTCACTCGCCCGTGGAGGAAACCAGCAGCGCTGAGGGAAGATGCTGTGTTGAGGTTAAATCCTTGAGCGGCTCAGGGAACCGGAGGGGGTCGGTCATCTGAACTGGCCGTAAGGGGCAGCGGGTGGTGGGAGGGAGCGCCCAGGCAGGGGGCGCAGTCACCCGGAGCCGTGCCACCCTCCCGAGGCCACCGCCCAGGCTCCCCGTGTCACAACCTCCCTGATGCTGGCCGCGTAGGCGCCCGTCACTTCCAGGGGAGGCACAGCTTTGTTTGGTGCGGTGCTTCCCGGAGATCATTTGTCACCTGCGTGCAGCACAGGCTGAGGGGCATCTGTCACTCAGGTGGCAGCAGGACTGCAGGATAACCAGGTTCCAGAAGCATAAGCGGATCCAGGGACCTCTCCGGGTCGCTGTGGGACCCCCAGGCCTCCCTGGCCTCCCGAGCCCCCAGCCCCTAGTGTGCTCGGTGCCCTGGGCCTCTTAGAGCTCACAGCCTTCCATCAGGGCTGAACCCTCACGGAGAGAAGGGGGAGGCAGACAGGGACAGTGCTGGGGCCCCGGCTGCCTGGAGCCTGAAATGTCACCCCCACGGGAAGGTCATGGCTTCCATCCCCACCTCAGGGCAAACGCAGCAACAGCCCGCTCTCCCCCGCCCCCACCCCCGGAACACTAGCTGAAGCGCAGTGCACGTGGGGTTTCAGCTTGAAGGGATTCTGCCTTTGGAATCACAAAGGCAAAGTCATCACAGCTCTCTGGAGAGAGAAAAGCTTTCCCAAGAATAGGAGGGTTTGAAAACGATGAGACGGTTCTTCCCTGGGTTTTCCGCTTGTTCAGGGCGTGGGCAAGTCCTCCTGAGCCGGTTCTCCAGGTTGTGTCGTATCCTGGCTCGTCCTCCAGGCCATCCAGTTCCTTCCTTCACACCCAGGAGAAGACATTTAAAAACTTGGGTAGAAAAGCCGTAAGATCACATCTAATTTTTGCCCTGGCCTCAAAAACACAGTAAACAAAATATAATAAAGAGCCTGAGGGCATCCATTTGTAGTTTGTAAATGTGTACCTTGAAGGAGCCTCGCCCTCCGGCCCACCAGGCAGGCATGGTGCCCTGGGAGACAACAGTGCAAGGACGGCCAGGTCCACGCTGAGGTCCCGCCACGGGTTCTGCCTGCAGCCTCTTCCTCCTGCCCTGGACACTGAGCTAGAAAAGCTGGATACTAGGTTCTAAAGAAAACAAAAATACATCTTTTACTCCATGCCTGAAAGTCAACCCCGATGAGCCCAAGCACAGAGCTGTCCCGTCAAGGCACATCACGCATGCAGGTCGCAGAGCAGGACAGATGGGAGCCGTGCGTCAACCACGCTGTCTCACCTGTGGCTCAGCCCCACGCACAGCAGGTGGCCCCCCACCTCTCCAGGTGGTCTGCACCATAAGGTGCTGTCAGCCGGGCCGCTTGGGCAAGGAATTCCTAGGGGACCAGCACCTGAGCATGAAGACAGAGGGCAGGCTGCAGGGGCGCTCTGCCTACCTCCTACCCCGCCCCCAGGAAAGGATGTATCCAGGGATCCGAGGGTGGTGAGGGGGAGGGAGCTAGAGAGCACTACAAGCCAGGGTCCCCAACACCCGGAGCTGAAGCTGGTGTGGCCCCAGCAAAGGCAACCTGACAACTCAGCAGGGAGCGGAAAGCCCAAGGTTTCCAGGAGCCTTAAACGCCCATCGAATTTTCCAAAGTGCAAAATCCCTTCTTTCCTTGAACCAGTGATGCCCTTTAACAATCTAGCCCTGCTCCCTCTGGGTGGAAGTAGAAGTTGGAGGGGTACCCGCCCTCTCTTCTACTCCAGAGCGGCTCAGGGCCTCTCCTTACCACTTATTTTATCTCTAAAGAGCTTGCCTTTTCTGCCTTTTCTGCTTCTCCTCTGTCTTTCCTTATTGTATAATTTAACCATTCCGGAACTCAAACAGAAATGGGGGAGACATTTTAACCTATGACGGGTTTCTTCTGCTCTCACGTCCACTCAGCTGACCAGTTTCCACAACAGCAAGTCTAAGTGGAACGGATCCCACGCAGCACACAGGCTTTAGCCATAGGGGGCAAAGAGGTGCTGGGAGGACCCTGCTTCATAAAGATCAATGAGTAACAGAGGAGATGGAAACGGCACAGCCCATCACTGAAAAAGTTCACTAAACCCAAATAATTTCTGGGTGTTCTAGCAAACCTGCAAAGAATAGTTAATTTTGATATCATTTAAAATATTTCAGAGCATAAAAAAAGATGGGAAGTTTCCCAATTCATTCTACAAAAGTTAGAATAGTACTAAAAAATCAAAGAAATATTATAGAAAGAAAATTATGGCTTCATTTATGAATGCAGATATAGAAATCTTTAATGAAATACAGGAAATGGAATCATTTCTTCCATTAGTTCAAGGACAGTTCATTATAAGATATTTTGTTTATATTCATGAAGAAATAATAGGGAAAATGTGAATATTAAGAGATACATGGCATTTGCTAAAATTCAATTACACTGCTGTTAAAATCTCTTAGTAACCTAGGAATAGATGAAAACACTTTTAACTGGGTAAAGATATCTGCCAAAAATTTAATAAGAAACATTGAACTTAATGGTGAGATACCAACACCTTAAATAAGAACAAGACAAGAGTGACTTTTATCATGCCTATTATTCAACACTCTTCTGAAATCCACTGTTTTGGAGACAAGGAAAAGCATATTATTCATATACAATATATTTGCATCCTTAGAATATAGTCAGCAAACCCTGTCCCATGTCCAATAGTCAAATCCAGCCAGCAGCCTGTTTTTGTAAATAAAGTTTTATTGGAACATGGTCTCATCTATTCCTTTATTGCCTACGGCTGCTTCCACACTGCAGTGGCAGATCTGAGTAGCTGCAACAGGGCTCCTATGACCAGCAAAGCCAAAAATATTTCCTATCGGTCCCTTCACAGAAGAAGTTTGCTGACCCCAAACAACTGGCTGAAAACATTATTAACCAACATTAATAAAATGAGAAAACTCAGTAGGGTGGCCACCTGTAAGTGTCACTAATCCTGCATACCATCAATCATTAATTAGACAATGTAATGGAAAAGAATCCCATTTAAAATAGCACTAAAACTACAGAATAGCTGAATATAAACTTAAATGTGCAAGAACAGTATGAAAACAAAAACTATAGAACTTTGCTGAGGCATAAAAGAAGACTTAAAAGATATACTGTATTCATGGATATGAGGACTTAATCTTGTAAAAATACCAATTCTCTCCTAATTATTATATAAAGTCAACTGAAAATTTCAATCATTATTTTGAGAAGCAGAAGTTTTAGAACTTGGAATCCAGAAAAGAAAACGCATGACAGTAGCCAGGAACATTTGGAAAACAATTGGGTAGTGATATCAACGATATAAAAATACACTACATAAAACTAAAATAATTAAAGCTGCATAGGACCAATGTAGCTACAGGAAATAATTAAAGGAAAAAAATTAGAATTTTTGGAAACAGACGTGTACATGGAAGTATAGCATGTGATAGTGATGACATTTCCAGATAGTGGAGGAATAAAAGGCTCCCCAATGAATGATTTTGGAGAAAACTTTTACACATTTAATTATAAATAAATTAATTAGAAAATTAATTAGAGCTCTATTTCAAATTCCAGATGGACTAAAGAACTTCATTCTTTTACATGTAGCTGTCCAGTTTTCCAAGCACCACTTATTGAAGAGGCCTTCTTTTCTCCATTGTATATTCTTGCCTCCTTTATCAAAGATAAGGTGACCATATGTGCGTGGGTTTATCTCTAGGCTTTCTATCCTGTTCCATTGATCTACATTTCTGGTTTTATGCCAGTACCATATTTTCTTGATTACTGTAGCTTTGTAGTATAGTCTGAAGTCAGGGAGCCTGATTCCTCCAACTCCTTTTTTCTTTCTCAAGATTGCTTTGGCTATCCGGGGTCTTTTGTGTTTCCATAGAACTTGTGAAATTTTTTGTTCTAGTTCTGTGAAAAATGCCATTGGTGGTTTGATAGGGATTGCACTGAATCTGTAGATTGCTTTGGGTAGTATAGTCATTTTCACAATGTTGATTCTTCCAATCCAAGAACATGGTGTCTGTCTCCATCTGTTTGTATCATCTTTAATCCCTTTCATCAGTGTCTTACAGTGTTCTGCATACAGGTCTTTTGTCTCCTTAGGTAGGTTTATTCCTAGGTATTCTTTTTATTGCAATTGTAGATGGGAGTGTTTCCTTAATTTCTCTTTCAGATTTTTCACCATTAGTGTATAGGAATGCAAGAGATTTCTGTGCATTAATTTTGTATCCTGCAACTTTACCAAATACATGGATTAGCTATAGTAGTTTTCTGGTAGCATCTTTAGGATTCTCTATGTATAGTATCATGTCATCTGCAAACAATGACAGTTTTACTTCTTCTTTTCCGATTTGGATTCCTTTTATTTCTTTTTTGTCTCTGATTGCTGTGGCTAAAACTTCAAAAACTACGTTGAATAACAGTGGTGAGAGTGGGCAACCTTGTCTTGTTCCTGTTCTTAGTGGAAATGGTTTCAGTTTTTCACCATTGAGAACGATGTTGGCTGTGGGTTTGTCATATATGGCCTTTATTATGTTAAGGTAAGTTCCCTCTATGCCTACTTTCTGTAGAGTTTTTATCATAAATGGGTGTTGAATTTTGTCAAAAGCTTTTTCTGTATCGATTGAGATTATCATATGGTTTTTATCCCTCAATTTGTTAATATGATGTATTACATTGATTGATTTGCAGATATTGAAGAATCCTTGCATTCCTGGGCTAAACCCCACTTGATTGTGGTGTATGATCCTTTTAATGTGCTGCTGGCTTTGTGTGCTAGTATTTTGTTGAGGATTTTTGCATCTATGCTCATCAGTGATATTGGCCTGTGGTTTTCTTTTTTTGTAACATCTTTGTCTGGTTTTGGTATCAGGGTGATGGTGGACTCGTAGAATGAGTTTGGGAGTGTTCCTCCCTCTGCTATATTTTGGAAGAGTTTGAGAAGGATAGGTGTTAGCTCTTCTCTTAATGTTTGATAGAATTCGCCTTTGAATCCATCTGGTCCTGGGCTTTTGTTTGTTGCAAGATTTTTAATCACAGTGTCAATTTCAGTGCTTTTGATTGGTCTCTTTATATTTTCTATTCCTTCCTGGTTCAGTCTCAGAAGGTTGTGCTTTTCTAAGAATTTGTCCATTTCTTCCAGGTTGTCCACTTTATTGGCATATAGTGGCTTGTAGTAATCGCTCATGATCCTTTGTATTTCTGCAGTGTCAGTTTTTACTTCTTTTTCATTTCTAATTCTATTGATTTGAGTCTTCGCCCTTTTTTTCTTGATGAGTCTGTCTAATGGTTTATCAATTTGGTTTATCTTCTCAAAGAATCAGCTTTTAGTTTTATTGTTCTTTACTATTGTTCCCTTCATTTCTTTTTCATTTCTTTCTGATCTGATCTTTATAATTTCTTTCCTTCTGCTAACTTTGGGGGGTTTTTGTTCTTCCTTCTCTAATTGCTTTAGGTGTAAGGTTAGGTTGGGATTTTTGGGGGGGTTTTTTTTGAGATTTTTCTTGTTTCTTGAGGTAGGGTTGTATTGCTATAAACTTCCCTCTTAGAACTGCTTTTGCTGCATCCCGTAGGTTTTGGGCCATCGTGTTTTCATTGTCATTTGTTTCTAGGTATTTTTTGATTTGCTCTTGGATTTCTTCAGTGATCTCTTGGTTGTTTAGTAGCATATTGTTTAGCCTCCATGTGTTTGTATTTTTTATTTTTTTTCCTGTAATTGATATCTAGTCTCATAGCATTGTGGTTGGAAAAGATACTTGATACAATTTCAATTTTTGTAAAATTAGGAAGGCTTGATTTGTGACCCAAGATATGATCTATCCTGGAGAATGTTCCATGAGCACATGAGAAGAAAGTATATTCTGTTGTTTTGGGATGGAATGTCCTATAAATATCAATTAAGTCTATCTTGTTTAATGTATCATTTAAAGCTTGTGTTTCCTTATTTATTTTCCTTTTGGGTGATCTGTGCACTGGTGAAAGTGAGGTGTTAAAGTCTCCCACTATTATTGTTTTACTGTCGATTTCTTCTTTTATAGCTGTTAGCGTTTGCCTTTATGTATTGAGGTGCTCCTATGTTGGGTGCATAAATATTTACGATTGTTATATCTTCTTCTTGGATTGATCCCTTGATCATTATGTAGTGTCCTTCTTTGTCTTAATAGTCTTTATTTTAAAGTCTATTTTGCCTGATATGGAAATTGCTACTACAGCTTTCTTTTGATTTCCATTTGCATGGAATATCTTCTTCCATCCCCTCACTTTCAGTCTGTATGTGTCCCTAGGTCTGAAGTGGGTCTCTTGTAGACAGCGTATACACGGGTCTTGTTTTTGTATCCATTCAGCTAGTCTATGTCTTTTGGTTGGAGCGTTTAATCCATTCACGTTTACGGTAATTATCAATATGTACTTTCCTATTACCATTTTCTTAATTGTTTTGGGTCTGTTATTGTAGGCTTTTTCCTTCTCTTGTGTTTCCTGTCTAGAGAAGTTCCTTTAGCATTTGTTGTAGAGCTGGTTTGGTGGTACTGAATTCTCTTAGCTTTTGCTTGTCTGTAAAGTTTTTAATTTCTCCGTTGAATCTGAATGAGATCCTTGCTGGGTAAAGCAATCTTGGTTGTAGGATTTTCCCTTTCATCACTTTAAATATGTCCTGCCACTCCCTTCTGGCATGCAGAGTTTCTGCTGAAAGAGCAGCTGTTAACCTTATGGGGATTCCCTTGTATGTTATTTGTTGCTTTGTCCTTGCTGCTTTTAATATTTTTTCTTTGTATTTATTTTTTGATAGTTTGATTATAATATGTGTCTTGGTGTGTTTCTCCTTGGATTTATCCTGTACGGGACTCTCTGTGCTTCCTGGACCTGATTGACTATTTCCTTTCCCATATTAGGGAAGTTTTCAACTATAATCTCTTCAAGTATTTTCTCAGTCCCTTTTTTCTTTCTCTTCTTCTTCTGGGACCTCTATAATCCAAATGTTGGTGTGTTTAATGTTGTCCCAGAGGTCTCTGAGACTGTCCTCAATTCTTTTCATTCTTTTTTTCTTTATTCTCCTCTGTGGTAGTTATTTCCACTATTTTATCTTCCAGGTCACTTATCCATTCTTCTGCCTCAGTTATTCTGCTATTGATTCCTTCCAGAGAATTTTTAATTTCATTTATTGTGTTGTTCATCATTGTTTGTTTGCTCTTTAGTTCTTCTAGGTCCTTGTTAAACGTTTCTTGTATTTTCTCCATTCTATTTCCAAGATTTTGGATCATCTTTACTATCATTACTCTGAATTCTTTAGTAATAGGGAGACTGCCTATTTCCTCTTCATTTGTTTGGTCTGGTGGGTTTTTACGTTGCTCCTTCATCTGCTGCGTACTTCTCTGTTTTCTCATTTTGCTTAACTTACTGTGTTTGGAGTCTCCTTTTCACAGGCTGCACGTTCGCAGTTCCCGTTGTTTTTGGTGTCTATCCCCAGTGGGTAAAGTTGGTTCAGTGGGTTGTGTAGGCTTCCTGGTGGAGGGGACTGGTGCCTGTGTTCTGTTGGATGAGGCTGGATCTTGTCTTTCTGGTGGGCTGGACCGTGTCCAGTGGTGTGTTTTGGGGTGTCTGTGAACTTAGTATGATTTTAGGCAGGCTCTCTGCTAATGGGTGGTGTTATGTACCTGTCTTGCTAGTTGTGTGGCATAGGGTGTCCAGCACTGGAGCTTACTAGTCGTTGAGTGGAGCTGGGACTTAGCATTGAGATGGAGGTCTCTGGGAGAGCTCTTGCTGATTGATATTACATGGGGTCAGGAGGTCTCTGGTGGTCCAATGTCCTGAACTCGGCTCTCCCACGTCAGAGGCTCAGGCCTGATACTCAGCCAGAGCACCAAGACCCTGTCAGCCACACAGCTTGGAGGGCTTGTACACAAACAGCATTACAACAGCAACTTTAAAGTACTCTCTGCTTAGATAGCCTTTGTTATCTTCATCACATGCTTTAAATACTTCTTGTGTTCTGATGGGCTGGCTTCCCACATCCACAGCCAGGTCCTGGCCTTGTAAAACCCCAAGGACTTCATGCTGCCTCAGCCAGAGAGGATGGACTGCGTGGACCTGGGCCGACTCTGGGGAATCCTCAACCCTGCGGGTCCCAGAGGATGCAGAAAACGTCTGTTGGGGATGTTGGCAGGGCACCATTCTGGGGAGGTGCATGCTAGGGGCAGGAATCCCCTTCTTTTTAGTTTTTAAAGAAAGAAATAGCAGTAAAAAAATCAAAATTCATATAAGGAGAAAAAACTTTGAGATATATCAGGGATTAATATCTTAAAATATGAAGAATTCCAATGGACTCATAAAAAATAGTTAAACACCCTACTAAAATTTTGACAGCATATAAATGGATAATTCATGGAGAAATTACAAATGACTCATAACACTTATGAAAATGTAACTCAACCTCACTAACAGTCAAGAAAATGCCAATTAAAATGAAACAATAAACACTTTTCACCACACATTTTGGTAGGAATATAAAGTGTCGTAAACTTTTTGGAGGACAATAAAAAGTTTAAATGTGTATATCCTCTGATACGGCAATTTCACTTGTAGAAATAAACTCTATTAAAATACTGTTATTGACTGAACATCTCTCCCCCCCAAAATTCATGTTGAAGCTCTCGTTCTGGAATTTGGAGATGGGGCCTTTGGGAGGTAGTTAGGGTTAAGTGAGATCAGGAGGCTGAGACCCCATAGCGGGATTAGTGTCCTTACAAGAGGAGAGAGACCAGAGCTCACACGCTCTCTGCCACACGATGACATGGCGAGAAGGCAGCCGTCTGCCAACCAGGAAGAGTTCCCACCAGAACCTGACCACGCTGGCCCCTTATCTCACACTCCCAGCCTCCAGAACTGTGTGAAATCCATGTCTGTTGTTTAAGCCCCGAGTCTGCAGTGTTTTGTTTTGGCTATCTGAGCTAAGACAAATATTCAAACAACTATACAAAGATATAGGAATGAAAATGTTCAGTAAAACATTATTTGTAATAGAGAAAAAAAATTTTAAATGCTTAATATCCATCAAAAAGGAAATTATTAAATAAATCATGGAGCACCCATACTATGGAATTCTGAGCAGTTGTAACAAAGAACAGGATAAATGCTCACTATATAGTTCTAGATGAAATAAAGCAAATTGCTGAATAACATTTTTGTTATTTTTAAAAGCTTATGTTAGTGTATATACCTACCTTTGAGTGTGTGTGTATGTGGGTGTGTGTGCACACAATCTGGAAACCATCTGGAAATATTAGTGTCAGCCCATTAATGGTGGAGACGGGTGGTGAGTAGGGAGCGGTATGTGAAATAATAAAGTGGCAAGGAGGGAATTTCACTTTTTATTTTCTATATTTCTGTGTTGTTTGGCTTTTATAATGAATATATATTACTTTGGCAGTTGTGTTGGGACAAAATTTAATGTATGTCAGTTCCCTTCCCTCCACTCACAACAAAACATTTAGCAATTTCTTGTTTTGTTTTCTCTTCTCCCTGCTCTCTCTCCCCAGAACAAAATCCTTGTGGTACTGTCTCCTGGGAACAGGTCAGTGGAAGGAGAAAGCAGTGCTGGGGCACTGCGGGCAGCGGGAGGATGTGGCCAGCAGGCAGTTGGGCTGAGCATGCAGGTTCCTCAATCACTGAGGATGGGGTGACAGAGCCCCTCCACAGTGAGGGCGTCTTAGTCAGCTTGGGCTGCCATAAAAACACACCACAGACTGAGTGGTTTAAACAGCAGACATTTATTTCTCACAGATCTTGGGGCTGACAAATCCAAGATCAAAGCAAAGGTAGAGAGGCCTCTTCTAGGCCTTACAGAGAGAAGCCTCCTCACTGTGTCCTCATGAGGCAGACAGAGGGAGAGAGTGAGTTCTCTGGTGCCTCTTCTTATAAGGACACTAATCCCGTCACAAGGGCCCCACCCTCACTACCTGACCTAACCCTACCTCCCAGAGGCCCCTTCTCCAAACACCATCGTTAACTGGAGGTCAGGCTTTCAATGTATGGATTGGGGGGGACACAAACATTCAGTCTATAACAGAGAGCCTTCTTCACTTTAGGATGCAAGAGGCTCAGGGAGGATAAAAGACTTTAGTGAGAGCACATGTTTACATGTGTTTACAGTTTAAGCGAGATCCAAGTATGCCCTGGAATTTCTGTTTGGATCTTGTTTCTTTAAATGAGATACTGATCTAAGTATCCAAGCCTTTGCCATTATAGGTCAAAGTTTCAATACATAACTTTTTAATGCTTAAGAAACAGAACCATATTTTTAAGTTTACTGGCTACAGGAACTGGCAACAGAAAGATTTGGAATGTGTTTTAAAAAGTGAGTTGGAGCAGGGGGATGCTAGGAAGAGTTTCCTTAAATATATGCACTTCAAGCAGCACATCCCAAAGCCAGTCTCAACCCAGTTCCACCAAAGAATTTAGCCTTAATGCAGGAATCCACTATATGTAACAAAAAACTTCTCCCTGCCCTTCTAGAATTGTGCAGTTATGCACCATCCTTGGGAGAATCAAGACAATAATCGCTTAGATTTCTTCCTATAGAGCTAAATTCTCTCTCGGTACCCAAGTTGAAAAAGGCCGGCTGACATCCAAGAGTAAAAGAGGATTCCAAGCTTCATCCATTACACTAACCAAAAGGAACGCACTAGTAAAGTGCTAATGAATACTTGGGCTAGTGAAAGAATTAACTAAAGAAACAATAATCATTGGTAATATATATTGATTTTTAACATAGATCAGATGCTGTGCTAAGTGCATATCTACACTAAGAGAGAAAAATGATTTTCCCATATTACAGATGAAGAAACATTTAAAATGCTGCATTATACTACTGTTTTGGACATAGGAAAAATCACGTCAGCCTTGTTTGGGACCAGAGCCCACAGAGCTGGGGTATTTCCTCGGGGTCAGCTGCATACTGCCTGGGCTCCAGACACAAAGTCAAAGCAAGCAACCCTGGGATATGGTCATTCTGGGCCCCCTGAGAGTGACAGGCCCACAGAGTATACACCAGCAATGAAGGACACCGGCTCATTGCAGCAAATATTTATGGCCCTACTCTGTGCCAAGAAAGGTGTTGAGAGCTGTGAAGACACTAAGGCTGGTGTCCCACAGCAAGTAAAGTTGAAGGCACGCACACACATGCGCGCGCACGCACACTTGTGGGACCACACCGTCAGAACAAGGTATGGTTACACTATGGAATACTGTGCAATATTTAGATAGAATTAGCTGAATTCCTACGTCAAAATGGAGACAGGTTTCCAAACCATATTGCTGAGGGAAAAGAGCAAGCTATCGAATTATAAATATAGGAACTACCCTTCCTCACCAAAAAAAAAAAATCCATTGCCATCGGCAATACCATACCGTGAGAAAGCTGGCCAGAAGCCACACATGGGGACGCCTCGCCCCCAGCTGCCAGAGGACATTCTGACAACCGGAACGGTTACGGTCAAGGTGAAACCACAGAGCCTGACAAAGGGCAAGCAAATAAACAAAACAACCAATGTGGGAGCTCAGATGATATCCTTTAGTCTAAAAAGTACAGACTGGAACGCAGGAGATACAGAAGCGGAGCATCCTTTGAAAACAATAAAAGGATCGTCCCAAAGGAAAGGGAAGCGCATTTTAAATAAATCCTGTATTCGCCGGGTCGAAACTACTTGTTCAGATCTTACCACTAGGAGGTTTTCATTCATTCATTCATTCATTCAGCAAACATTACTGAGCACCTACCATGGGCCAGGAACTGCTCTGGACCCTGGAAATGTGATGGGAACAAAGCTAACAAAGCCCTGCTCTCCCCCAGAGCCTACAGCTTGTTTCCTATGTCCCCCCTTTTCCTGTGATGACACAGATGATTTTAAAGTATCTAAATCTGAAGGCCCCCAGGAATTCCCAGGACAGCCACAGTGGATTCTGCAGGTGGCTCCCTTTTCTCGGGGGGTATTTGCTTATCCTAAGGACCCCTGAAACCTCCTCACTGAGTCTCCCTTTTACCAGCCCCTACAGGGCTCTGTGACTGCTGTGTCACTGCACTCCTGTCCCTGAATAAATGCTGCAATTCTGGTAGATAGCCTTTAATACTATACCCATGTAATGTGAATTCATCCCTCTTTTAAAAGAGTCAAATATTGCCGATGGCAATGGATTTTTCTCTCTTTTTTTTTTTTGGTGAGGAGGGGTAGTTCCTCTATAATTCAGTAGCTTGCTCTTTTCCCTCAGTAATACGTTTTGGAAACCTCTCTCCATTATGACATAGAAATTCAGCCAATTCTATCTAAATATTGCATAGTACTCCATAGTGTAACCATACCATTTTTTTTTTTAAGCCACTGTCCCTTTGTTGATAGCCCTTTGGTAGCTTGTTTCCAGTCTTTCACTTTTTTTTTTTTTTTTTTGGCTGAGTTGGGTCTTTGTTGCTGCGGGCGGGCTTTCTCTAGTTGTGGCGAGTGGGGTCTACTCTTCGTTGCGGTGCGCTGGCTTCTCAATGCAGTGGCTTCTCTTGTTGCGGAGCACGGGCTCTAGGCACATGGGCTTCAGTAGTTGTGGCACATGGGCTTCAGTAGTTGTGGCTCGCGGGCTCTAGAGCGCAGGCTCAGTAGTTGTGGCTCACGGGCTTAGTTGCTCCGCAGCATGTGGGATCTTCCTGGACCAGGGCTCAAACCCGTGTACTCTGCATTGGCAGGTGGACTCCCAACCACTGCACGACCAGGGAAGTCCCTCCAGTCTTTCACTATTACAAATAATTTTGCAATGGACATTATTTTATATGCCCTCCTGTGCACCTCTGCAAGGCTCTCTCAGGGGTACAGCAACAGGGAATTGCTTGTCAAATCACGGGATATTTTAAATACATACTGTCAAATTGCCAGAAGAATATAAGAGGCCTGTTTCTTAACATCCTTGCCAATTCTTAATATTATTAAACTTTATAATTTGTGTCAATTCAATGAACATTAAATAGCTGGTTTGTGTTTTTTACTTTTTTTTTTTTGGCTGCATTGGGTCTTCGTTGCTGCGCGTGGGCTTTCTCTAGCTGCGGTGAGTGGGGGCTACTCTTCATTGCGGTGCGTGGACTTCCCATTGCAGTGGCTTCCCTTGTTGTGGAGCACGGGCTCTAGGCGCACAGGCTTCAGTAGTTGTGGCATGTGGGCTCAGTAGTTGTGTCCCACGGGCTCTAGAGCACAGGCTCAGTAGTTGTGGCGCACAGGCCCAGTTGCTCCACGGCATGTGGGATCTTCCTGGACCAGGGATCGAACCCATGTCCCCCGCATTGGTAGGCAGATTCTTAACCACTGTGCCACTAGGGAAGTCCTGTTTTTGTTTTTGCTTTCTTTGTTTGTGGTTTTGCATTTTCCTAGTGAAGACAGGCATTTTTAAATTTTTATATCTGCATATAAAATGCTTATTGTAAGTAAAACATATAATAAAGATAAACAAACATTAAAATATATATACACATATTTATTTTTCTTATTTTATTACACATTCCAATTATGTTTGTGACCTTTTTCTATTGGGTTGTCTGTCTTCTTTTTATTGACATTTAGGAGTTCATTACATACCCTGGATTCTCATTTTCAATTTTCTAGTCACATACAGTTTATATGGTAACTATTACCATTGGTAAACATAATTTTAACTTTGTTTATACAAATTTATTTTTTCTTTATGGTTTTTGCTTTGAGCATCTTATTTTAGGTCTTCCTTTTCCCTAAGGACATAAAAATGTTTTCTCATATTTTTGTCTGTCTCCGGGGTATTTTTACTCTCAGCTTTCCGAGTTTCAACAGCATCGTTCCCTCTCTGGTGCTGGACCACACATCCTCCCGATGAGGCAGTTTCCTTAGCCGCACGCTCCTCAGCTGGCACTTCTGGGGCTGAGGCACACCCATCGGGTCTGCTGCCCTCATCACCAGCTGCTCACATCCGCCCTGCAACCTCCCAGTGTACCCAAAGTCCCAGCACTTGGTGAGAAAAGTGAGGGAAACATTCTCAGTGGCCCTGCTGCCCACGCCACCCACAGAGCCTGGAAACCCAAGGAGCAGCCCTGGGACTTAAGCGGTAGGAGGTTCATGGGATTCCTAAAAAGCCTTAAAAATGCTTCTCTGGTTTTCCTGGCAGAATAACACATCCCCATATAAATCAGCAGGAGGCGGTGGCAGTGAGGGTTCTGAAAAACCTTGGCAGGTTCCGTCATAGCCAGGGCCATCTTTCCGAGAAGAACTCATGGATGCTGTTGGCTTCCAGGGTGGTACTGAGCCGCCTCCAGACTACAGAATCAACCCACACGACCGTGTCTTCTCCTCCGGGGGCCAGAGGAAAAGTGCCCCACACCCCGAGTGCCTGCCAAGCCCATCAGGGTCCCCCTTCCCTGGAGCCACGCAGGCTTCAGACCACCGCACGTTTTCAGCAGGAGACACCTTCCCCTCTGTCGAAGACCTTCCCCTTTGTCAGAAAACAGCCTAAATTCCAAGACTTCCAGGCCTCAAACAAAAAGGAGCACCAGACTCTCCCTTCCAACAACAACAATCCTCACGGCGTTGGCTTTCATTATCATCCTAGTTTGCAGGACGGCTGCTATACCTCCAGATGGCAAGCCAGAATTCCAGGAGAGAAGGTGGGGAAAGGGTAAATAGGTAAAGAGGAATGTCAAATAAGTGCCTTTGGATCAGAAAGTCTAGATGTTTGATTGCATATCATCTGTCAGAACACTGACCGAGGGCAGCAACAGTACCAAAACCTTTCTAGGGCCATCGTGTTTCATCCATTTGGGCTGGAGTAGTCGCTCACCCTCCAAGGATCAAGGAATCTCTGCCACCTAGACAACTGGGCTACTACAGAAGAAAATAAGAGAGAGGAGATGCTGTCAGATAGATAATAGCCGTGCGTGCAACAAGGAGAAATCCGTGGGGAAACAGGACAATGGGAAAGGTACAAAGTCAACAGGGCGGTGACCAGTAGTCTGATCACAACTCCATCAGGCCAGGCGGCAATGGAGGCTTGATGTAGGGAGTGCCCAATGGCTGGGATGTGTTCCCAGAATGTTAGGGATGCCAGGGATGTTGGAATCCTACAGTTACCCAGCATGTTCTACCCAGTGTGGAGCAGAACCCTGGAAAGCTAATGGTGACATGAAGAGCAGAGCCCAACCCATAGAGCAGGGACTGGAAAACTGGAACAGGGTGTGTGGGCCCAGCTAAGTGGGTCAAAGTGCAGGGCTAGGCAGCAGCCTCAGGAGGAAGCTAGAAGGCAGCCAATAAACCAAGGCACAGCTGACTGCATGGCCCAGGCGGACGCAGCATCAGAGAGGAAAGCTGGGACTTAGGAGACAGGCAGTGACCCAGAACTGCCTCCAGGTATAGTCCAGGAATTCTGAGACCAAGGCTCAGAGCAGGACAACTAAGTCTAGCCCCCACCCTGGGGGTGGGGGTGAGTCTCTCTAGTCCACCCCGCCCTTGGTGGACGTGACCAGGTCCTGTCAAAGCTGACCCCAGTTGAGGCAGCATGGCTGGAAGGGGAGCCTGCAGCCTGGGGAAGAGAGGCTAACACAGTCCTCGGCTTCTGCTCACCTCTGCTTGTTCATCAGCCTCCTCTGCATCCAGCCCTGTGATGGGGCAGCCCCACCCTCTCCACCTCCCTGCCCAGGTGCTTCTCTATGTCTGTGGTTCTAGAGGAAACGTCAAGAAGAAGGACCCTCCCTTCTTTGGCTCCCTTCCCGTTCTCTTGACTTGGGTTTGAATTCTACTCAGTTGTGCCAGACTTGGGTACGCTCTGGGTTATTCCTGCCTCTTTCCATCCAGGAGTGGCCCATCCACTAGAGTCCGCAAATTGTCTGTGCTTCAGGCCCCAGCCGGCTGGGCCCACTTCCCACCTGGAATTCTGATTTGCTGCCTGGAGGTGCAACAGCCATCTTGTCAAGCACCTTAATGCATTTATTCACTAAAACAAACTTAAAAACAAACTTCCTCTTGTGACTTTGTCATCTCTTGCATCCTGCAGCTCAGTTTTCACTCTCTACCTCTTAGTCTCCCCAACTTACTCCATCTAACAGAACACAGCATGAGTAGTTATGATGACCATTTACTACAGAACAAGAAACGAGGAGGCACTGTGCCCATGGCCTCATGTATTTTGGAGTTTTCATTCCTAAACAATATAGAATGAAGAGCATCCTCTTGCTAGTAAATTGTCTGAAATTGTTGGAATAAGACATCTTGCTTAGTAAAGACTGCTACCAAGTCAGAGGTCCTGTCCAGAAGTTGGCTTAATATCTTACCCCTCCCCGGCTTTTCCCCGACTTACAAATAAGAACATCATCAATTTCTTGCATCTTTCCTATCACATCCCCCTGCAGCCTTCTCAGATGTAAGCACCATCTGGAATTGTGTTTTTAATCATCTTCTTGTTTTTTTAAAAAAGTAGTTTTATCACAAATCAATGAATTTCTAAACGGTACATTATTTCATTTTGCTTGATTTTTACTGCTCTAATTTAGGTGGTCTCCTGGGGCTGCTTTTTCCATTCTACATGTGTTGGTAAGATTGCTTGGGGCTGCTTTTTCCATTCTACATGTGTTGGTAAGATTGCTTGTGCTTGTTAATTCATTTTCAGTGCTGTTGTTCCTTTTACATTCGGGCAAGAGTGGATGAGAATTACAGCCCTGTTCCCCTGCATTCAGCCTGAGTGGCTTCCTGTCCTCCACGATGGACTTGGCGATGGCTCATCTCATCACACTGCATAGCGTCAGGGTATTTCCCGGCCAGGTAGGTGAGGGCTGCTGCATGTATAATGTTTGCTAGGAGAGACAGGAGCTATTTTTATAAGTCAAAAATGATGTCACTGCTCCTCTGGTTTTAAATAGCTCTGCAGAAAACGGAAACGGTCATGTTTCTGAAGAGTGCATTTAGTGGGTTCTAAAATGATGTCATCACAGCCTACAGACGGGTCTCATGATGAGCCGCATTTCCTTTGATCTTGAATGCATGTGACTGCAGCCTCAAATCACCTTCCATATGGTCTTAATAAACAAACTTCAGCAAGAAACGTGAGTGCCTGTGGCACTACAGGTGTGGAGCGTCATCTGCAACAGGAGCTACAAGATCTGGTCTGGTCCGGAGCCTGCAAGCCATTCACTGTGTGCCTTTGAGTGAGTTTTCCTCTTTGAACACAGTCTGCTCAGCTCTGAAAGGAGGAAGCTGGACCACATGGTCCTTTCTGGCTCCACAATTCTAGCATCCTTTAACTTCGGAAAACTCCAAGAAAGCAGAAACATTACTGGCCGACTCCAGGGTGAGAGAAAGGTTTACGCTGTACTGCCTGTTCCTCGTGCACATTCCCCCACGTGTTCTCAGCAGCCAGAGATGTCTCATCCCTTTACTAACGTACTTCACCAAGCCCGAGTCTGGGTTGGAGGTGGACCTAGACTAGTTGCAGGTGATAGGAGCTTCAGACTGCCTTTCTTCTCATCAAAACAGCAAAATCCTCTGTCTGAGTCCAACCCATCCACATGCATTTTCCAGTAACGAAGGAGCTTTAAGGCTGTTGGCTTCCAGGGTGGTACTGAGCCGCCTCCAGACTACAGAATCAACCCACACGACCGTGTCTTCTCCTCTGGGGGCCAGAGGAAACGTGCCCCACACCCCAAGTACCTGCCAAGCCCATCAGGGTCCCCCTTCCCTGGAGCCACGCAGGCTTCAGACCACCGCACGTTTTCAGCAGGAGACACCTTCCCCTCTGTCGAAGACCTTCCCCTTTGTCAGAAAACAGAAATGAGCTCACGCTGACTCTACAGATGCTAAAATTAGAACGCAAAAGAAATCTCTGCACCTATTTCATCCGTGAGCGTGGTTTTATCTCCAGGATGGAGAAGGAACACACCCTCCCCTCCTTATCCAAGGGGCTCACCTGGGCTCTGCTACACACTGCTGGGTGTGACCTTGGGTGAACCCGCATCCACCCTACAATGAGGGGTTGGGTTAGAGGGTCCTTAAGGTCTACCACCTCTAAAGTCCCAAGATCAGACAGTCTGTCTACAACAAAACAAACAAATGTGGATACCTATTTTTGGAGAAGGTTCAAAGTACAGAAGAAGAAATCTGGATCCAGATGTTACCTTCCTCTGCATCTTGGAGCTTCACTGTGCTTCTGTCCTGTCCTGGACGCCGGCCTCGTGTCTTGCACATCCTGCCAAAGTCAGCACCTCAGTGACGTTGTTCCCATTTCACAGATGAGGAAACTGCATCTGAAATACAGTAGGTCACTTTCTTAATGATTCAGTTACTTGACACACAGCTACTGGACGTCAGTGCTAGGATGCGAGCAGAGGCCTGCTCCACAGTGCGTGCTGTTCAAACACAGCAGAATCCTGCTGGGAGACAAAGCACAGAACTGCTCCGCTCTTCACGGGGTCCGCAAACCGCCTCAGCACAGCCCCTGCTTTGGATGCCAGCATCTCTCCTGTCCTCCCACTTTAAAAGTACAAGGGAAGGACTTCCCTGGTGGCACAGTGGTTAAGAATCCACCTGCCAGCTCTATTTACAATAGGCAGGACGTGGAAGCAACCAAAGTGTCCATCGACAGATGAATGGATAAAGATGTGGCACATATATACAATGGAATATTACTCAGCCATAAAGAGAAACGAAACTGAATTATTTGTAGTGAGGTGAATGGACCTAGAGTCTGTCATACAGAGTGAAGTAAGTCAGAAAGAGAAAAACAAATACCGTATGCTAACACGTATATATGGAATCTAAAAATAAAATTTAAAAAAAGGTCACAAAGAACCTAGGGGCAGGATGGGAATAAAGACGCAGACCTACTAGAGAATGGACTTGAGGACAATGGGAGGGGGAAGGGGAAGCTGGGACAAAGTGAGAGAGTGGCATGGACATATATACACTACCAAATGTAAAACCGATAGCTAGTGGGAAGCAGCCGCATAGCATAGGGAGATCAGCTCGGTGCTTTGTGACCACCTAGAGGGGTGGGATAGGGAGGGTGGGATGGAGGGAGATGCAAGAGGGAAGAGATATGGGGATATATGTATATGTATGGCTGATTCATTTTGTTATACAGCAGAAACTAACACACCATTGTAAAGCAATTATACTCCAATAAAGATGTTAAAAAAAAAAAAAGAAAAAGAATCCGCCTGCCAATGCACAGGACATGGGTTCGAGCCCTGGTCGGGGAAGATCCCACATGCCGTGGAGCAACTAAGTCCGAGCAGCACAACTACTGAGCCTGCACTCTAGAGCCTGCAAGCCACAACTACTGAAGCCTGCACGCCTAGAGCCCGTGCTCTGCAACAAAGAGAAGCCACCGCAATAAGACCGCACACCACAAGGAAGAGTAGCCCCCGCTCACCACAACTAGAGAAAGTCTGCATGCAGGAACGAAGACCCAACGCAGCCAAAAATAAAATAAATAAATAAATTTATTTTCTAAAAAAAGTACAAGGGAAGAAGGAGCTGAGGACTCCACACAGAGGGTGGGAAAGCACTGTTCTGCTTACCTTGTTTTATATTCTCTGAGAAAAGGAAGGAAGCCTGCTTGGGTTATAACCCGAGGAGCCACTTTCTTGGCAGTGAGAGCCTCAAGGTAGCCACCAACATGACTTACAAGCTTATGTGAAACAAACGCCAGGCAGACTGGGTGCTTCTACAAAAGTGCAGTGATTCTACGGAAATGCGCTCTATCATTTTCAAAGGACTCATCGCCAAGAAAAGCAGGCTTTGTAATCTACAAGCACAATTATTTTCTCATCGATTCAAAGCAAATATTTTATAGAACGCCTGCTCCCAAACATGAGGAAGCCATACGCTATAAGGGGACCCCAATGGTACGCACAGGATTATGTAAAATGAGACTCCCTTCCTGTAAGTTCGGAAGGTGTACAAGTTGAAAGAACACATGGCTGTCTGAATGCCAATTTGGGGAAACAAATGTCTCCTAGGATGACTCACATTCTGGTGAAAAGTGATGACCAAGTTATGACAGCAGAACAGTGAGTCGAAATTGAGAAGAATAAGAGGCGATGGCTGCCTGCCCTGCTTTCCCTTCCCCTCCCTTGTTCCCCTGTCGTCTGGCCATCACAGACACACAGTAGCGGGCACAGCCGCAGACGCGGGCCTGGGAGGCGGGCCAGGGCTCAGGCCGGGCTTCCAGCGGGTGCCAGACCAAAGCCCAGGGCTCCAGCTGGGATTCTGGAACAAGGCTGAGTGTCATTAGCTGATTTCCTGAAGGCAAAAGCGTCTCGACGAGGTGACAGGAGAGCCAGGTGGCTCTGTCCGTGGAGGCCCGCTGGCGGCCGCTCAGCCTCCCTGGACTCTGGCCAAGGCCTCCAGCCGCCAGCCTGAGGCCCGCGGCCCGCGAAAGGCCGCGGAGGCTGGTGCCGAAGGGCGGGCTTGTGGTGAAGAGGCACTTTCTCAGAAGAGACAACTTCTTGCCCTTTTCTCCCACCCACCCGGGCTCCCTAGTTCAGGCTTTCCTCACGTCCCCTCCCCCCGCCACGCTCAGCCCTCCTCTCCTTCCAGAAGCACGTGCACCGGCGTTGGCAGCGAGGAGAGATCGCCAGGCACACGTGGGGGCTGGAACCCTGACGCAGCCCCACGGAGGACGTGCGCTCGCAGCCGCTCGTTACGCATTTCAGGGCGCGCTCCTCGCTTCCAACAAACAAGGACGGCCACAGCACGAGCTGCGGCCATTCGGTGCGGACCACGGCGGCCTCCCGCGGCCACTGCTGTCCTGGCCGCCCAGCCGCTCCTCCTTCGAAAGCGATTGCACCGCTCTCCGCTCCTCGGCTGGCCCAGTGGCGTCCTCACGGCTGTCCTGGAGCACGAGGGACAGACAGTGCCTGCCGAGGGCTGCCCGAGTCAGAACGGCCCGGCGTTGCCACCTGTGCTCGGCGGCCTGTCTTATCGGCCTGATGCCAGCCAGCTCCACAGGCCTTGGCCCCGTGCCAGCGCCCGTCCAGCTTTATCCGTGCTGCGGGGCCTCCTCTTTGTGATGGAAAACGGTCATAAGCCGGGAGCCACCAGCACACACCTGGCAGGTGTAGTGCATGTGAACGGCCCAGAGCAGGACCTTGTCTGTACTCGCAGGTGCCGGGAACTGTTACTTTCCTAGTTTGTCATTACTTCTTCACCCTTGTCCATGTTCAAATGTCAATGAAAAGTAAATAATAAAGAAAAATAAAAAGAACAAAATGCATTAACCAAAAGCTCCCCTCTTTAGGTGTATCTGCCATGTCTCTTTCGCAACTTACACTCGGTGAAGACAGTGACTGGTTCATTTGGTTTGGCAAACATAGCCATTAATATATTATAAACACTCGGTCTGATGTCAATACGAAGGAGAATTTAGAAACGTCACCTCTACAAAAGAAACTCTTCTAGGTAAGCAACCAGATCTTGTGTTGAGTCAATAACCTGTGGAAACAAACTTTTTAGTAGTACCTGGGCTGAAATTCCAAAATAATATAAATATTGATATATCTCCTGAAATGAAGATTCCATTACAGGCATTCCATTCCAGGCAAAGGCCACGTGAAGCTGAAGGTTGAAAAAATGCCGTAAGTGACAGAGAAAAAGACGTCACTTTCAAGCTGAAATGTGAGGAGAACTTGTCACGGCCCAGAGTCCACATGGTCTCGCAGTTTCAGGGCTAGTGGTGACAGGCACAGGACACGAAGACCACGTGTGATGGGAGTGTGGGGCAGGAAGAAACAGATGAGAAAGAGTTTCAAGAGATTTCCGAAGCTATAACAATTTGAACAACAAAATAAGTGATGATCGTAACAGATTATAACTCATTGAATCAATAGTTCCTGAGTCCATAGCCATGTAAGACACATAAATAAGGAGAAGTGAAAGTTCTTCGTTAAAGTAGAGCGCCAACTCAAAATACAAAATAAAGATGGAAACCTCACAGTGTTGACACTCACACTGAGAGTGCAAACGCAGTGCGCCTAAAGCCCGCTGGAGTCTTCGCACGCATCAACGCACCAGCTGCCAACTGCCAGCAGCCACGTGCCTCCCCGCCAGGCACACACAGTCACGAATAAAGAAACGTTAACACCAGCGACAAGTGATGTCAGTTTCTCTTAAGAATGTTCTAGATAAACTGGTTTAAAAAAAACTATTAATTTTATTAAATCTTGGCCCATTAATACATGTCCTTTTACTAGTGTGTGAAATGAGAAGGCGCGTCTGCCGTGTGCTGAAGGGTGATGGTGTGGGTTTTGTGGGCGGAGCTTGTCAGCTTTCTCATGGACACCAGTTTTACTTGAAAGAACAACTGATAGACAAATATGTTATTCACACATGGGTATTAGGCAGACATTTTCTCAAAAATGGACAAACCAAGCCTGATGCTTCAAGGAAATAACTGAGAGTAAGTGCTGCCAGTGAGAAAATTCAAGCTTTTTAACAAAAACTAGAATTTGGAAAACTTGAATCTGCCACCATGAGCTTGACCGTTTCCCATGACCTAGTAACTTCTGTAATGAGATCAGTGGTGATAGTAACAGATGTGACTTTTCAGTACTGTATAATGAAATGTGTCAACACTTGATAAATTTCACAACTCAAGGATCCAGCATTTTCCAAATGGCTAATGTCACAAAATGTGACAAAATAGTACACAGATAAAATATCTATCCAAACTGCGAGATAGAATAATGGATTTTAATGTAACAGAGTATGAAAATTTAATTGACATGTTTCAAATTCCACATTGCAACTAACCTTTAAGAAACTACTACTGTTGAGTTTTGGTGTAGTATCAAAAAAGAAGACCCATAATTATCCAAAGTGGATATTTAAATACTCCTCCTTTTTGTGGATTTTCTGCAAACATTTCCGCCATAAGACCATACTCCAACAGATCACAGAGGTGTGTAAAAATACGAAACAGAGCCACTTTTCTCACTAAACTTCCTTCTGAAAATATTACTTTTCATGAAATTGTTCATTTATGTTAACATGTATTTGGTTTATTATCGTTATTTTTAAATGAATTAGTAAATACTTTTAAAGTTTCCTACCTCTAATTTCTTCTTCTTTATATATCAATAAATATTGATAGATCTAAAACATATTAACAAAAGCTTTTTGGAGCCCTTAGTACTTTTTTAAGAATGAAAAGGAGTCCTGAAATTAAAAAGCTTAAGAATTGCTACCTTGGGAAAAAGTATGCTCGGGGAAAAGGTGTTTTCTTTCTTGCCGATTCCTCAAAAACATTAAACTGCTAACGAATTGGAACTCTGCAAGGTGCCGGGAGAGAGAGATGGGCTATTTAGCACTGTTCAGACTTACCTGATCCCACAGACACCACTGCACCATGTGGGCATCTCTCCACAGACAAGAGCCCTGGAGACGGGAACCCAGGCTCTGCCATGAACTTGCCGTGTGGCCTCGGTCAAACCCAAACCTAACACCCTGTAACAGTGGCACATCAACATTTCCACTTGCATGTGGCTTTGCACTCCAAATTCATATGTGGAAGCCCTAGCCCTGAATGTGGTAGCATTTGGTGTCGGGGCCTCTGGGACATGACTGGGTTTACATGAGGTCATGAGGGTGGGGCCCTCATGGTGGGATTAGTGCCCTTGTAAGAAGAGACAGCAGAGAGCTTGCTTCCTCTCCCCTACACGTGAGCACACAGCCAGAAGGCAGCCATCTGCCAGCAGGTAGAAGGCCTCACAGGGAACCGAATCTGCTGCCACCTTGATCTTGGATTTCCAGCCTCCAGAACTGTGAGAAACAAACGTCTACCGTTGCAGCCCCCCAAGTGTGGTGTTTTGCAATAGCAGCCTGAGCTGACAAAGACACACACACCTATAACAAGGCGGCACAGCTAAGGAAGGCTGGCAGTGCCGTGCAGTTACGTACATGAGCCCCGTGGTCCCCACTCAAGTACGGCTTCTAACCTGAGCTCCTTTCCAAATGTTTTAAATGTATTTTCAATCAGAATAACACGTACACGTTTTCTAAAAATCAACTAAGGAGAGACACTGATAAAGAAAGCCACTTGTCCCTGCCTGCACCCCTACCCTCAGCCCTGCTCTCCAGAGTAACCTGATTCAATCATTTCTGATTTGGTTCTGTGGTTGCCTCTGAAGTTCCCAATACCAAGCTCACAGAGCTATTTCTGGATTTATCAGCTCTACATATTATCCGCTGTTACGCTGAATGATGGTTTAGTTTGCTTACACCCTCGATATCTTTCCCCATAACACATTCACCTACTACATACATACATATGTATATGAAATATAGGTGTATGATACCTTTTTCAATTTATCTATTTGTGACCTTTATAATTTTTAAATTGTATCTTTATATCTCTATCTCTTTCTTCATTAATTACAGATAGGTGGTATTTCTTTTTTAAAACATCATTGCCAATGCTCATTTATTAATCAAAGTCAAATGGGAAATACATCTGCTCTGATTTATAAATTAAGATTCTTAGTTGTCAGAGATGGTAAGCGTCAGCTGGACATCTGGTTTTCTTTCCATCTCAGTGTTTTTTTAAGTCTACTGCAAAGTGTACATTATCATAGTGGTGTGAGCTTTTGATGACCCATACGCACAGACTGGCCATCTATGGCTCAGCTCTTTCGTGGAATCCTTTGGGCATCTTCACGATATCCATGGTCTGCGTTTTGGAGAAACGTAGGCGTGTACTCCCGGAGCCCCCTTCTTCCAAATCTGTGAAGACGTGCTCTTTCTAGGACTGAGAATTGCTGTCTCCCAGGAACTCTCTTCAGAGCGCTCCTGAGTTGGACCCACTGTTTCCTAGACCCCTCAGCTCCCTTTTTTTATTTTCTCCTTGTGTTTGCTAGAGTACCGCCTTGCACTAGTTTCCCAGGACAGACACAGGAGTTAAAGTGGTTTTACTGTGCTGTTAATGAGCCTATTCCAAGGGCCTGGGAAGGAAGGGCCTTTGCCTTAGAGTCACATGATGGTGTGTTTTTTATAAATTCTTCAAAAATTAGACCCTTCAACAGCAACCGTTTAAGGCAACGTCTCTCTCCCGCCTGCGTTCGGTCACATTCCCCACATTGCTGGGTGGCGGTGGAGCAGCCCCAGCGCGTGTTTGAAATCTGTCTGAGGGGAAGCTGAGTAGGGAACACACTGAGCTGCGGCACCTCCACCCCCATGCAGAGCTGGGTTCTTGCCAAGCCAGAGAAGGAACGGCTTCCACGAGCCACCCCACTCACCGCGTCACCTCTCTCCCCAACAGGCCACGCCCCTGCAGGCCCTGAGGTCATATCCCAATATGAACACGGAGTTTCCTATACTATCAGTAAGAAATAACAAATTTTGACCAACCATAGCAGAGAAAGGACTGAATGCTTCTCTTCCCTCCACAAAAATACTATAAAACTGTTGTCATATGAAGAAGCAACAAAAAAGTACGGGGAAAATATATGATTAAAGTATATGATCAAATCAATATATTATCAGTCAGTGAATCAAATTTTTTCTGGATTTTATAATATTTAAGGCTAATATTTGTATTTAGTTGTGATTTCTCATATGATTCTAAATAACTATTCACTTTGTATCTAATTATATAGTAGTAATTTTTAACGTTTTTCTGAAAGAGAGGCCCCCCAGATTGTACAGGCTTCACGCCCCACCAAACCTAAACCTATCACTGTACTGCAAGTACATTTCCTGAAGCCTTGCAGTTCTGAAAATAACTTGTATTTGATAGATAATGCGGCTAAGTAAAAAATTCTAGTTTGAATTTTTGTTTCTCAGATACCCAAAGGCACTGAATCAGTATTGAGAGTACCATTTTGATTCACTTCCCTGCTTTGGTGGAGTGGGGTGGGAAGCAGGCAGGATGGGTAGTCAGCTGGGCCACATGAAACACAACCACACCTGTTGCTAAAATACAGAAATTCTTTTGCACCAGTTGGTACATGGTCAGCATCCTACGACCCCCAGCCCCAGACCTAGCCCTGGAATGTCCCAGCATCCTGCAGACGCTCCTCCTGGACCTTTAGACCTTTCCACCATCCAAACAGCTAAAGGGCTAATACCCGGTATAGCAAGACCCCACTGGAGAGTTAATTCCAGTGGCATCCATTCTGATGGGCCAGTGCCCAGGCCATACCAAGTGTTAAATATTTTGAATCCTGCCACCGGGTGGTGGGATTTCGTTCTTATTGTTGGTATTTCTTTTTCTCTGGAAGTCATGAATATTTTCTTTTGTCGTATGAGTTCTGAAATTTCACAGTAACGTGGGCTGTACGAGCCTCTTCCCTTTCATTGTGCTGGGTTCTCCACCCTGGAGATGTCCAGTCAGCCTGGAAATTGCCCTGACCCCTCTTCTGCAGGAAGGCTTGCTCTCATTGTGATACAGGGGCAGCCTGCGATGGGAGTTTTAAATTCTTTCCTTAGGGAATTGCCCTGAGGCTGACCTTCCCGTTCACTTCCAGAAAACACTGGGCACAATTAGGCAGGAAGCTGCGTCCTCCCACGGGGCCCCCAGCCCTGCCTCACCTTCACCAGCCACACGCGCTGCCGCAGTTCACACCCACGCTCTTCTCCCTCAGCATCTCTTGCACTGTGGTCTCCTCGCGTCACCGCCAGGGCGTGGGTCCTGTCACTCCTAAAGCATCTTTGTATTTTGCTCTTGCTTCTGACACACACGAGCTCATCCATCACTTTTTTCTTCCAAAATTATACAAAACTGCCCTTTGCATGCAGAATATTGCCTGTAGGAAGTAGCCCCTGTCTGGTGTCTCGATCTGTGTGACACCATCCCCCCCCACACCACTGCTGCCCACACCATCTCCTATTCCAATTCCTGCTCACTCACGGCCTCCAGAAGCTGTGCTCTGCCTGGGATGACCTTTACCCCCCTTCCATCCTGTAGGATTTAACTCACACTCCACCTTCTCTATCAAGTTTTCACAGATGCAACACATACGGCCCTCCCATGCCAAATACACCTCTCACTTAGCCAGGCCCTCCTGAGTGTGCACGTGTAGCTCTTACCTTAGCTGTCTCTCCTGGGTTCCAAGCCCCTGTACCCGGCTGTGAGCACAGTGGGTTGGACATTACATAACAGTTACCGTTCAGTTTGAGAGACTGGGAAGAGAAATGGTTCTGGGAATAGAACGGAACTTCCTTGGGTAACAAAGGTCTAGGAGAGCCAGAGAACCAGAACCTTGCACAATTTTTGTAACAGAGGCCTGATTATATTTTGGGTTTGCTAAGACTTTGCACCTCTGGATTTCAGAGCACCAGAAAAGCTGGATTAGTAAGAGCCTTTTCCTCTGGTTCTACCAGATCAAGTATGATTGCAGAACCGCCTCCTTTCAGTCCATGACCCAAGTTTAAGGTTAAGGGGGGAGGATCAAGCAGAAGGCTCACCCCTCGTCCCACTAAGTGAGAGCAGCACGCAGACCGTAAAAGCAGGGGCTGGCCAGCACCGTCGAGCGCCGTGGCCACCGCTCCCCCCACATGGTTCCAGATGCTTTAGGCCTCAGAACTTGGAGGCCAGCCAAGGAGAGTCTGTCTTCCCACCCCGAGCCCCACCCCCACAGGCAGGAGCCCTTGGCCTGCGCTCTGAACCCTGTCCAAGGGGCTGGGCCCAGGCATGTCTCGTTGTTTTGTCTAAGTTTGATCAGGAATGAGTAGAAGACGCAGCAACGACATTCTGCCCAGACAGAAACATTTGACTCGCTTTCGGAAAAGCAGGAACATGGAAAAGAACTGACTTTCTTCTCCCGCTGGGAATAACCAACCCCCTGCACCCCTCCACCCTGATTTCTGTCTCCTTTGCTCCTCACGTGTTGCTGTCAAGGGAAGTCTCAGAGTTCAGTTATTTTACAGAAGGCTGAACGGAAGGCTCAGTTAAAGATGTGAACACCTAGAAACAAATCAGGTGTCCAAATCTGACCTCTGCTGCCAGTACTCCAATAACCTTTTTTATCAAAACAGTGGAATATTTTAAGAATCAAATTATCAATTATTTTATTTATCTTCTTTGATATGAGAAAATAACAGATGTCTTAAGAGAGAAACTAAAATTTTAAATAGGCCTCCAATCATGGAATTTAAGGTTTTTTTCCAATCATAATATACGTAGGAAAAAATACGATAAAGAAAATTTTTGGAGTTACTTTTCCTGGGTCTCTCCTATGTACACATGTTATTAAACTTTATTTTGAAAAGAAAACTTAAAATTGTTTTCATTTAAATAGAAGTTTTCATCGTCTATCGGGGCCCGTTTTTTCTCTTTTGTGGCACCTGCTGTCCTCAGCACACGACTTTTAACTCTTCCTCCAAGATTGCTGTTCTAATTCCAGCCATAACATCCACATTCCAGGCAAAAAGGAGACAAAGGCAGGAAAGGGTGCGCCTCCTGTCTTGGAGGACGCCTCACAGAAGAGGTGTCCACACTCGCCTGCATCCCCTTGGTGCCCTGTACTCACAGAGCCGCGCTCGCCGGGAGATGGAGATGTTGTGGTGGCCACGTGTCCAGCTAAACACCCTGAGTTCGTTTACTGTAGAAAGCTGGGAGAACAGACATTGGATAGTGCCAACAGCATCTGGTACAGGGAGTAAATCCCAAGGAGAATCCTTTTTAAATCAGCAAAGGGATGAACATGAGGGTACAAATTATGGAGATCACGCTACATAAGAAAAGAGATGGTGTGACGAACTCTGGGAAGACAGGGCTGAAGCCAGCCCAGCCAGAAGGGCCCGGACACACTGCCTTCTAGGTGGAAAGACGAGGCTGCTGACTCCAAGAGGGAGAAAAAGAAAAAAGGTAGAGGATTTTGTAGTGAGGGGGTTTCCATGTAAACTGTCTACACCGCCATTAAGTGTTGACATGGAGTGGAGCTGGACCTGTTTGGGAGAAGAGGTACATCCTGCTTTTTGGGAGGGTGCAGTAAAGCACAGCTGCTGGAAACATCAGAGTTTGTATGTTTTCTTGCAGAGGGTGATGGACACGTGCAGGGAGAGATCCTTGAGTGGAGAGCTCTCTCGAGGGCTGGTCCCCGTGATGAAAACAGGGTATGGAGCATGTCTGCAGCCCACACTGTCCACATGTGTGTTGGGAGATTCCATCTGGTTGGGCACAGGGTTCCCGAACATCCCAGGTGGCTACTGCCCGGCATCCTGGAGGGTGTGGCCGCCGTCCCGCTACAGGAAGCCGGCGGTATGAATCCCCGTACTCTCCACCCCTCCCTCCTGCGCTGAGACACGGGGCGGGGTGCGGGGGGAAGGACACACAGTTCAGAATTACCTTCCTAACTGGCCTTTGTTAACAGTGATGTGAGTCAAAGTTTCCCAGGAAATTGGGGTAGGGTCTTCTTTTGCTATCACCCTACAGAGCTGTTTTCCATTTCTGTCTGTGGTGGATGCTCACGAGTTCCTATGAGAAGGAAGGAAAGCGCGTTTGTGTTGTTCATTGGGCATCGCACAGCCTGAGGGCAGGAACTGCTGGGCTGTGGGGAGAGCGTTCTAGGCGGAAATAACAACACGAGAAAACGGAGTTAGGTAGGCAAAGCCCCAAATCAGGAATTAAGAGCGAAGTGAGGACATGGGGTGCAGGAAAAGGCAAGTCTAGAAGGATCTCAGGCTCTGTTCAGGTGCCTGGAAGCAGCTGCGCTCAAGGGTCTGGGGCTTGTGAAGAAGAACCCGCTGCTTAGCTAACGACGTTGGCCCCAGGGGTGCAGAAGGAGGAGAGCAGGGAAGGAGCGTGGAAACCCCATCACAAATCTGAGACAAGCGTGTCCAGGGCCTCGGAGCCCCACGAGGAAGTCTGCCGTCTGTCTGAGGGACTCGCCTTGGAGCAAGGGCCAAGTCCCTCTAAGGACTGCAAGGTCCCGGGCTGCTCTGGCCTGAAGATTCAGCACAAACACCCCTCTCTTAACCGTCGGCCAGAGGAGGCGGTGCGGTGAAATGCAATCCCTGGGACTGTCTTTGCCTCTGAGAAGCCGGCAGGAAGGAACTGAAGAGGCACAGATAAGAAGTCGCATTTCGGGACTCCCCCCAGCATCTCCTCCACTTCCCCACGGTGGTTACAGGGGAGCTTTCCCACCCAGGCTTCAAATCTTCAAGTGACCTCAGGCATTTGAAAAGTAGCTTTGTATTCCGGTCTGCTGTCCTTTCTGTGAAAGAACTTAAGGCCCACTGGGGTTGGGCTGATAGCACGGAAGTGTCACCATCATGTTTCCTAAGTGTTCTTTTCAAAAGCTGGTATACCTGGATGAGATCCATGAAATTCCATGTATTCCTAGAGATTCTCCCTCACGCTCAAGGGTAAAGCAGCTCTTATTGCCCCACCCATGTCCATGGATCTTACATCAAATGCCTGTGAACCCTGACTGTGGGTCCTCACACCCACTGGGCCGTTTCTCAAAGACCTCAGGAGCTGCCATAGAAAACCTTCTCCTGGCAGCTGCCCTGACAGCTTCCAGAAATGTATATTCAAAAGAGAACCCTTGTATACATGTGCCACATCTTCTTTATCCATTCATCCGATGATGGACACTTAGGTTGCTTCCATGTCCTGGCTATTGTAAACAGAGCTGCAATGAACATTGTGGTACATGACTTTTTTTGAATTATGGTTTTCTCAGAGTGTATGCCCAGTAGTGGGATTGCTGGGCCGTATGGTAGTTCTATTTTTAGTTTTCTAAGGAACCTCCATACTGTTCTCCATAGTGGCTGTATCAATTTACATTCCCACCAACAGTGCAAGAGGGTTCCCTTTTCTCCACAACCTCTCCAGCATTTATTTTTCTAGATTTTTTGATGATGGCCATTCTGACTGGTGTGAGGTGATACTTCATTGTAGTTTTGATTTGCATTTCTCTAATGATTAATGATGTCGAGCATTCTTTCATGTGTTGGTTGGCAATCTGTATATCTTCTTTGGAGAAATGTCTATTTAGGTCTTCTGCCCATTTTTGGATTGGGTTGTTTGTTTTCTTGTTATTGAGCTGCATGAGCTGGTTATAAATGTTGGAGATTAATCCCTTGTCAGCTGCTTCATTTGCATGTGACATATATATACAATGAAATATTACTCAGCCATAAAAAGGAACGAAACTTGAGTTATTTGTAATGAGGTGGATGGACCTAGAGTCTGTCATACAGAGTGAAGTTAAGTCAGAAAGAGAAAAACAAATACCGTATGCTAACACATATATATGGAAACTAAGACAAAAAAAAAAGTCATAAAGAACCTAGAGGTAATAAGACATGAATAAAGACACAGACCTACTAGAGAATGGACTTGAGGACACAGGGAGGGGGAAGGGCAAGCTGTGACAAAGTAAGAGAGTGGCATGAACATATATACACTACCAAACGTAAAATAGATAGCTAGTGGGAAGCAGCCGCATAGCACAGGGAGATCAGCTCAGTGCTTTGTGACCACCTACAGGGGTGGGATAGGGAGGGTGGGAGACGCAAGAGGGAAGAGATATGGGAACATATGTATATGTATAACTGATTCACTTTGTTATAAAGCAGAAACTAACACACCATTGTAAAGCAATTATACTCCAATAAAGATGTTAAAAAAAAAAAAAAGAACCCTCACCTAATCGTGTGACCTTAGAAATGTCACAATTGGAACACTTCACCTTTCAATTCCTCTATCCATCCAAAATTTTTTTTTGAAGATCAACAGTGGTTTCAAAAGTTTGCCTACCTGTCATCAGACTTCAATCCAACTACCTGATACTGGCAGAGTCCCTAGAAAAGACACTGAAGGCTTCTTAAAACTAAGATGTCTTTTCAGGTCCCCTTCACTCGGTCCTCCCTGCAGTGGGTATCGCGCTGGGCATCTTCATGCAGTCTCGTCTTGTTCCCATGACAGCCCTGCAAGGTGGTCTTCTTGCCACCTAACTGAGAAGCTAGAAGATGCAGGGCAGAGTTTCACCCCAGCTGTCTGCTGCCCTGCCCTGGGTGCTGCGTGGAAGCAGTGCCCTGTTTTAATGTGATGCATTGCTCTGGCGAGGGAGTGAGTCCGGCATGTTCCACCTGTTTTATCTCAGCACAACGGGAAGTGAGTTTTTGTGCCTGGATGACAAGGACAGAACATTCAGTGACCCCTGAGGAGCTCAGCCAACACTGACGCTTCTCTAAATCTGGTTTTCAAAAGAGTTCCCCCTTGTCCCAGCTCTATTTATCTCCGCATTAGAGCACATCGTGATGTTTCATATCCTTCTGTAAAAGTCAGCGTCTTCAAATAGTTCTTACAATCTATGAAGGCAGTATCCCCATATTACACGGTATTAAATCTTAACACATTCTCCGTAATGCCTGGACTGGAAACCAAAGTTGTTGAAAACACCCACAGACTAATGGTGCCCTCTGCTGGTGGAGCGCAGCAGTACAGCACAAGGGATCCAGGCCGCAGTCTAAGGATGCTGAGATTCACAGTGCGCTCGCTTCTTCAGTGAAGAAGCTGAATTCCAGCCCCAACTCTTCTGCCGACTGACTAATTGGCACCGTGTAAGTGATTCCCCCTCCTGGGCCTCGGGGGTCTGTTCTGGAATGAAGAGCTTGAGCCGGTGCTTCCACATTCCTACGTTCCTGGATGGCAGGAGCGCCAATCCAAGGTTTGGGAACCGGACCCTTTCACAACCTGGTGTAGAAGCAATCAAAGTCCCTGAACCACCGTCACCTCCGGTCAATAAAACATCACCTACTTCATCTTGACTTTTCAACTTCCTACGAGAGCAGAGAGAACGTGGGGCAGAGGAGACACAGCTGCTCAGACGTCCAGCTCACGTGTGGCCAGCACACCCCCAGTCCTTCCCGCAGTCGGAATCCCACTCCCCTCCCCCAGCCACGGCTGGCCCACTGCTGCTGTCTACTGTTGCACTGACAAGTGTGCGGGTTGTGCATTATCTAAAGCCTGAGACTCACTGCCGGTGAGGGTCACTGACAAGCTGTCCTGGAGACAGCACTGGGGTTAGTCTCTACAGGGGGCGTGGTGATGCCAGAGGCCAGAGTCAGGCTCCACCTCTGCTTCTGCCACATTCCAGTTGGGTCCTGTGTCTCCACTCCTGCGTCGCTGAAAAATAGGGGTTTACTGAGGACCAAAAGAGAAATGAATACAAAACTGCCTCATCAACCCTGAAGAACTGTGCACATAGATGTGACCATTAGGCTGCGAAGCCATCAAATAACAACCTGGCAGGGCTTCCTTGGTGGCACAGTGGTTAAGAATCCGCCTGCCAATGCAGGGGACACAGGTTCGAGTCCTGGTCCAGGAAGATCTCACATGCTGTGACGCAACTAAGCCCGTGCGCCACAACTACCGAGCCTGCGCTCTAGAGCCCACAAGCCACAACTACTGAGCCGGAATGCCACAACTACTGAAGCCCACGTGCATACAGCCCGTGCTCCACAACAAGAGAAGCCACTGCAATGAGAAGCCCACACGCAGCAACGAAGACCCAACGCAGCCAAAAATAAAATAAAATAAATTTATAAAAAAAACAAAAACAAAAAAACAACCTGGCATAGTTAGGTAGTAAAGAATGAATAGAAGGAAACTGAAAAGGAAAATCCAAATTTATGCAAAAACATAAATTAGGAGGTCTTGAACTAATAGCAAGATTATCTCAGGGCATAATTTCCCAAAATAAAACTCCCTTGAGATTGCTCCAAGGGAAAATAACGATTGCATGGGCTTTATTCCCTCCTGGGAGATTCACAATGCCTGTCAGATTTTGCTGCCAAATTTATTACTAAAAATGCTCAATTTTTAGAGCTGTTTTGGATTTCAGAATTGCAGAATTTTGATACTTGTAAACCTGTATCAAAATCTACAAAAAAATTTCCAGTCTGAGCGGCTCCTATGTCTCTGGTCTCTTCAGAAGGAATTGTTTCAATCTAGTTTTAGTTTATGTCGTTGTCAGTAACTTAGTAGTCAAAATAACCCCACCAACTAGTGTTGATTTAGGACTAAAGTGCCCAATGTATACAAAGTGCTTATCTGTAAGTAGGCACACGAGGGTTTAATACGTGTGCTATAATCACCATCTGTAATAAAAGCATTCCTTCTGGCTCCAGGTCACTAGGAAAGATACTGCATGCACCAGTGCCACCTAAGAAAGGACCCAGGCCGCCACCTCACACTGATATTCTGAACCTCAAATTAGGACTAACGATCTGACAAGTATAACAGTAAGAATCACAGGATAGACTCTTTGAACTCAGGACTGCCACAGAACATGTAGGATGCATAGATGACATAAGAAATGCATGAGAAAATGGGATCAATTGTCTAACAATTGACCCATCCTGGAATGTCAGATTCCCATCTGTCATATAATTCTTACTTATTACACAGGCTGAAGGAGGACGGAGAAGGATGGTTCCATCAGTGAATACAGTGAACGGCTCTAAACTTTCACTGTCACCATGTGCTGCGTCTTATTCTACAAATCACGGTCTTTTTTCAGCCAGCACACACTTCCTTGTCCTGAGAACACTGAATATAGGATCAGGAGAACCGCTGTTCCCCAGTCGGGTCGTGGTCATACAGGCGTGGACCCAATGCTCAGCTCCCCATGTGCTCCTTTGGCCTGTTTGTGGTTTCTCATGCCTGTACCACACCGTGTTGATTACTGTGGCTTTATTAGTGAGTCTTGAAATTGGGCCATGTAAGCCCTCCAGTTTCGTTCTTTTCTTTTTTTCAAGATGGCTTTGGATATTCTAGGTCGTTTGCATTTCCATATAAATTTCAGAATCATCTTGTCAATTTCTACAACAAGCCCTGCTGGGATTATGATTGAGATTGCAGTGAATATCTGTTTGGGGAGAACTGATATCTCAATAATACTTTCTTCCAACCCACAAACACGGTATATCTCTCCCTTCATTTAAGTCTTCTTTAATTTGTCTCAGCACCATTTTGCAATTTTCACTATAAAAGTATTGCATGTTTTTGTTGATTTATTGCAAAGTATTGTATGTTTCTGTTGTTATGGTATATGTTTTTTTATTATTTCATTTTCCAACTGTGTACTGCTATATATTAAGTACCCATTGATTTCTGTATATTAACCATACACCCTGCAATCTATTATCAGTTCTAGTAACTTTGTAGATTCCTTAGGATTTCTCTATATAAACAATCATGTCATGACTATAAATTAAAAACCAAGCCAAGCCATACCCATAAAATTAAGTCTCTCTTTGGAGCCTAAGAAAAATGAGGAAAAGTAAAACTTAAGATACTTCATTAATGAACTAAAAGTTTACATCTACATGACCCACAGAAATGAGTGCAATAACACAAGAAGGTGGACCAGATTATCAAATTTTATGTTATTTGGTTGTTATTTCCTTTGATTTATGGAGGGGGGGAAAGAGAGAGAGAGAGAGAGAGAGAGAGAGAAAGAGAGAGGGAGAGAGGTGCTATTCTCATCTACATTTGGGTAAATTCTCATCTACTCCCCAAATAGTGTTACTATCAGTAAAGATATCCAGAAAGTATTTGTCATACATTAAATAATGGCCTGCATTAACTGCTGTAAGATAATTTAAAATATAGGGACTTCCTTGGTGGCACTGTGGTTAAGAATCCACCTGCCAATGCAGGGCACATGGGTTCGAGCCCTGGTCCAGGAAGATCCCACATGCCAGGGAGCAACTAAGCCCGTGCGCTGCAACTACTGAAGCCCGCGTGCCTAGAGCCCGTGCTCCGCAACAAGAGAAGCCAGCACAATGAGAAGTCCACGCACCGCAACGAAGAGTAGCCCCCGCTCGCCGCAACTAGAGAAAGCCCGTGCGCAGCAACAAAGACCCAATGCAGCCAAAAATAAATAAATAAAATAAATTAATTAAAAAAATAATAACCACACAAATATTTTTGTGATCCTGTAACACAACCTCTTTTCTTCCATGTTCTTGCTTCCCAATCAGCTCTGACACCATGTGATTGTCTCCACGGTGGTCCCACCCACGCCCCCCAGCAGGGGGCAGGAGCCCTATGTCTGACATCGTGTAGAATCTCCAGCCCAAGGTGATTATAAAAAGCATGCGGACTTCAGTCCTTTGCATTACTGTCTGTAGACTCCCTGAGGCAGTACACCCCATACAGTGTGTGCCGGGTGGGCTGTGTCCCTACCGCGTCCCCGTGCAACTACCTCTCTACCACCACCTCCAGCTGGGTCCGCAGTTTCTTTGCTGTGGACAAACTACCAGTGCTCAGAACCCCTAACTCAGCCTGTTCCTGTTCACCAAACATTCCTGCTGGCTCAGCTGTCTCTGAAAGTGCCCAGGGCAGATTCTGAACTCAGAGCCTTTCAGTTATGGAGAGAGGCGTACCACCTTGGCTCATTCAAGCGTTCAGTGCAGGTAGGCCTCTGGTTTCTTATGTGTCTCGAGTAAAATGAGAAATATTACTGCTCCCAACATAGACTAAACTTAGGCAAAATTTAGATTAAACCTCTGGCCGACAGAATAATAGCACCCCAAAGATGCTGCCCTAGCTTGCTAAGGCTGCCATACCACAGACTGGCACACGGAAATTATCATGGATTGGGTGATTACACAACAGAATTTATTTTCTCACAGTTCCGGAGGCTGGAGGTCGAGATCAAGGTGTCAGCAGAGCAGGTTTCTCCTGAGGGCCCTCCCCCTGGCTGCAGAGGCCATCTTTCCCCCTCTCTCTGCCCCGGATCTTTGCATCAGCTTCCCTCTGTGTGTGTCTGTGTCCTGATCTCTTCCTCTTATAAGGGCATCAGTCAGATTGCATTAGGGCCACCCTAAAACCTTCAGGTTAGCTTAATTAACAGTCACAGTCTGCGGTACTGTGGGTTAGGGCTTCAACATATGTGATTTGGAGGACACAGTTCAGCCTGTAACAGACATCCATGTCCAAATCCCCAGAAGCAGTGTCACCTTACATGGCAAAACGACTTTGCAGGTGTGGTTAAGTTAATTTAAGGATCTGGGGACGGGGAGTGGTTCACTCTGAATCATGCAGGTGGCCTCACTGTACGCACAGGGTCCTTAGAAGGAGGCAGAAGGGTCAGGGTCAGAGAAGGGGGTGTGACAACAGAAGCAAAATTCAAAGGGAGACAAGACAGACGTGCAGGGGTAGGCTCCACGGGCTCTGAAGACAGGAAGGGGCCGCGGGGATACAGGTGCCCCCAGAAACCAGAAAAATAGAGGACACGGATTCTCCCCCAGAGCCTCCAAAGGAGCACAGCCCTGCTGACACGCGGCTTTAGCTCAGGGAGACGTCCCACCTCCAGAACTGTGAGATAATAAGTCTGTGTTGTTTTGAGCCACTAAGTTTATAGGAATTTGTTACAGCAGCAAGAGGAAAACTAATATAACTTCCCAGTCTGGAAATATTTTGGAAGCTGCGAAAATGAGGAAACAATCAGAAGGATTGTTGCAAAAAATAATGAAAAACTAGAGTTCAAGGGAAAATACCAAAGGAAATGAGGGAGGGGGAGAAAGGAGGAAAGAGAAATCAAGGAATGCGACAGCAGAGAGCACAGGGTGCCTACAGTGGCAGCCCTGCAGAGGACACGTGCTGGCCTGGAGAAGATTATGATATGAAAGAATTTAAAACACAAAGCCCACAAAACCAGTTGTGGAACCCTGAGCCTCTAGGAAAAGCGGCCAGCAGTGTATTCAGCAACTCTTTGCATCCATGACTCTGACCACGCGGCCAACGCCCCCGGCTGAGCTGCCTTAGAAAGACCAGACCACGAAGCCCGTCAGCCCGACCTGGAAACGGCCCAGGGCGGGTGCGCTTCAAAGAAGCCACAGACATAACAGGACCTGGCTCTGAGACCATCCAGGTGAACAATGTGGGCACCCTCCGTGGAGGCGACAATAATAATAACAGCTACTTCTTAGAAGCCTATTACCATGTCCAAGCACTTGAGAGGCAGAACATACAAAGAGACAATGGCCAGACCATATATGAGCATAGAGCTCTGACCCCCCACCCGCTGCCGCCCGCACAGGGAACCGACCTCTCATCCACAGTCCTCCACGGGAACCAGCCCAGGAATCAGCCTGCTGTCTCCAGGGACAATGCAGAAAGTCAAACAGTAACCCCTGCAACATTCAGCCCCAAATGCCCAGGACCTGATGAACGAGCGACAGCACACTTTTGTCCCTACTTCCAACTTAGGACCAACCAGAGGAAGCCAAATATGTCCCTCTGACAAATCGCATAGGATGCCCCATCTGGTAGCCACCTCCAGCCAGGACACGCCTGAAACCTTCTACTTCTTCCACTACAGAGCTTTCCCCTTCCTCTGCCTGCCTTTGGGTCTCTGACAAAATGTAAGGGAAGATGGTTGACTCTTTTGCTGCAGCCAGCTCTGCGTAAATAGCCTTTGCCTGTTTTCACGTGGGTGGTCTTCATGTACACGCTTAGGAAACACTCACAGCCGCCCATGCAGTGATAACTTCCATGACGCTATGCAGCAGAAGCTAGAAGTCACTCTCTGATTGGCACCTAAGGCTACATGCTCATCATCTGACACTTGGAGCCCAGAGAAGTTTGGCTTCTTTTCCCAAAGCCTACCACTAACCATGTTTGGGAAAGACTGAACTAGAGTTTCAGAAGCAAAGCCGTAATTTGGAAGCCAGAAAGATAAATAGTTGAATGCCACAGAAGAAGGATGACACAGGGAAAACCAGAGAATGACCAACATGATGGTCAGACGTGTCTGGCCCTCATCACAGGGGCACTTCCATTTAGAAATTAACACGCTTCAAAATGTGCCCAAGTATTCCTGGAGGTTCCTCCAGGGTCTGTCACGTGCCGTCCAGTGCAGTCCAGGCCACCACTGTGCCCATGTCGCCCTGGGTCTCACGGACTCTGGAACCTGAGCGCTAACGCAGGGGCCTGCCTTCAGAATCCTGCACCCTTGCGCCAGAGCTGAGACCACTGCCCCCGCGGGCCGGCCTGCCCCCCAGATATCCGAGCCTGAACCACACACCCGCCCGGGGAGACCAGCACGGCCCCTCGCTCCCGTCTCAGCGCACCTCCTCGAGCGTGTTTTGTTGCGGCATCACTGCCACCTCAGATGATTGACAGGAGAACATTTACTCCTTCCCCCACGATTCTTAAAGATGATCCCTCATTGCTACATTCCCATAATCACCTTGTTGAACTTGCAACAGTCTTAAAGTTATTTTCACAAACACTATTCATGCATTACACTATTCCTCTTTTTTTTCTTTTTTTTTTTAACATCTTTATTGGAGTATAATTGCTTTACAATGGTGTGTTAGTTTCTGCTGTATAACAAAGTGAGTCAACTATACATAAACATATATCCCCATATCTCCTCCCTCTTGCGTCTCCCTCCCACCCTCCCTATCCCACCCCTCTAGGTGGCCACAAAGCACCGAGCTGATCTCCCTGTGCTATGCGGCTGCTTCCCACTAGCTATCTATTTTACATTTGGTAGTGTATAATGTCCATGCCTCTCCCTCACTTCGTCCCAGCTTACCTTTCTCCCTCCCCATGTCCTCAAGTCCATTCTCTATATCTGTGTCTTTATTCCTGTCCTGCCCCTAGGTTCATTTTGTTTTGCACAGCAAAGGAAACCATAAACAAAACAAAAAGACAACCCTCAGAATGGGAGAAAATATTTGCAAATGAAGCAACTGACAAAGGATTCATCTCCAAAATTCACAAGCAGCTCATGCAGCTCAATATCAAAAAAGCAAACAACCCAATCCAAAAATGGGCAGAAGACCTAAATAGACATTTCTCCAAAGAAGATATACACTATCCCTCTTTTGGGGGGATGATGGACACTCGGGGGACCCTGGGTTTTCATCCAAAGAGTAAAAAATATTTAAAATCCAAAAAACCTCTCCTCGAGCTCCATGAAGCCAAGGACGAGATTTCAAACAAACCAAGTCACCCCAGCTGCCATCCACCTGGGCTCCCTTTGCTGCGTGGGCTGGAATCTGGGCAGGGGCTGGGGGACATGATGCGGAACATGTGAAAAGAAAAGGGTAAGTCGAGGAAGACTACCAGGAAATGCATTGGCAGAAGGCCAGCTCGTGGTGAGCACTCTAGGGTCACAGCCCACAAGCGCGGCCCTCTGGCGTGCGGGAGATGGGGTGTCCCTGAGCCTCGTCCTGTACGGCCCGTCGTTCAGGACGGAGCTGACCCATACCCAAAGGCGGTGCGGATGCCAGGAGAAATACGATGAACAAAGGATGAGAAACAAAGCTGAGCTGTTTTCTGAATGGAGACTCTATGAGAACCAGGCGGAGGGGAGCAGAGCGGCCCCCTCCACCCCTGCCGTCCTGAGTGCAACGGGGGTGACCCTGGCCCTCCTGTGTGGGTCAACGCACCCCGCCATGCCTTCACCTCGGGGTGTGCAGTGGAGGTGTACTGACGCTGCCACACATGCTTTCTTACAGAAACTTCTGCACTCGATATACGTAATGCTGTCGGAGCCAAGAACAGAAGGTTGTAGCCTCGCCCGTGACCAGGCTGGCCTATCACTGCCCCATCCCTCCAGATACTGCGAGGGGTTAAGGGGGAGACATGAGCCCAGCAAAACCAATCAGAATATTCAGGGAGATGGAAGAGGTCACTGAGAGACGAGAGCTGTTCTTTATCAAATTCGGAGCTGCAGGAATACTGTAACCGGGAGCCCCTGGAAGGCATCGTCCCTGCCACCTCACAGGTGCAACGCAGACCTGCAGACGAGAGGAAGTGGCCCCTGACAGCAGGGGCCAAGGACCAGCAGCCTGCCGTTGCTGTACTTGGGCTTCTGCCTCTCTTCCCAGCTAGAACAAAGGGAAACTGGCTGAGCCTATACCTGAAACTAGGACAGATACTGAGTGGCAGAGCCCCTGCCCCTCCCCAGTGCCCGCTGAACAGTGCAACACGGGAGGGATCGGGGAGACAGACCATTCAAGAAGCGCAGCTCCCACCAGAGCCGAGCCCAAGATGAGGCAGTGACCTTACAGTGTGTCACGACAGCCAGGACAGTAGAAATAAAGCCTGTTCTCCTCCAAAGGGGCCGCGGCCTCGGGCCCAGGCACGTCGCTCTGAGTGCACTCACTCTGGTGCAAAATCCCTGACCCTAGGGCGAGGCTGGTCCAGATGCCACTGAGTCAGAAACTCCTCCTCCAGGGTGCAAACCACCAGGGACCACCTTCACTGGCTCTTTTTGTTTCCAGAGCTGGGACTGAGCAATCCCGGTAGAGCCACACTGAACGTGCCTGGCTGCAGCCTGGTTTGGGACCCTGGAAGGGACTCGCCAGGTCCAGATGGGGCCCTTGGATTGCTCTGGACAGCACTGTGCCCCCTCAAAATTCATATGGTGAAGCCCTAATCCCTCATGTGGCTGTAGTCAAAATAGAGCCTTTCAGGAGGTGATGAAGGTTATATGAGGTCATAAGGGTGGAGCCCTAAGCCCATGGAACCAATGTCCTCGGCAAAGAGGAAGAGGCACCAGAGATCTCTGGTGAGCACACAGTGGGAAGGCAGCCGTCTGCGAGCCCGGAAAAGAGTCCTCGTCAGAGACCACATCCGCCAGCACCTAAATCTGGACCCTGCAGCCTCCGGAACTGGGGAGAGAGAACTTTCTGTTGTTAAGCCCCCAGCCTGTGGCATTTGCTTCGTTGCCCTGAGGTGACTAAGATAAGGACTGCAAAGATCTCTGGGTAGATACGCACCCACCCGACCCTGTGGTTTCCTGGACAAACCCTCAGTAATGCTGAGCTCCACGTGCTGAGGGACAGGGCTGCTGCCTGGAGCTCCCCTGCCCCGATGACCAGCACGGCTGGGCCGTGGAGCCTACAGACCCGAAGGGTGGACTCTGGCCAGGAGCTCCGTTTCCTCACTGAGGAGGTCAGGGCTGCTGCATAACCTTGAAGAAAATGAGGGGTCAGGCAAAGTCCTGGCTCAGGGCTCAGTCAGCTGGCCCCACGGTCTGGACGCTGAGCGGGCACAGAGTGAAGCGGGCCTTCCAATTCCGGATGCTTCAGCTGCATCTGAGGCCAGGTGGCAGCGGCCCCCTACTGACGACTGGTCAGCAGAGCAGTCACCCTGGACAGTGTGCAAAACAGTCTCCCTGGGCTCCGAGCCCAGGGAGGGCAGGGCCGTGTTGGCTGTGCCCACCTTCGCCCTGTGCTGAGCATGGACGAAGGCACCCGGCGGGCCAGCTCTCCCCCGGACGAGGGGAAGTGCTGGGGCCCGCGGACAGTGCCCAGCCGCTCCCCTCTCCTGGCCATCACAGCGGCTGCTTCTGAGCACCACGGGGCCGTCTGCCTTGGACACTCAGCACAGTTTTCCCACCCTGCAGCTCTCTCCCCAGGCCTTTAGAGCGGAGGAAATCCCCTGACGCAGCTCCACCCTTGCTGCACAGCACGGCCGTCCATCAGGGAGAGGGGCTGAGCAGCAGGTGAGATCCATCGCGCGGCCGGGCGTCTGCTGGCTCTTCCCCTTCACGATGTTACCCAAGATGGGGTCCGGCTGCTCATCCCTCGAAAGCCAGTACTCAGGAGGCAAGGTTGGTGGAAACAAAGATTGCTTCGTTCCAGAGCCCCGCAGCTGGCGGGAGGGCGGACTCGTGTCCAAAGGCCAACTCCTCCCACCAACTATCAGGAGAGTTTCAGGGGTGCACAGGCAGAGGGAGGGGGCTACACATGGAAACAGCACAGTCGGCTCTGACGGTCATCCTGAAACTGGTCCTGCGGTGCTCTGACCAGCGTCATCGTGACTGCTTTAAGTACATTTAGTCTTCAGTTCCAGGCTTGGTTTGCTCCCATTTCCTTGAGGCCGATTCTCAGAATTGCGGCAGCTTATGTCAGGGCTACAGTCTGGTCATCATGTAGTTCACTCCTTCCACCTGGTGGCGGTTTCAGTGTCTACGAGACAGCTCACAGGATATGGCTCAGAATATTCATCTGTAGCCCTTGAGGAGGAACTAAAGGTCTCTGACTTTGCTTAACGATTACACTATTATTATTTGGTCTCATTTGACTGTTTTCCTTTGGCTTTGCATTTCCCACTTCTCTGATTAAACTTATTCTTTGACTAAAGCTTTTATACAGACAAAAGGCAGGCGGAGGACAAGGTGGGGAAGTACCACAGGGTCCTTCAATTTCAATTTCAATTCAATTTCAATTTCAATAACTATCCCCGGCAGGAGACGGCAGCCTGCCTCGCCCAGTGATCCCAGCACATTTCTGGAATCCTTTTGCTCTCTCACTTCCCCAGGAGGTTATTTCACGATTTCTCCTGGCTGGAACACCCCACACCCCTCCCCGCCTCACTCTCCACCCACAGCATCCCCTTCTGCTTCCCTAAGGACGCAGAGGCAACGATCTCCCACAGCCTGTCTGCAAAACTGCCCGCACCGAGAACCACCAGTTCCCTGTGTCCTCCCCGTGGCAGCTGGTGAACTGACCTCTCTCCTTCCAAAGCAGCCCCTGCCCCCCGTTTGTGCTCAGGACCTCACCCCCTCATGTCAACTCAAGGACTTTTCTCCTATGGTTCTCTCCTCTCCCTCTGTCATCAGCAGTTTACCCTTGTCTCCTGGATCATCACCATAAACATGCAACATGTTCTAGGATCTCCCACCTTTTAAAACTTCTCTCTCTAGAACGCATGTTCCCCCTTGAGCTGCTGCCTCCCTCGGTGCCGGCCCCTGGCCCTCTACACGGAGCCTCCTCTCTCTTGCGTATGCAGCTGCTCGTCCATCCCATGGCTTTAATGACACCAAGATGCTCATGATTATTAAATGTCTATTTCCGGCCCCAACATGTTCCCTGAGATCCAAACTCAAATATCTCAGTGCTTACTCAGATGTCTAGTAGGTGTCTCAAAATTAATACAATCAAAACAAAACTCTTCCCAACGCCCCTCAAACTTGCAGATGCCCATTTCAGCAGACGGCGTGCACATTGCTCCCATTTTCAAATCAAAACCCCAGGAATCCTCACTAATTCCTCTTTCCCACATACTCTGGGATTTATCAGCGGGTCATACCCACTCCTTCATGAATCCCAAATCCAACGTCCCCCCTCCCAGGGCCTGCCAGCCCCAGGGGCCCAGCTTGGGGCCCCTCTCTAAGCTCTTGTGCTGACAGCCGCCAGGCCATGGGCGCTGCAGCCCCTGGGGCAGGACAGGTGGTGAAAGATAAGCAGGGACAAGGGACATCCCCACCAGCTACCACAGTCAGGACCAGGGCCACAGAAATGGTCATTACTTGCCCTAAATCACAAGACAGTAAGTAGAAGAGGCAGGATTTGAACCTAGGAAATCTGGCTCCAAAGTCTGGGCTCTAAAATACAGGCGAGGACTGGACATGCAGAGTGTCCGGCTCACCTAAAGAACTGCCCAGCTGGAGAGAGTTGGACATAATTCAAACCCCACCCACACATTCCCACGGATACAGGCCATCCATGGTGTGGGCGGTCACGAGGCCATTTTTTCGGTCTTCAAAAACACTCTCCTCCAGGGATGAGGGTCTAGTTAAAGGTCTGGGTCCATGAAAGTGGCCAGTTGGGCAAGTGGTGCAGCAGGGGTGAGGATAACGGGAGCGTCCAGGGAAGGAGCGACGTACAAAGAGGCGGTTCCTGAACTAACACGGGGTTCCTTTCCTGGATTGCAGGGTCCTCCTTGTGGCCTGGCTTGGGGAACAAAATCTAACAGGGGCCCACCTCTACCGGAAAAACTAAGTGCCAACACCGAACGGGCCATAGGTTCCCAGCGTGATCACAGGAATTGCTTCGGAAGACTGAAAATACAGATTTCTCGGCCTGAATGAAGCAAAACATCTCGGGTGGCATCTGAGAACCTTTACTTTTAGAAGCTTCTCAGATGAGCTCATCCAGGTTTGAGAACCACTGGTGCAGAGTGGAAGAAGGAAGAGGGGTTTGGGGCCTGGTGTGATGGCGAGCTTCCAGGCTGACCCCCAGCCACCCCCACTGTCTGGCGGGAGCTCCTCCCTGGGGCATCTCCTGCCATGCATAGGCCTAACCGGGGACAAGTGTCCTGCAACAGGGCAGTGCAAATGGTGCTGTGAGGTTTGAGGCCAGGTCATAGAAGACATCACGGCTTTTCCCCTCACCCTCTCAGGATTATTGATGTGACACATGATGTCACAGGGACACTCCAGCAACCCTACAGAGGAGCCCCCGTGGAGAGGAACCCAGGCCTCCTGACAACAGCAAGCACAGCCACGTGGGTGCACCGTCTTGGAAGTGGATCCCCAGTGCCAGTCAAGGCTTCCTGACACAATGACTCTTCATGAGACAGGCTCCGAGTCAGAACCACCCAGCTAAGCCACTCCTGGACTCCTGATCCACAAAATAGTATGAAATAATAAACGTTTATTGTTGTTTTAACCTGCTGAGTTTTAGAGTGACTTGTTAAGCAGAAAGAGAAAATTAATAGGCCTGGAATGATCAGGACATTTTGTGAAGGAAACTGGACTCTGGGGTCTGATAAGAGAAGAAGGGAAAGGCATTAGATTAAAGAGTAATCTAGGTCCGGAATGATCTATTTCACTGGAAGTCAAATGGAGAAGAATAAGCTTATCCCTTACCCCCGGGCCCAGATCATCCTGCTTTCCCATTGACAGTAACAGTACTCCTCCGGGATCTGGAGCGGGGCCTGGGGGGTGAGCTGGCATCATGATGCTCTGTGAGGAGCTGGCCTGGATCCTCACTGACGCCCTCCATGGGTCTCAAGCCGGGTTGCATGTTAAGATCACCTGAGGAGCTTTAAAAAATATTGACTCCTGGGCCATCTTCCCAAAGATTCTGATTTAACTGGTCTGGACTGTAGCCTGGGCATGGGTAACGTTAAAATCTTTCCAGGTGACTGATATGCAGCTCTGGCTGAGGACCACGGCTGTAGATAAAGAGCTTCAGCGTCTTCCTAGAGCTGGACTAAATATACGTGCAGCAAGGGTGGGCAGGAAACTGTGCACCTTTGTTCTGATGCAGCCCAGTACACAGGGGCGCTGGGACCATGCACACTAAAGTCAGGGTCTTCTGAAGGGCAATAATTATTTTTTAGTATGTTTGGGGGGTTTTTCTGTTTGGTTTTTTTTTGTGTTTTTGTTTGGTTGGTTTTTTGGTTTTGTTTTTTGTTCGTCTGCTGTTTTTACAAGCTGCTCAGCTTGCAGGATCAGGGATTGAAGACGGGTCCTCGGCAGTGAAAGCGCAGAGTCCTAACCACTGAACCGCCCCGGAATTCCCATGAAGGGTAATAACTGAACAGCCAGTGAGGACTGCTGCTCTGGTTATCTATAGCTGTGCGGCATAAACCACAATAACCGCTGATTGTAATTATCGTGCTTGGTCTGGGATCGATGGAATTCATCTGGATGGTGCTTACTGAGCTCTCATGCAGTTACAGTCAGACAGTGGCTGGGCTGGAGTCCTCTCTAAGACTGCTTCACACCATGGTTGACACTGGCTATCAGCTGAGTCTCGTATAGGGCTGTTGGTAGAACAGCTACATGCAGGCTTCCCATGTGGCCTGGACCTCCTCACAGCATGGTGGCCAGTTCCAAAAGTAAGCTTCACAAAAGAAACCATCAGAAGCTGGACCTTTTCTAAGCCAGCCTTGGAAGTCATGCAGCATCACCACATCTTTTTTTCTTTTTTTTTTTATTGAAGTATATAGTTGATTGACAACGCTGTGCCAATCTCTGCTGTACAGCAAAGTGACTCAGTTATACACATAGAGACACTGTTTTTTTTAATATTCTTTTCCATGTGGCTTATCACACGATATTGAATACAGTTCCCTGTGCTACACATTAGGACCCTGTTGTTTATCCATTCTAAACGTAATAGTTTGCATCTACCAACCCCAAACTCCCAGTCCATTCCTCTCCCTCCCCCCCGCTCCCCCTTGGCAACCACCCGTCTGTTCTCTATGTCCGTGATTCTGTTTCTGTTTTGTAGATAGGTTCATTTGTGCCATATTTTAGATTCCACATGTAAGTGATATCATATGGTATTTGTCTTTTTCTTCCTGACTTACATCACTTAGTATGATAATCTCTAGTTTCATCCATGTTGGTGCAAATGGCATTACTTTGTTCCTTTTTATAGCTGAGTAGTATTCCATTGTATATATGTACCACATCTTCTTTATCCATTCATCTTTCGATGGACATTTAGGTTGTTTCCATGTCTTGGCTATTGTGAATAATGCTGCTATGAATATAGGAGTGCATGTATCTTTTTGAATTATAGTTTTGTCTGGGTATATTCCCAGGAGTGGGATTGCTGGATCATATGGTAATTCTATTTTTAGTTTTCTGAGGAACCTCCATATTGTTTTCCATAGTGTCTGCACCAACTAACATTCCCACCAAATGTGTAGGAGGGTTCCCTTTTCTCCACACCCTCTCCAGCATTTGTTATTTGTAGACTTTTTAATGATGGCCATTCTGACCAGTGTGAGGTGATACCTCGTTGCAGTTTTGATTTGCATTTCTCTAATAATTAGTGATGTTGAGCATCTTTTCATGTGCCTACTGGCCATCTGTATGTCGGAAATGCCTATTAAGGTCTTCTGCCCATTTTTTGATTGGGTCGTTTGTTTTTTTGTTGCTGAATGGTATGAGCTGTTTATGTATTTTGGAGATTAAACCCTTGTCTATCTCATCGTTTGCAAATAATTTCTCCCATTCCATAGGTTGCTATTTTGTGGATTTTTTTTTTAATGATTTCCTTTGCTGCACAAAAGCTTGTAAGTTTGATTAGGTCCCATTCATTTATTTTTGTTTTTATTTCTATTGCCTTGGGAGACTGGCCTAAGAAAACATTGGTACAGTTTATGTCAGAGAATGTTTTGCCTATGCTCTCCTATAGAAGTTTTATAGTGTCATGTCTTATGTTTAAGTTTTTAAGCCATTTTTAGTTTATTTTTGTGCACAGTGTGAGGGTGTGCTCTGACTTCACTGATTCACATGTAGCTGTCCAACTTTCCCAGCACCACTTGCTGAAGAGACCATCTTTTACGCATTTTACATTCTTGCCTCCTTTGTCAAAGATTAATTGACTGTAGGTGTGTGGGTTTATTTCTAGGCTCTCTATTCTGTTCCAGTGACTCATATGCCTGCTTTTGTACCAATACCACACTGTTTTGATTACTGTAGCTTTGTAGTATTGCGTGAAGTCTGGGAGAGTTATGCCTCCTGCTTTGTTTTTTTTCCTCAGGACTGCTCTAAAAATTCTGGGTCTTTTATAAGTTTTTGGATTATTTGTTCTGGTTCTGTAAAAAATGTCATGAGTAACTTGATAGGGATCACATTAAATCTGTAGATTGCTTTGGGTAATATTGCCATTTTAACAATATTAATTCTTCCAATCCAAGAGCATGGGATAGCTTTCCTTTTCTTTGAATCCTCTTTAATTTCCTTTAGAAATGTTTTACAGTTCTCAGTGTATAAGTCTTTCACCTCCTTGGTCAGGTTTATTCCTAGGTATTATTTTTGGGTGAGATTTTAAAAGGTTTTGTTTTTTTACATTCTTTTTCTGATATTTCATTGTTAAGTATAAAGGAATGCAACCAACTTCTGAATGTTAATCTTGTATCCTGCTACTTTGCTGAATTCATTTACTTGGTCTAGTAGTTTTTGTGTGGAGTACTCAGGGTTTTCTATATATAGTATCATGTCATCTGCATATGGTGACAATTTTACCTCTTCCCTTCTGAATACCTCTTATTTCTTTTTCTTGTCTGATTGTTGTGGCTAGGACTTCCAATACTATGTTGAAGAGAAGTGAGAGTGGGGCAGCATCACCACATTTTATCATCAAGGTAGTCACAAAGGCACAAGATAAAGGTGCTACAGACTGAACTGTGTCCCTCCCAAAATCCATATGTTGAAGTCCTAACCCCCAATGATATTTGGAGATGGGGTCTTTGGGAGGTGATTTGGTTTATATGAGGTCATGAAGGTGGAGCCCCCATGGTGGGATTAGTGCCCTTGTAAGAGACGCCAGAGAGCTTGTCCCCTCTCTCTCTCTGGTTCTGCCATGTGAAGATACAGCAAGAAGAGGGCATCTGCAAGCCAGGAAGAAGACCCTAACCAGAACCAAACACACTGGCACCTCGACCTCAGACTTCCAGTCTCCAGAACTGTGAAAATAAATGCTGTTTAAGCTCCTGGTCTATGGTATTTTGTTATAGCAGCCTGAGCAGACTAAGACAAAAGACTCCACCTCTTGTCAGGAAGAGTGTTAAAGGACTTGCAAGCATATTTTAAAAGCACCTAAAATAGAATGGACATAAACAACACCTCTACGATACATCAAGCCTCATGCCGGTGAGTCTAAAGCTGAGAAGTTTCTGGGATTTTATAGATGATCAGCGGTAGAACTATTTTGTAATCCATAGATTTCCTGGAATTGCAGCTCCCAGACCCTTTCTAGCCGAAATGGGAGGAATGGAGGTTGACTTGGTGGTCTCACCAGGAAAGCAACAGAGGAGATTCTCACTTATTTTAAAAATTCCAACACATGTGCTCTGCCTAGCACATGGGAGGTGAAGAATAAACACTTGATGAACGGATGAATTCGGTTCTCAATTATCACCTCAGTCACAGCCTTGAGAGCCCAACTGAAAGGCCCTGGGCTTGAATCATCTCCATCCTATGTCTGGCATTGGTCTGCCTGTTGGGAAACAGAAGACATTAAGTGGGGCTTCCCTGATGGCACAGTGGTTAAGAATCCGCCTCCCAATACAGGGGACATGGGTTCAAGCCCTGGTCCGGGAAGATCCCACATGCCGCAGAGCAACTAAGCCAGCGCACCACAACTACTGAGCCTGCGCTCTAGAGCCCGCGAGCCACAACGACTGAAGCCCGTGTGCCACAACTACTGAAGCCCACAGGCCTAGAGCCCGTGCTCCACAACAAGAGTAGCCCCCGCTCTCTGCGACTAGAGAAAGCCTGCACACAACAACAAAGACCCAGCACAGCCAAAAATTAATTAATTAATTTTTTAAAAAAAGAGAACAGAAAACATTAAGTGTATGAGGTGTCCACCTGCCGCCCAGTGACAGAGATGGGAGCCAGCAGCAGAGGGCTGAGGCTGTTTATAAGTAGTTATTGGTATAGATTTCTGCTCCGAGGAGACAGCGTGGGAATCTGTGAGGGGGATTAGGCTGGGGCTGAGATGCTGGAATTCGTTTCAGATGTGGATGACAAGACACAGTGGGACTGGAACGCAGGCAAACTTTTCAAGGCTGCTACAGCCCTTCAGCTGCTGTGCCCTGGCTCTGTGACCAGACGTCAGATACTCGCTAGAGGTGCCGGCCCTGGGGACTCCTCCCCGGGGCTCCTCCAGCCCTCACAACAAGAGTACAATGTACGTGGAATTTCCACAGGCCACCCTGTTCTTGCGTCCATTAAACTGGTGTCACTTGGGAGGGCAGATGGGAGGACGTCCACGGGGTGGAGGGTGCAACCTCAGCTGTGGCTAGGGCAGCAGGACACAGCGCCCTAATGCTGCCATCAAGGTGTCAGCCAGAGGGATTTGCTAACTGGGTGAAGCATGACAAGGCCACAGGGAAGGTGACCTGAGATGAGGTGAGAGGGGATTCCCAAAGATCAGGAGGATGTCCCCACGAGGACCCCCAAGAGCAAAGAAGCAGCCCAAGTGATGACTGTTTCAAGGGGTTACTATATGCCTGGCAAGAAGCCAAAGCATGGGCCTGTCCAGGGCTGTGGCTTGGCTGTCAGATGTGCCCACACAGCCATTCATTAGACATCATATCCGTCAATCTCCCGGCAGCCTCTGAAGTGATGTCATCCCCACTCTGCATCTGAAGAAACTAAGTGTATTCCTCTCCTGTGCTGCTGTAAGAAACGACCACAAACTGAGCAAGGTGTTCTCTGCCAGCGTGGGCAGGGCCTGCTCCAGCTGAAGGCTTCAAGGAGGACCCTTCCAAGCCTCCGCCTGGCTCTTGGTGGCGCCTATGGTCCTTGGCGTTCCCAGGCTGGTGGACGCACCTCGCCAGGCCCTGCCTGTCTCCCCTAACCCACCCCACCCCACGCCCCGCCTCCTGCCGTGTCTCCTCTGGCTGCATCTCTCCTGACCCCCCTCCTCTTCTCAGAACACCTGCCATTGGGTTAGGGCCCATCTCATCCAGGAGGACCTCACCTTAGCTAACGACATCTGCAAAGACTTAATTTCCAAATAAGAGCACATTCTCAGGCTCCGTTGAACATGGATTTCAACCTAGTGCACTGGGTTTTAAAGAGGTTTAAGGAATTGCCAAGTTTCCACAACCCATAAGAAGGCAGTTGGAACAAGGTTTGAACCCACAGAGCAAAGCCGCTTGCAGGCATCCCAGACGTGCCTTTGCAACAGAGGGGTTTCACCCTGTGAAGCCCCCGAGAAACATTTCCACCGCTGCCCTCACTTTTGGGCCATGAGGTGGAACTGGAAGACAAGTACCGTGCTGTCACTGTGAACCCCTGTGCCCGCACCCCTCAGGGAGCTGAGGGAAATTCTGCCCCAGATGCCTGACCTCCCGACAATGTTCCCAGCTGGCTGAGGGAGACCATACAACCTGACAGCCCTCACCCCACCCTCACCGGATCACTGGGTGTGGATCAGATCCCAAACTCTGCAGGAGGCCACAACCTCAAGAGTCCCACGCAGACTGCCGTGACCCCTGGTGGCCTGGAGGAGGGGCGCTGGAGGGAGAGTCAAAGCCTGGACCGGGGGGAGGAGGATGCTTACAACTCAGGGAGGGACCCCGGAATCCCAGAATCCCAGGGGAGGGCCTGGGTGTTCTTGAGCTGGGTGGGGGACTCTTAGCGATGGGTGGGCCCAGGATAAGAAACAATCCTTTCTTGGTCCAAAGACTCTGCACTGCACCTCAGTACGTCATCAGAAAACAGGAACTCAAAGCAGCACAGGGCTCAAGGGACACCTGCTCGTGCACTGGACACCATGGACCTTCCTTCCCGTGTGAGGGTGGGTTTGAGGGAAGGAATGACAGAGGCCCTCTCGATGACCAAAGCCCCCCTCCATCCCCCGCCAGGCCTCAGGCCACTCCCGGCCCATGCCTTACTGGTGCCACCGTGTGCCTGGTACCTCCACCAAGGCGCCAACCTGCACTGGGCTTCAGTCCCTTCAGTTCCAACAGGGAACAAGGACGACCTGACAGAATCGTAGCCAGGACAATGGGACAGCAACTGACAGTGTCGCCTGCAGCTCCCTTTCCGAAGAAAAGGAGTATTATTGACTTTTTTAATGTTCTAGATAGCCACCAAGCAGGTCAGAAGGGCTGGAGCTGGTTCCGCATGGCAGGACCCAGGGACCGGGCTTGGCTGAGCCAAGTGGGTGTCAGGAGCAGTGACCGGGGCCTCAGAGCCAGCTCAGGGCCCTGCCCGGTCCCCTAGCAGCACTGTGGCCTCAGCAGGATGCGTCCATCCACTGAGCGCCGGGCTGTGGTGGGACCCGGAGGAGAGCACGCCCAGCGCCCAGGCAACCCTGACGTTCCCGGAGTCTCCACGGCCTCCCCAGAATCTGCCTCTCTCCTGGCCCTAGACTGTGCCACCACCTCCCATTTACTATGACCCGTGAAGTGCCGCAACTAAGACCTGACGCAGCCAAATAAATAAATAAATATATTTTTTTAAAAAGCTGAAAGATTTTCCTCTGAATTCAGGAACAAGACAAGGATGCCCACTCTCACTACTTATATTTAACACAGCATTGGAGATCCTAGCCAGAGCAATAAGACAAGAAAAAGAAATAAAAGGCATCCAAATTGGAAGAGTAGAGGTAAAACTGTCATTATTTGCAGATGACATGATACTTTATATAAAAACCCTAAAGTTTCCACCCAAAAACAATTAGAATTAATAAACGAAATCAGCAAAGTTGCAGGGTACAAGACTAATATGCAGAAATTTGCTGCGTTTCTATACAATAACAATGAACTACCAAAAAGAGAAAGTAAAAAAAAAAAAAAATACCAGAAAGAATAAAATACCTAGGAATAAACTTAACCAAGGAGGTGAAAGACCTATACTCTGTAAACTGTCAAACACTGAGGAAGGAAACTGAACGTGATACAAAGAAATGGAAAGATATCCTGTGCTCTTGGAATGGAAAAATTAATATTGTTAAAATTACTACTGTGCACTACACAAAGCTATCTACAGATTTAACTCAGTCCCTACCAAAATATGACATTTTTCACAGAACTAAAATAAATAATCCTAAAATTTATATGAAACCATAAAAGACCCTGAATTTCCAAAGCAATCCTGAGGAAAAAAGAACAAATGATATGACCGATAAGGAGTTAATATCCAACATATAAAAATAGCTCTTACAACTCAACATCAAAAGAAAAAAAACTCAATTAAAAAATGGGGGGTTTCCCTGATGGCGCAGTGGTTGAGAGTCCGCCTGCCGATGCAGGGGACACGGGTTCGTGCCCTGGTCTGGGAAAATCCAATGTGCCACGGAGCGGCTGGGCCCGTGAGCCATGGCCTCTGAGCCTGCACGTCCGGAGCCTGTGCTCCGCAACGGGAGAGGCCACAACAGTGAGAAGCCCGCGTACCGCAAAAAAAAAGGGCAAAAGAACTGAATAGGCATTTTTCCAAAGAGGGAAGGCTAATGGCCAACAGGCACATGAAAAGATGTTCAACATTGCTAACCAACTGCAAATCAAATCCAGCAACATTTAAAAGGGATTATATACAATGATCCAGTGGAATTTGTCACAGCAATGCAAGGTTAGTTTAACATATGAAAATCATTCAATATAACAGATCATATTAATAGAAGGACAAAGTCCACATGATCATCTCAATCAATTCAGAAAAAGCATTAGACAAAATATAACACCCTTTCATGATAAAAAATATCCAACAAACTAGGAATAGATGGTACTTCTTCAACCTGATAACGACCATCTATGAAAAAAACAGTTAATATCACACTTAATGATGAAAGACCAGATGGTTTTCCCCTAAGATCAGGAACAAGACAAAGATGTCTGCTCTCACCACTTCCACTCAACATTGTATTGGAGGTGCTAGGAGGGCAATTAGGAAAGAAAAAGAAATAAAAGTCATAGAGACTGGAAAGGGTAAAATCCCTATTTATAGATAACATAATCTTGTATATAGAAAACCCTAATAAATCCACTAAGAAACTATTAATAAATGAGTTCAACACATGTATTAGTCAGAGTTCTCAAGAGAAACAAGACCAGCTTGGGGGGGAGGGTGCAGAAGAGAGGAGAGGAGGAAGAGAGAGGACAGAACAAAGAGGAGAAAGATTGAGATTTATAAGAAACTGACTCACACGATTATGGGGACTGGCAAGTCCAAAATCTGCAAGACAGGCCAGCAGGGAAGACTTAATGTTTCAGTCTTGAGCCAAGGCAATCTGGAAGCAGAATTCCTCCCCCCTTGAGAAACCTCAGTCTTTTTCTTTCAGGTGTTCAACTGACTCGATGAGGCAGTCCACATGATGGAGGGTAATACACTTTACTCAAAGTCTACTGATTTAAATATTAATAACATCTTAAAAATATCTTCACAGCAACATCCAGACTGGTGTTCGACCAAACAACTGAGTACCAAAACCTAGCCAAGTTGACACAAAAATTTAACCATCATAGCAAGGTTAATATACAAAAGCCCATTTCCATACACTGGCAATGGACATTCCAAAAATGAAATTCAGAAAACAATTCCATTTATAGTAGTACCAAAAAGAATAAAATATTTAAGAATAAATTTTTAAAAGTAGTGCAAGAATCATACACTAAAAATTGTAAAACATTTTTAAAAGATATTAAAGATCTAAATAAGTAGAAAAATCCCCATGTACATGATTAGAAGACTCTAAGATGGCCACACTCCCCAAACTGATCTGCAGATTCAATGTCAACCCTATCAAATTCCTAGCTGGAAATTTTGATAAGCTGATTCTAAATTTATATGAAAACTCAAGGGATCAAAAATTATCCAAAATAAATCTTGAAAAAGAAAAACAAAGTTGGAATAGTTACATTTCCCAATTTCAAAACTTATACTATAAGTTTACAGAAATCAAGAGAGTGTGATACCAGCATAAGGACAGAAATATAAATCAATGGAATAGAATTAAGAGTCAGAAATGAACCTTTACATTTATGGCTGATTTTCAATAAGGGTGCCAAGATAAAATGGGAAACAATAGTCTTTCCAACAAATATTGCTGGGACAACTGGATATTCACATACAAAAGAATGAATTTGGACCCCCTATCTAACACCATACACAAAAATTAACTCTAAATGGATCATAAACATATACGTAAGAACAAAACTATAAAACTCTTAGAAGAAAATGACCCCGGGTTAGGCAACGGTTTCCTAGGTATGCCACCAAAAACGTGTGATGAAAAAAATATATAAATTAGACTTCATCAAAATTAAACCTTTTGTGCCCCAAATGATACCATCAAGAAAGTAAAAAGACAGCTCACAAAAAAAAGGAGAAAATATTTGTAAATCGTGTTATCTAAGAAGGGACTCTGATTCAGAATATATGAAGAACTCTTACAACTCAAGTAAGAGTTGTAAGTAACCCAACCGAAAATGGACAAAGGGTTTGAACAGACAATTCTCCGAAGAATATATACAAGGCCACATGAAATGATGTTTAATATCATTTAGTCTTTAAGGAAATGCAAAACAAAACCACTTCACGCCTCCTAGGACAGCTGGAATCAAAAAAGAGAGATAATAACAAATGTAGATGAAGATGTGGAGAAACTGAAACCCCCGTACACTGCTACTGAGAATATAAAATTGAGCAGCCACTTTGGAAAACGCTGCAACAGTTTCTCAAAGCCTAAACATAAAGTTACCATACAATCCAGGAATTCCACTCCTGGTTATATACCCCAAAGAAATGAAAAGCATATGTCCACACAAAGGCTTGCAGGTGAACGTTCACAGCCGCATTACTGATAACAGAGAAAAGGCAGAAACAACCCAAATTGTCTATAAACTGATGAATGTATGAATCATGTGTGTTAGATCCATACAGGGGAATATTATTTGTCAATGAAAAGGAATAAAAGTATTTATGTGCTACAACGCGGATAAATAAAAAGGAATAGTGTGCTGACATGCTACAACATGGATAAATCTTGAACACATAAAAGAAGGCAGGTGCAAACAACTACCTTATGCATAAGCCCATTTACACTAAATCTACAGAACAGGCAAATCTTCAGAGCCAGAAGAGAGATTAGTGGGTGGGGGGGCGTGGAATTAGGAGTGACTACTAACGGGTAAAAGGTTTCTTTCGGGAGTGACGAAAATGCTCTATAATTAAACTGTGGTAATGGTTGCACAACTCTGTAAATAAACTAAAAACCACTGGATTGTACACTTTACAGGGAGGAATTTATGGTAAGGGAATAATATTTCAATAAAGCTGTTAAAAATTTAAGAGAAAAAAGATTCAGACAAGAAGGAGGAAAGAGAAAAAAAAGTAAAGAGAAGGAAGAAGTTATCTGTGTTGTCTTTCCAAAGTCATAAGGAAAGCTCTAAACACATCCTTGGAATGAGAGAGACCAACCTAAAATCACAAGCGGGGTCACAAGTCCAAATGCCTTAGACATGTGTATCACGACTGTGGAACACCAAGCTTAGGAAACCAGAATATTTCATTAATCTTTTATTTGTTTGTTTATCTTTTATTTATTATACAGGCTGCTAGCAAACCTGTCTGACTTTTACCTTGAAGGGAGACGTTATTATACTAGACAGCAAACAAAACCCTACTCTCTGCTCCACAAGGACATGAGTTCTCTATTTTCCAAGGCTATTCGCCATACAAGTGTTACCGAGCAAAGGCTCGCCGCCTGACACGCACAGGAGCCAATATCCTGGTACTGGCTTTTGAGAAAAGAAAGAACTTTATTGCAAGGTCGACCAGCAAGGAGACAGGAGGCAAGGCTCAAAGCTCTCTCCCAATCCAGGGTTGGGACAAAGGAGTTAGGGGAATTTCAAACTTGGAAGCTGATTGGCTAGTCTTGAATCGGGCCATATAAGCTACTCATGCTGCTGGAAGCCAGATTCTCCCCCCATTGAAGGACTTCTCGCTTCATAAAAGGCTCTGGTGGCAGCATTTTTTTTTTTTTTTTTCGGTTCGCGGGCCTCTCACTGCTGTGGCCTCTCCCATTGCGGAGCACTGGCTCCGGATGCGCAGGCTCAGCGGCCATGGCTCACGGGCCCAGCCGCTCCGCGGCATGTGGGATCCTCCCAGACCGGGGCACGAACCTGTGTCCCCTGCATCGGCAGGCGGACTCTCAACCACTGTGCCACCAGGGAAGCCCGTGGCAGCATTTTTATTCTTTGAGTTCCGTAGACTGAAGGTTCTTGGTTCCAGGATCATGCTGGAGACACGGGTTCCCATCTTGCATATGCACAAGGCTGTCATTCTCTAGTCCCTGGATAAATTCTTATTTGGGTACGTTTTCAGTCTTGTCATCATCCCGACTCTTGCGTCTATGTTCCAGATTATTTACAGTTTTCCAAACATGTGGCTTTCGGAAATGAACACACTACTCCAGGTGTGGCTGACCAGCACAGAGTGAAACAGCCTATCACTTTCCTCTTCCCAACTTCTGGACTTCTATTAATGCAGTCTGAGCTCATTCTAGGGCTTCTGTTTTTTGTGGATTTTTTTGGCAGTCACTTCACAAACTGATGACTCACACTGAGATAACTTTTTAAGAAAGGCACGAAAAATCCAAAAGTCTATTTAATAGGAGATGCTGCAAAACTACATAGTCCACATTCTGCACTTGAGCAAGTGGGTATATGGATCAAGACCAGGACTTTTCCTAACTGCTACTTGTCACGATTCTTCTGAGTCCCGATTTCTGTTCCACAGCTCAGTGTAACATACAAGTGTGAGAACTGTGCCTTCTTTGAGTCATACTGCAGGATTGGCATGAGACATGATGCTTCCTTACAGCACCCTGGAGCAGGTGAGATCAAAGAGGGAGCCAGGACCTGAGACAACCTTTATCAAGACAGTCAGAGGAGTAGACGGAGCCTCTGCAGAGAATGCTGTGCCTGGAGGGGCAAGCGAGGTACGGCCAGCCAAAGGATGCGACCAACGTGGTCTTCAATCTGGCCACTGGTGCTAGGATAGTGAAGACAGTGAAATCCTTTTCTGGGGGGTTACAATGGAAGGGGCTGAGAATCTGATGGGCAAAAAGCCATGGTCCAGGGCAGCTCTCCAAAGGGCTACAATTATTTGGAATGTGCAAAGAAAAGGCTTGGTCCCTGGAAGTAGACCTAGCAAGAACATGACAAGAAGCACAATGGAAACCCAGTCCTAGCAAACAGGGCCTAAGGAGAGCTTCTGCTGGGCAAGGGCATGGGGGCAGGAATAGCACTTCCTGACCTGAGTCCAAGAGTGACAACCTGCTGATGGACCTGCCTGGACAGGACTGGTTTGGAGGCTGGGACGAAAGGGGGTGGTGCTGGGGATGAATCCAGCAGGAGACAGTTGCAAGTAACGGAAAAGGCAGAAACTGGGAAATGAGATATCTGTGCCATCGCTGAAGCCCCCAGTGAAAGCGCAGAAGAGGACTGGGCTAGATAGCGTCCTAACACCCACTTGCAGCCACACCACTCTCATCTTCTTCACAGTGAATTCCCCTTCTATGTAGTTTTCTCCACTTCTTTCTAAAATCTCACTTCATTGAGAGCAATTTCCCCTGTATTTTTTCCTGATGTTACTTGGCCCTTAAATAGGAAGATATGTCTTTACATAATCAGGCATCAGGTATCAGTACTCAGCACTTACACCCTATTGCATTAGCATTTAACCTGCATTTTCCTCTTATCCAAAGGGATAATGTCTTTTTAAAAAATTAGGGGCTTCCCTGGTGGCGCAGTGGTTGAGAATCTGCCTGCCAATGCAGGGGACACGGGTTCGAGCCCTGGTCTGGGAAGATCCCACATGCCGCGGAGCAACTAGGCCCGTGAGCCACAACTACTGAGCCTGCGCGTCTGGAGCCTGTGCTCCGCAACAAGAGAGGCCACGACAGTGAAAAGCCCGCGCACCGCGATGAAGAGTGGCCCCCGCTCACCGCAACTAGAGAAAGCCCTCGCGCAGAAACGAAGACCCAACACAGCCAAAAATAAATAAATAAATAAATAAATTTATATTAAAAAAAATTCTCTTCACAAGGAAAAAAATCTTTAAAAAAAAATTATATGCCTTGCTAAATTTCAGTAGCAACGTTGACCACTTTGCCAATCTCTCAATTTTATAACTGGATCAAAAAAGGAAATGAAGCTACTTCAGTATAGTTTTTAATTGAACCTACTGCCAAATTCTAGTCACCTCTTGCTTGTGGCAAGTATAGACAAGCAACTCATTTGCTAACCTATTCTACAAGACTACAGTCTATAGAATGTAGGATGTACCTTCTTTCCCTTGGAGAAAATGGAAGCACCTCTTCATCTTTGTTCTTCTTACATACTCCAAATACCTGTGATGTGGTGAGTTCAGCTGCTCTGAAGTTCCTTTGGCTCAGACCTATAGAACAAGCAGATAATCTCTCAGTAGAGCTCACCAACCACCAACCATATGTGGTCGGACATATCCAGACCACAGTTGTATTTGATTCACTCAAACAGGTTTTAAAAACTATGAATTAGTTGCCAATGTTGAACATTGAAGACATCACACAAAATCAGGATTCCTGACCTCTCTTGAAAATTTGGAAGCTATGACACCCCTGGGCCCTCATTTCCACATGGTACATCGGGTGTCTTGGGGTAGCACGTGTTTCTAGTTTGCCTCTCCACCTGGCCCACTTGCTCCTCCATATTGGCTTGCTGGCCCCTTCTGGTGTGGCGTTTGTGATCCCTGATTTAGAGTTTCAACATTCACCCTGGACTCGGTTTCCCTCTTCCAGTTACAACCTTCCTATCTGAGGTTAATACTCCCCAGATGAGTACTAAGATGCAAAATTTGAGTTGAGAGCAACGGCAAATACCAACATAGCACCTGCCAGGCACCACAGACACTGCACTATTAGTTCATGTCACACTCAAAACAACCCTGTGTGGAAAGTGCTATCATCCCCACCCGCCCTTACAGGTGGAGACACTGAGGCTCAGAGCTCTTAGTCAACGGCCATGTCTACATCTTCTGCTCAACTAACCCTTACACTCCGGATGTTTTCTGCTCTGAACCTAATATTCAGACTGGTTTTTTTTCTTGACCTCAACGTTTTGGGCTTAGCCTCAGCATATCTGGGGGTTAGGGTGCTAGCCCTCCAGACACTATTCGTCCAGCTCTGTGATACTTCAGTCTCCCTTCTCTCATGTTCTATGTTTGCCCACTTCTAAACTGGAGCTCATCTGAGTATGACTCCCGCCATGTCTTCTTGGCTCAGGAAACAGGAATCTGTTAAACAAATGAAGTCATTGTTTTGGATACACCACTAAGAATGCTTAACAATAAAACTGTCTGATAGAACTGTGTGTAAATGGCCTGGGAAAATGAAGCATGGATGAGCATGGTAATTATTCCTTATGAGTCAGGGAAGTTTTAAATTTACTTTCTGAAGTCAGAGGGTTAGAGGGTCACCACTGCAATCTGGTGAGTAAGTGGTTTCAGCACTTTTCACTTGTCATTGTAAATAAACCTGAAACTGAAGGGAAGTGAAGAAACACGTTTCAGAAGAGCATGGTGTCTTTGACCTGAATTACTAGGGCAGGAACTGCACACAGACTCCTAAAACCTCACCCAGTAAAGCAGGAGAGCATTTAGATTCAAGGACATTCACACAGTCAGTAATTCATCAGGTGTGTATGCCTACTATGTGCCAGAAACTGTGCTAGGTGGGTACCAACAGTTTCATCCAATCGTTAATGTTCTTTTGTGGGCCTACTACGTGCAAGCACCACATTGGGCTCTGGGATGTAGCCCAAACTCTGGAGCTTATGTATTAGCAGAAGAGCCAGACTTTCAACAACCAATTACACAAAGTAGTTAATTATAAGTGCTGCAAAAGGAAAACGCAGTATGCTCCCCAACTTAGGTGTTCCCGAACATCTAGTTCCCGACAACTAGTCTGGGAAGTAAGGAAAACCCCCCTGGTGAGGTAAGTTTGAGCTGAAACCTGCAGGAGTTGGAAGAATAGTGAAGTGAAGTAAGAGAAAAGGGAATAGAAAGTGCGAAGGACCTAAGGAGGGAAGGAGCCCTTGACTTCAAGGGACTGAAAAAGGCCAGTAGCAGCACACGTGGAGCACAAGAGGTGAGAAGAGAGGCACGGAGTGGGACCAGTGACCTGGGCAAAGATCACACCAGCTACAGCTGGTGGACCATGTTAAGAATTTTGAGATTTATCCTAAAAGCCCTGGAAAACCAGTAGAATTTTAAGCAGGATGGTGATAGGATCAAATTAGCATTCCTAAAGTTCAGCATGCCATTATGTGAGGGAAGGTCAGAGGCGGGGAAGAGCAGGTGCTGTGGGTCAGTGATCGGGCTAACTCAGTGGGCAGGCAAGGAGTGCAGGGTTAGGGACTTCCCTGGTGGCTCAGTGGTTAAGAATCCGCCTGCCAATGCAGGAGACACGGGTTTGATCCATGGTCCAGGAAGATCCCACATGCCGTGGAGCAACTCAGCCCACGCGCCACAACTATTGAGCCTGCATTCTAGAGCCCGTGAGCCGCAACTACTGAGCCCATGCACCACAACTACTGAGCCTGCGCTCTAGAGCCCGTGAACCACAACTACTGAGCCTGCGCTCTAGAGCCCAGGAGCCACAACTACTGAGCTCATGCACCACAATGACTGAGCCTGTGCTCTAAAGCCTGAGCTCGGCGACAAGAGAAGCCACTTTAATGAGAAGCCCACACACCGCAATGAAGAGTAGCCCCCGCTCGCTGCAACTAGAGAAAGCCTGCGTACCACAACAAAGACCCAACGCAGCCAAAAATAAATTAATTAATTAATTAATTTAAAAAAAAAAGAAGTGCAGGGTTAGTGCTGAGTTTCTCAGCAGCAGCACCACTGGCATTCTACACTAGATGCTTCTTTGCTGTGGGGCTGTCCTGTGCATTGCAGGATGTTTGGCAGCAACCCCGGCCTCCATCCACTAGATGCCAGTAGCACCCTCCCTTAGTCATGACAATCAAAAATGTCCCAACATTGTCAAATGTCCCTTGGGGAGGAAAGTCACACACAGTTGAGAACCACTGGTTTAGACTAAAGTGGTGACAAGGGAGGTGAAGAAATGTGGAGAGATTCAAGATGTACCTTGGAGCTGAATCAAAAGTAATTAATGATGGATGCATTAAAAAGAATAAAATACATAGGAATAAACCTACCCAAGGGGGTAAAAGACCTGTACTCGGAAAACTACAAGACACTGATGAAAGAAATTAAAGATGACACAAACAGATGGAAAGATTATACTGTGTTCCTGGATTGGAAGAATCAGTGTTGTTAAAATGACCATACTACTCAATGCAATCTATGGATTCAATGCAATCCCTATCAAATTACCAATGGCATTTTTAACAGAACTAGAACAAATCATTCTAAAATTTGTATGGAACCACAAAGGACCCCAAAGAGCCAAAACAGTCTTGAGAAAGAAGAACAGAGCTGAAGGAATCACGTGTCCTGACTTCAGACTATACTATAAAGCTAAAGTAAACAAAACAGTATGGTACTGGCACCAAAAAAAGACACATAGATCAATGGAACAGAATAGAGAGCCCAGAAATAAACCCACACACCTATGTTCAATTAATCTATAACAAAGGCAAGAATATACAATGGAAAAAAGTCTCTTCAACAAGTAGTGCTGGGAAAACTGGACAGCTACATTTAAAAAAAATGAGATTAGAACATTCCCTAACACCATATACAAAAATAAGCTCAAAATGTATTAAAGACCTAAATGTAAGACCTGAAACCTTAAAACGCCTAGAACAGAACGTAGGCAGAAAACTCTTTGATATAAATCGTAGCAATATTTTTTGCATCTGTATCCAAAGGCAAAAGAAATAAAAGCAAAAATAAACAAATGGGACCTAATTAAACTTAAAAGCTTCTGCCCAGCAAAGGAAACCATCAACAAAATGAAAAGCCAACCTATGAAATGGGAGAAAATGTTTGCAAATGATATGACCAACAAGGGGTTAATATCCAACATATATAAACAGTTCATACAACTCAGTATCAATAAAAAAAATAAACAATTAAAAGATGGCAGAAGACCTTAACAGACATTTTTCCAAAGAAGACATACAGATGGCTAACAGGAACATGGAAGGATGCTCAACATCCCTAATTATTAGAGAAATGTAAATCAAAACCTCAATGAGATATCACCTCACACCCATCAGAGTGGCTATCATCAAAAAGAACACAAATAACAAATGTTGGTGAGGATGTGGAGAAAAGAGAATGCTCATTCATTGTTGGTGGGAAAGTAAATTCCAGCCACTGGGGAAAACAGTATGGAGGTCTCTCAAAAAACTTAAAATAGAACTACCATATGACCCAGAAACCCAGAAATTCCACTAGGGTATATATCCAAAAAACCCAAACTACTAATTAGAAATGATATACGCACCCCAATGTTCATAGCAGCATTATTTATAATTGCCAAGATATGAAAGCAACCTAAGTGTCTATCAACAAATGAATGGATGTGGTATATATACCACATCATATATATATATATATATATATATATACACACACATACACACACACACACATATACATACACAACGTACACGTTGCCATCCGCAGCAACTTGTATGGAATTGGAGGGCATTATGTTAAGTAAAATAAGTCCGACAGAGAAAGACAAATACTGTATGATATCACTTATACTGGAATCTAAAAAGTACAAAAAGCTAGTGAATATAACAAAAAAGAAGCAGAGTCACAGATATAGAGAACAAACTAGTGGTTAACAGTAGGGGGAGGGAAGGGGGAAGGGGTAATATAGGAGTAGGGGATTAAGAGATACAGATTATTATGTATAAAATAAGCTTCAAGGATATACTGAACCACACGGGCAATATAGCCAATATTTTATAATAACTATTAATAGAGTGTAAACTTTAAAAATTGTACACCTGTAACTTACATAATATTGTACATCAACTATACTTCAATAAAAATAATAAATAATGATAAAAAAGTAAGAACTAGAAAAAACGAAATTAATGATGGGTTTGAAAATGGACAGAGCACGGGGTGAGGGATGACTCTAACTTAAGCTACCAGTGGACGGCACGGCACCCACTGATAGAAAATATGCAGACCAGGTTTGAAGGAAAAGAGAAAGGGTTCCATTTGGGGTATGTGGAATGTACAGTGCCTCTTAAGACCTGCAAGGAATGCAAAGAAAAACAAACAAACAAAAAGTGCCTGTCTTCCAGGAGTTTAGAATCTAGAGAGACTGACAAACACGTTAATGAGTGCAGTGCACCGGGTCAAACACTGTGTTAGCTGTGCTCACGTGAGTGGCCGGGAGTGAGGCACACACAGACGCAACCAGATGTAACTGGAGAGGGAGGCCAAGGGTGGCTTCTTAAAGAAAAGAACCTCAGGGTGGCTTTTTTTTTTTTTTTTTTTTGCGGTATGCGGGCCTCTCACCGTTGTGGCCTCTCCCGCTGCGGAGCACAGGCTCCAGACGCGCAGGCGGAGCGGCATATGGGATCTTCCCAAACCGGGGCACGAACCCGTGACCTCTGCATCGGCAGGCGGACTCTCAACCACTGCGCCACCAGGGAAGGGAAGCCCCTCAGGGTGGCTTTTAAAGGCTGGGCTTAAAGAAACTGCTTAGAGACAGAGAAGGGAAGAGGAAAGCAAATGCGAACAATCTGTGCAGCAGCGAGCAGCCTAATGAACCCAGACAAGGTGCAGAGCAGCTGAAACGAGGGCCTCTGCTAAGACAGTGAAACTTATACGGGGTGAGTCTGAGGGGTCTCCTGAGGTCCATTCCTCAAGACTTCAGACCGACTGGCCGTAGGGGCGAGAGGATGGGCTGCTCAAGCATGACCTCCAGCTGGCGCAGCGGGTAACACCACCAGGACATGTGCAACATGGGACCACTCCCCTTGACAGAGACTTCAGGGTGAGAACTAGATTTCGTGGGAGATATTTGTGTGAGTTTAGGAAAGGAGAGTTTGAGGTGTGGGAGGGAGACAGGCAAGCGGCAGCAGCCTCTAGCGCACTGACCCCAGGCTTCTAGACCCCTGGCCTGTTTCAGAGCGAAATCGGGCCCCAGCAGTGGTCCTTCCAACAATCGTCCTCCCCCACCACTCCCCACGCCTCCCCCCGGGTTCTGAGCCGGGTGCTGCCTACATCTCACCATGTCCACCGCCGCCCTGGTACACCTCGGACTTCCAGTCTCCATGTGTAAGCAGCCAGGGTCCGGGCGGGGAGGCGGAGGCTCTGCGCGACGCCGAAACTGGTAGCAGGGTCGCTTCCGGCGCCAGCGCCGGGGCCTCCCCTGGAACCACTTCCGGCCGGCGCCGCGGAGCGGGGCTGCACCCGGAGGGATGCTGGGCCTCTACCTCGCCGCTCACGCAGCCCGCCCAGGCCTCGTCTTCCGTGAACATTTAGTACAGGTTTCCGGCACTTCCGCTGAGCTGAACTGCAAGCTCCGCGGCGCCGACCCCGTTCCGTGAGGCTCTGGGAACTCCTTACGCTGCAGACATTGCTCAGGGCGTTTCAAGGGATAAAATAAATTGGTAAAATGCGGCAAGCTGGCAACGTGTATGAAATGGAAATGAAAATAGGTCAATTTGAAAACTTATTTTAAAAATTTCTAAGAAGAAAAATGCTTCCCCCATTATGAACCAAGACTGTACCTCATCCCTTTTCATCAATCCAAAAAATACCGCTATGGCTCGTCCACTGTCTCTTCTGGCACTTGGTCACAACTGAATTGAAAAGTGAAAAAACTAAAACGTTGTGCATGGGTAGGGTTGCCAGGTAAGATACAGAACATTCAGTTAAATTTAAATATCAGATAAATAGCCAAGTTTTTAGTATACTTATGTCCCAAATATTGCATAAGACACACACTAAAAAAAACAAAAATAGGCATCGTCTATATAAAATTGAAATTCAGCTGGGCACCCTGTATTCTTATTACTAAATCTGACAGCTGTACTGTGGAGCGGTCTGAAATTGGACCTTCAGCCTCCTAAAAGAGGTATTTAAATGTGTTTATTCACTTGTCAGTAGGTCCCTCCTTGTTCCAGAAAGGATGGGACGTGCCTGAATAAAGTTGTGTCCTTCTAGGTGACTCTGTTGCCAGCTGTGGTCACTTACTCTTTATACTGAAGAGAAGGTCCTCCTCAGACGGCAGAGCAGGTCCCCCCCGGGGCAGTCAGAGACCCAGGCAGGTTCTGAGAGACCCTGACACCCTCCCTCAGTGCCTCCTGACTAACCTCTCGGCTCAGGGCATCTATTTTCCCATGTAAAGCCGGCATTGAACCTACAGCAAACGTGATGAGAATCAAGGAGGTCTGTGTGCTGGTGCCACCTTCCTCTTCACCCCCTACTCTTTCATCCTGGGGGAAAGCAGAGCCTCTCACTCCCCACACAGTGCTCCGGTTCATTCTGTTCCCTAAGGATGGGTTCCCAGCGAGTCAAGAGGAGTGTCCTTCAAGTGCCAGGGGTTCTTTCAGACCTGTTAGGTGTGCCATGGAACCAGCATTCTGAGCTGATTCTGTTTGGGTCAGAAGCGAAACCAGGGAGAGGGACACTCAGGCAGTGGCATCTTCTTAAGAGTTATGTGTCATGGTGACAGACACAAAGACCGTGAGGAAGACTGGAGAAGTCTGAAAACACCTGAGAGAGAGAGAGAGAGAGAGACCAGGAGTGGTGCTGTTTTAATGTCCTCGCTCTCCCAACCAGGCTGACCCTACCCCCAGGCTTAGCCTTTTCAAAACTAAGAAACTGGTTGAAACTCTGTGGTCAGAAGTGCCTTCGAAAAGCTACCTTTTCAGGCCTCAACTCTGTCTGGTTTTGCTGGGAAGGGAGAGAGGCAGGGACGTGGACAGCAAGGCTGGCTGTCCCAAGGAAGAACAGGCACGGGCTGGTCTTCAGAGGCACACACCCACAGGGCCTGGTCTGAACTCCAGCCTAGAGCTCCATGGCAAGTCGCAGCTCCTAGGATGTCATCTTTAGTCACTCGTTAGAAAAGTCTGAACAAATACACAAGTCACATGCCTGGCCTCCTCCAGATGATGGCTCAGAGCTCTTCAAGGCCATTATCACATGAATACTTTTTAAGATTCACGACAGTCATATTTGATAAGTGGGTGTAAATATTCCTTTTTATAAGAGAGACATGGGGGCACTAAGTTTACTTAAGATCAGGCCAGAGAATAGTAATAAGACTCCTACATAAAAATGATTTTTTTCTTTTTTAAAAATATTATTTAAAAGGTTAAACATATACAAAGTAGAGAGAATAATATAGTGAACACCCATGGACCCATTGCTCAACTACAACAATTATCAATTCATGGCCCATCTTATTTCAACATCCACTTTCCCCTCTCTCATATTATTTTAAAGCAAATCCTAATTATTTCATCTAGAAATGTTTAGTATGACTCTCTGAATGATCAGAATTCTTTTTTAAGCATAGCCACATTACCAATCTCATACCTAAGAAAGAGTTAATTTTCCAGTAGCATCAAATATCCAGTCAACGTTTAAATGTCCATTGATCTCATAAAGGTCATAAATCTGTTTTTGGTTTATTTGAATTAATAGGATCCAAATAAGGTCTACACACTCGGATTGGTCTACATATCTCTTAAATCTGTAACTTCCCCTTCTACATTATTTTTTTCCCTGCAATTTGCTTGTTGAAGAAACCAAGTCATTTGTCCCGTAGAGTTTACCATAGTATGGATTTTTCTGATTGAATCCTGAGATGTCATTGAACCTATTTCTCTGCCTCTGTGTTTCCTACAAACTGGTAATGGGGGCTTGACCCACCTTTTTTTGGAAAACTTCTTCACAGGTGGTGCTGTCTACTTCCAGGAGGTTATCTCTCTTTCTCCATCTCTTTTTCTGTCTCTCTCTCTCTCTGAAGTTATCTGCCATTTACTATTTAAATATTCAAAGCCTAGTTCTTTTCATTCATCACTGGTTGTGAAAAGGTGACATTCTGATTCAGTCTTTCCTTCTTTTATCTGTTAGCTAAACTACATCCACAGAAAGAAACCACCCTCTTCTACTATTGGTTACCCACGGGTATAGTTCATAGAGGAAAAGTAGGTCAACTGTTTGATTTCTTCCCTTATGTATCATTTTCAATGTACCACTTTTCAAAATAATGAGGTGATTCACTAGCAGTCTGCAGCTGTAATCAGCGAAGTTTCTTTTGTGTTTGTGTCATGATGATCACAAATTAAGATATTGATAGATCATGAAATCAGAAGGTAATAGAAGATTTGAAAAATAATTAACAAGCTTACGTCCATAATTGCAGAAAATATATTTTTAATTGAAATATAATTCACAGACATAAAATCCACCCTTATAAAGCATAAATTTAGTAGCTTTTAGTATATTCGCAAAATCTTGCAAACATCACCATTATTTAATTCCAGAGCATTTTTATAACCTCTCCCAAAACACCCTATAATCACTAGTGGTCATTATCTACTCCTCCCTCCACCCAGCCCCCGGCAACTCCTAATCTACTTTCTGTCTCTATGTATCTGCCCGAAGATATATTCTTTACAATCACATTTGTAACGTTTAAGAAAAATTACTGTATGAAGAGTCAGAAAGCAAGTCTCAAGGAATGTCAAAGGACTGATAATATTCTTTGACTACTGTGCAAATAAATTAGAAATAAATAACGAAAAGATACCACATAACTGGAAGATCAACAACACGCTTATTTGACTCAGGGGTCAAAGAGTCAATAAATCATGTCAATATCTACAGTACCTAGGAAATTACTTCCTCTATTTAAACTATTCCAACTATTTAAACCTAAATTGAAAAGTATTAGATATCAACTTAAAGGTATGGAGAATTTTTCAAAATCGTTTTATGGAAGCGTGAAAGAAAGAAGGAGGTTAGAAAGGCAGGAAGTTCGCTGGTTTAAAGACCACTTAAGGTGCCTGCCAACGGGGGTGGAGCCCTGCTGAGTGAGGTGGTGCTGACCTGGTGGGCGGGGTCATCACCGAGAGGTGATGGGCCATTCCTGGCAGTTCAGAACAGACAACAGATGTGCTCTGACTACAGGAAACATCCCTTTAAGCCAGGCACTGCTCTGCCGGAAGTGAGAGTGCTTACTAAATTGGTCACTGGAGCATAGGTGCTTCCCCAGTATCTCCGTCACTTGAAATCCCCTGCAGTAAGGACATACATCCCCATAGCTTCTTCCGGTTACCACCCAGACAATTGCCAGTCACTTCTTCACAGGTTGTACGGTGAATGAGAATCCCTCTCAAAAGTGAACTACTTCCGCTTTGCTGCACACCTGAAACTAACACAACATTGTTAATCAACTATACTCCAATATAAAATAAAAATTTTTTAAAAGTCCAACTTCCAACAATCCTATATTTCTAATTTCATGCTAACTCATCACTCCAGTAGCTCCATAAATGTGCCACGAAACTTGCATTTTCACTTGCATTTCAAGTGGCCCTGGCATGCACCTGGTGGGCACATACAGCAACATCACTTGAGTGCCTTTTGTCAACCACCATGGATCAAAGCCACTCAGATGAACACACAGCAGTGGCGGGAAGCAGGACCACAGCAGTGGAATGAACAAATTGGTCAGCACTTGGGAAGATGAGGAAACAACACAGGGACCCGCACTGGCCATGGGGGCACATCTGACTCCGTGCCATCACATAGCGGCTAATGTGATATGAGGATTGTGTTAACTGTACTCTTCAGAATTCTAAAATAAAAAATACTTCTGAGGGAAACCGAGCCATGGTGCCTCAGCCCGCACGCGGTCGCTGAGTGGGCCTGATGAGACGGCGCGGCCTGGAGACTCAGCTGCAGCGCTCAGGCATCAGGGTTTCACCGAGCCCAGCAGTGGTATGGACTAGAGGGAGGCCTGGGGTTCCAGTAGTTACTGGTTTTGTTACCAAGAAGAGGAAGGTCCATTCCTCTTTGCTCTGTTGTCCTTTCTTAGACCTGCGGCCGAAGGAAAAAATGTAACTTGTGGAACTTGAAAGTTGCTTGAAAATTCAATATAAAATCGTAGTTAGTGAGGTTTCCTTCATCCAAAACCATCTTGCTAAAGCACATATCAGGGGACGGTCAGTGACTGAAGCCAGGGTATAAGGGTTCACAGATGGACAGCTAGGAAGCGGTTGGCTAGGGGCCCAACAGGACATCTGTTAGCCAAGAAAGTCAGACCTGAGAATAAAATATTTTAAAATATTATTTTCCTCTGGACTAGACTTACAAAGCATAACACAAGATGAAGAGGAAATGTTTCCAAGAGAAACAACCTGGAGTAGAGGGAGGCCTCGTTATCTTTGTACTCTTAGTAAGTCACCAAGCATGGAGTTCATAGAGGAGAATTCCTGATCCCCCCAGATCACAGAGAATGTCGCGTGATGTTAATTTTCATTATTTTATGCTAACTGTGCTACATAACGTTTCAGTGTAAGTCTAAAAGTGCTGGCTAGAGTAGGCCGAGCCAGCAAGCAGATGCCCTCTGGGAGGACTCGTGCAAGAAGTCTGCTCCCGGCCACTACCCTCTCCTCCGTTACTGCTCTCCTGCGGTTCCCTCCAGGGTAACGTGCATATAGGCATTTACGAAGGAAAGCTGTCATGTGGCATTGCACACAGACTTCAGGGTAAAATCATAGATGTTTTAAATAAATTACAGCTACACATTTTCTTAATCAACCCAGGTTCTAAGCATTAATCATATAGATGTTCCAATTAAGGCCCATCTACTTTCTTTCTTGAATAAGATAGCTGTTGTTTTAAAAATACATGTAATAGGGCTTCCCTGGTGGCGTAGGGGTTGGGAGCCCGCCTGCCGATGCAGGGGACACAGGTTCGTGCCCCGGTCCGGGAGGATCCCACATGCCGCGGAGCGACTGGGCCCTTGAGCCATGGCTGCTGAGCCTGAGCATCCGGAGCCTGTGCTCCGCAACGGGAGAGGCCACAGCAGTGAGAGGCCCGTGTAACGCAAAAAAAAAAAAAAAAAAAAAAAAAAATATAATAATAATAATAAATGCTAATCATCAAAAGTTTAAAAAATTAAGAATTCTAGTGTATCGAAATCCTACCACCATTGATTACTGTAATATAACACATATACACATACGTGCGCACACACACATATACACACACGCTGAAATCTTGGCATTCACGAGTTAATCATTTGCAGTTTTAGTGATTCACGAGTAACTCCAAGTTCAACAATGTACGAAAGTCACTTCGGTGTGTGAGAGCATGTCACTTTGGTGTTATCACTAAGCTAACGAGCTATCTTGCTGAAGTTCCTGCCTCGACTACCTGGATCTCTGGATGTCATAAATTAATGCATAAGAGAACCCGAATTCAATCCATGTGAGTACATTTATTTGAAAACCCTACTGATATCAATAGAGACGCATTCACACTAAGTGTATAAAGGAAGAGGGTGGGATTAATAAGCAGCAGCCTCATTGACATACATGGAAAGAAAGGGACACACGTGTGGAACTCACAGGGAGTGGAGAAGAAAATTGGGAAACCAGAAACCATGGCTACTCTCTCTGCCCTGTCTTAGGGATTTACTTGCTTCTAGTTGGTTCTTTCTGTGCCTCTGTGTTCCCCTCCCCAGTTTTCTCTGCTTCCTCCTCTTGCAAATGCCTAAAAATGGCCACCTCACCCCCCAAGGATAACTGAATCTGTCTTATGATGCAGAGAAACTGTCACATTTTCAGTGTCTCAATTTCAGCATCCCTGGAGTGGAATCAGAATGGCACAGTTCATCTTTGACTGCCAGGCCAAGGCGTGCTAGTCCTTTGGAAGGACTGTGTTTTTTTTTTTTTTTTTTTTTGCTTTGAAACCATGTTTATATAATTCAGTAAAAGATAAAAAGCGGATGCATTCATCCATCAGTGTACTTATTTAACTGAGTGATTTCAATCTAGTGTGAATATGCTAAACTATTACTTCTCTTGGACATTTACAGTTTAACTAATTTATTTAGTGTAAGTATAGATTAAAAAGTTTTATGTAAAGACATCTCAAGCATCAGTAACTTTTCCTGCAGATTGGGCAGAAGTGGTGGGTTGAGTAAGATAAAATTCAAACTCTGGCCTTAGAAGTGATCTGACATTGTCCTTGTACATGGCTGGATCCAGAGAGTCTATTTCAAATCTCTCTTGTGGGAGATGGAGCTGGTCTAGTCAGACGCTGGAGGCTTATTCCCACAGGTATTTAGAGGCTCAGGGGAACCAGGACTCTTCCCTGTCTTCCAGGCAGAGGGCAATTCAGCAAGTTTACATCTTCTATAGAAGGATGGTCTCCTTGAGTCCAATACCTATCCTGATCTCGTCAGCTGTCCTCCCTCTCATGAATGGCAGTCTCCCTTGGAAGGGGCCATGGACATCTTTGGCGTACAGATGCTCAGACCACCAGAACTTAGCACTTAGTCTTTAATGTGACAGTGTGATCTCCTTCCTTTGTAGCTGTAAAACAGATGAAACTTTATTTGGGTCTTTGCAGTCGATTTTGTATTCAGGGAATGATTTATCTTCCCAAATATGAATTCTGACAATAATCTCTGAAAAATTAATGTTTGGCCTTGGGAGATTGGGTATATGGTGTGTGTGTATATGGTGTGTGTGTGTGTGTGTGTGTGTGTGTGTGTGTGTGTGTGTTTAAGCAAATCATCTTCTGTTGGAAGACTGGGAATAACGGAAAGGGTTTTACTCTAATGGGAAAACCTTCAAGGTCTTTGACTAAAGTGCTGAAGCCCAGGTGCTTTAGCAATGTTTTACTGACAGCTCCTCCTCTGCAACTTGATATTGGTAGAGTTTGATTAAATCAGACTTTAGGAAGCATGCTAAAGTGGTTATTATACAATAAGAATGTACCAGTGGGATAGGAATGTACCGGTGGGTGAGGAAATAAATCCAACACCCAGAGTAGGTCACTTGGTCTGAGTTCCCCAAAATGCAGTTTCATAGGTGCAGCTAGTTTATTTGGAAAGAGGATCTCAGGAAGCAGATGCAAGAGAGTGGGCAGAGGCAGGGAAGGGAGAAAAGTCAGCAGAGGCTGTATTTTGAGCTGTACTTGTTGTAGGCGAGTGGAGCTTCATCCACCTGGGAGCCTCTGAAGAGCCTGGGGGAAAATGCCTCAGAAAGGCCTCACAGGAAGATGGGAACATCTGTCCACAGGTTTCCACCTTCCTGAGGCTTGGGTTGCCCCCAGGGGCATTAGCTCCACTGCTTCTGGGCAGGGGCTGAGCGTCCTCCTAGGCCTTCACAGCAAGCCCTGAGGCAGGGCGACTGAGAGCCACTGCTGGTTGTAACCTGGAGAGCCCAAGGCCTGCGGTGAGGGCTCCAAAAGCAATGGCTGGAACTGGGGATGGAGTTTCTCTAGAAGGTGGTGGAAGTTCCCACTGTAGAGGCGCCTGCAGGGAAGCTGAGTTCTCAGGACAGGGAGCTAGTCTGGGACCTGGGAAGTATCCTGAGAGCATCTCCCATGGAAAGTTTACCTATTACTTTGTTTTCTTTGTGTTCCCAAGAACTGTGGGACTAGTTGTATTTCCCAGAAGTGCTCAACCTTTCAATATTCTCTAGCTAGCATCAAACATCTGCATACAGTTGCCTAACTCCATCTGCGGTTAGTGTTTTGCCAGGTTTTCATTAACCATATGTATATATCTATCTGTATGTGTATATAAGTATGTAAATAAAACTTCTGGATGATTTGAAAGTAAGTTGCAGATGTTACGTCACTTCACTCCTAAATACTTCAGCATTCTTAAGAGCGGCATTCTCCTGCATGACCACAATACCATTCTCATAGCTACAGAGATAATTCAATAATGTCATCTAAGAGAGAACTCATTTTCAGATTCCCCAACTGTCTCCAAGATGTCATCTAAAGTACTGACCCACCCCAGATCCAATCTGGTTCACACACCGAAGCCGTTAAATGTTAGTTTCTTTTAGTCTAAAACTTACCCCTTGCCTTTTCTTCCTTTTCATGATAATTGACTGTTTTTTTAAGAATCTGGGCCAGATTCTTAAATTAACCACATTCTGCATTTGTCTGATGGTTTCCTTGTGATGAGATTCAAGCCAAATTCTTTTGGTAAGAGTATAAATAGAAGATATTGAATATTTCTTATTGTATGTACCACCTCAGGAATTCCAAAATGTCAGGTTTTCTCACTGTTGGTGCTGTTAAATTAGATCACTTCGATAAGGAACCAACCAGTCTCTCAATTCTAAAACCACATCTTCCCCCATCTAATTAGTAATTAACCTATGTAATCTGTAAGTAATCTGTGGGATGAGGGTTTTTGCGTATAACATCCCGTTCCCACAACATTTTATCTCATCGTTTTATCATCTATCTAATGATCACTGATGAATCAGCAATTAATGATCACTTAGGGGTGCTGTTTAAAATTCTATCATTCTTTCTAAAATTATTCGCCGGCATTTGTAAATAAGAACTTGCCTTCTTCTGCCTTTTCTTTCTTTTTGCTTTTGAATTTTATATGGACTCATGCAATTTTTTACTGTTATGACTTATTATTGTCATTATTCTTTTTGACGAACTGACCCATTTTGGGGCAGTGGGAGCCTCTTCCAGACCATGTGTTTGTTGGTTTTTTGGTTTTTTTGGTAAGTGTTATTGAGGTATACAATAAATATAGAAAAGCAAATCCTGTGTCCTTTGACCCTGTTTATCCTTCACTGAATTCTTCCTTGATTTCTGGTAAAACAAGATGATATCCCAGGCTCACCTCAGACTCCCCCGGTCCCAGGCCTAGCTTCAGATATTTCTTCAAGGAGTCCTGGTTCCTTTTTGTAAGAAATGGGATTTAGAAAACAAACTCTTGCAACTAGAGATTATCAGACTCAGTGAAGTAAGTCAGAAAGAGAAAGACAAATACCATACTATATCACTTAATGTGGAATCTAAAATATAACTCAAATGAACCTATCTATGAAACAGAAACAGAATCACGGATATAGAGAACAGACTGGCGGTTGCCAAGGGGAAGGGATGGCGTGGGAGGTTGGGATTAGCAGATGCAAGCTTTTATATACAGAATGGATAAACAACAAGGTCCTACTCTACAGCACAGAGAACTATATTCAATATCCTATGATAAACCATAATGGAAAAAACTGTTTTAAAAATAATGTATATATTGTATAACTGAATCACTTTGCTGTACAGCAGTAATTAACACAATATTGTAAATTAACTATACTTCAATAAAAAAAAAAACAAGATCTGATGTTTGTTGCTTTAGATCATTTTGGTATACAGACCCCCCCCAAAAAAGATAGTATTTTTAAATGTTGATAAGGGCTACAGAGAAAAAAATAAACAGGGAGGAGAAGGCAAAGATAGCAATTTCAAAAGGGAACAAAGGAATTAGGACATTAAGAAAAAATGGAAGAGTAGAGCATAAAGGGAGGTGCGCTCCCTCCCACACCCACCCTCCAGCCGTTGAAGGCGACCAGCAGATGGGCAGGAAGAGGCTGGAGAAGTGAGGACAGCTGAGAGGATGGCTCAGGCACAGACTCAAGACTGAGCACCCCACCCCACCCCCGCTTCTCGGCACGCCAGCCACGCCAGGACGTCAGGAGGAGCGATGAGTGGTGGTTGGGGGGCAAGCTGGCGGTTGGGTTACAGAATCATGGCCATTTTTTTAAGTAATTAATTTTTTATTGGGGTATAGTTGATTTACAGTGTTGTGGTAGTTTCTGCTGTACAGCAAAGCGAGTCAGTTATACAAACACCAATCTCCACTCTTGTTTAGATTCTATTCCCATATACGCCATCACAGAGTATTGAGTCGAGTTCCCTGTGCTATATGGTAGGTTCTTATTAGTTATCTATTTTATATATAGTAGTGTGTACAAGTCAGTCCCAATCTCCCAATTTATCCCTCACCCCCTGGTAACCATGAGTTTGTTTTCTACATCTGTAACTCTATTTCTGGTTTGTAGATAAGTTCACTTGTACCTTTTTTTTTTTTTTGCGGTACGCGGACCTGTCACTGCTGTGGCCTCTCCTGTTGCGGAGCACAGGCTCCGGACGCGCAGGCTCAGCGGCCATGGCTCACGGGCGCAGCCGCTCAGCGGCATGTGGGATCTTCCCTGACCGGGGCATGAACCCGTGTCCCCTGCATCAGCAGGCGGACTCTCAACCACTGTGCCACCAGGGAAGCCCCTGTACCCTTTTTTTAGATTCCACATATAAGTGATAACATATGGTATTTGTCTTTCTCTGACTTACTTCACTTAGTATGATAATGTGTAGGTCCATCGATGTTGCTGCAAATGGCACTATTTCATTCTTCTTTATGGCTGAGTAATGTTCTGTTGTATATATGTACCACATCTTTTTTATCCATTACTCTGTCAATGGACATTTAGGTTGCTTCCATATCCTGACTATTGTAAATGGTGCTTCAGTGAACACTGTGGTGAATGTATCCTTTCAAATTACGGTTTTCTCAGGATATAGGCCCAGGGGTGCAATTGCTGGATGATATGATAGCTCTATTTTTAGTTTTCTAAGGAATCTCTATACTGTTCTCCATAGTTGCTGCACCAATTTACATTCCCACCAACAGTGGAGGAGGGTTCCCTTTTCTCCACACCCTCTTCAGCATTTATTGTTTGTAGACTTCTCCGATGGTGGCCATTCTAACTGGTATAAGGTGATACCTCACTGTAGTTTTGATTTGCATTTCTCTAATAATTAGTGATGCTGAGCATCTTTTCATATGCCTCTTGACCATCTCTATGGCTTCTTTGGAGAAATGTCTATTTAGGTCTTCCACCCTTTTTTTGTTTGGGTTGTTTGTTTTTTTTGAAATTGAGCTGCATGAGCTGTTTGTATATTTTGGGGATTAATCCCTTGTCGGTCACTTCATTTGCAAATATTTTCTCCCATTCTGTGGGTTTTCTTTTTGTTTTGTTGATGGTTTCCTTGCTGTGCAAAAGCTTTGAAGTTTAATTAGGTCCCATTTGTTTATTTTTGTTTCTATTTTCATTACTCTAGGAGGTGGATTGAAAAAGTTCTTGCTGTGGGCTTCCCTGGTGGCACAGTGGTTAAGAATCTGCCTGCCAATGCAGGGGACACGGGTTCAAGCCCTGGTCCGGGAAGATCCCACATGCCGCGGAGCAGCTAAGCCCGTGAGCCACAACTACTGAGCCTGTGCTCTAGAGCCCGCAAGCCACAACTACTGAGTCTGCATGCCACAACTACTGAAGCCCGCACACCTAGAGCCCATGCTCCAAAACAAGAGAAGCCACCGCAGTGAGAAGCGTGTGCACCACAACGGAGAGTAGCCCCTGCTCGCTGCAACTGGAGAAAACCCAACGCAGCCAAAAAAAATAAAATAAATAAAATTTTTTTAAAAAGCCTTATTAAAAAAATTTTTTTAAAAAGCAAGGACTCTTTAAAAAAAAAAAGAAAAGAAAAGGATCTTGCTGCAATTTATGTCAAAAAGTGTTCTGCCTATGTTTTCCTCTAGTAGTTTTATAGTATCCGGCCTTACATTTAGGTCTTTAATCCATTTTGAGTTTATTTTTGTGTATGGTGTTAGAGAATGTTCTAATTTCATTCTTTTATGTGTAGCTCTCCAGTTTTCCCAGCACCACTTGTTGAAGACACTGTCTTTTCTCCATTGTATATCCTTGCCTCCTTTGTCATAAATTAAGTGACCATAGGTATGTGGGTTTATCTCTGGACATTCTATCCTGTTCCATTGATCTATATTTCTGTTTTTGTGCCAGTACCATACTGGTTTGATGACTAGCTTTGTAGTATAGTCTGAAGTCAGGGAGCCTGATCCCTCCAGCTCCGTTTTTCTTTCTCAAGGCTGCTTTGACTATTGGGGGTCTTTTATGTCTCCATACAAATTGTAAAATTTTTTGTTCTAATTCTGTGAAAAATGCTATTGGTAATTTGATAGGGATTGCACTGAATCTGTAGATTACTTTGGGTTGTATAGTCATTTTGACGATATTGATTCTTCTGATCCAAGAACATGGTGTATCTCTCCATCTGTTTGCATCATCTTTGATTTCTTTCATCAGTATCTTATAATTTTATGAGTATAGGTCTTTTGCCTCCTTAGGTAGGTTTATTCTTAGGTATTTTATTCTTTTCGATATGATGGTAAATGGGATTGTTTCCTTAATTTTTTTTTTTTTTTTTTGCGGTACTCGGGCCTCTCACTGTTGTGGCCTCTCCCGTTGCGGAGCACAGGCTCCGGACGCGCAGGCTCAGTGGCCATGGCTCACAGGCCCAGCCGCTCCGCGGCATGTGGGATCCTCCCAGACCTGGGCACAAACCCGCGTCCCCTGCATCAGCAGATGGGCTCTCAACCACTGCGCCACCAAGGAAGCCCTGTTTCCTTAATTTGTCTTTCTGATCTTTTGCTGTCATGGCCATTTTGAAGACAGACAATCATTTTGCATTCAGTCATTCATCCAGAATGTAGGTCAATTGTTCACCAATATTTTATACCAAGTGGAGAAGGCTTTTGGTGTAGCTACTTATTTCACTTTGAAAATGTTACACTCTTTAATCATTTTTTGAGGAAAAATTTTAGGAATAAAGTTAATTTCAGGTTTTCTTGAAATTTCCTGGGTCATTGCTTCTGTGAACAGGAGTCAGTTATGGACTAAGTCACCCCATTTCAAATCCTCATAAGGAATCTACCCATTAATTTGACTGAGAAATCCAAGACCTAGAGCTATGGTCTCCTGATAGATCATATAATTTCCTCTGATGAAAACTAGGATGGTTTTACATTTAATTCACACCACAATGATTTTATTCAGTTGTTTACCTGCCCCCTTGAATGCCTAACTCATTAAGTTTGAGCTTTTCCTTGTTTTAAATGTGTCTAATTTTCCTCCTAATATTGCTTTAGCTACATTTCACAACATTTTATATGTGGTATTTTCATTACCATTCAATTCAAACTATTTTCTAATTTTCATTATGAATCTAGACCTATGAGATTTTGAGGCTATCTTTCCATTATTGATTTTTTTATTCTTTTCATTGTGGTCAGGTAATGAAATCTGTTTTATTCCGATTCTTTGAAATCTCTTTAGCCTTGTGTTTGGAGATATATATACATACATATGTACGTACATATATATATGGAGAGAGAGAGAGTGAATAAACATAGAATATATATATATAATCTTCTATGTCAGTTTACTTCCTGGTCGCTTTACACTAAGAGTGGAGGACTGGAAGTCCAGCTTTGTGGGAAAGAATCTGACACGTGGTCAGGCTCTGGGCTATCTTTTCCATGATGTGACTGAGGTTGTTTGGTGTGTGGCTCTGCTCATGCCCCTTTCTTTCGCTGTGAAAATGGAGGGCGTGTTCTCCGTGTCCGCAAAGGCTCTTGCCCATGGACTGGGTGCAGTGCTGCTTGCCTTTCCAGCTCCTGTCTTCATACAACACCAACCTGAGGATGCCTAACTGTCCTGTCATCTCAAAGAAGCCTCTAAGTCCTGTAGACACAAGTTTATCCAGGAGTCTTTGTTGTTTTCAAGCAAATGGGTAGATGTGGGCATATAGCTTGTTTTTACTGAAAGTGGATACCCTTGAGGCTGTGTTTTGCACAGTGAGCTTAGAGGTTCTCGATTACATGTGCGTTAACAGAAAAGTCACAACCTGCTGGAGACTTCACCTGGAGACAGGGGAGAACAGGGCCTAGAAAGGGGTTTAAAGGGGCAGAGGCACTCTAAACTAAAGCCATTTTATGAGAATTGTGCTGTTGAATGTAATGTTTGCACTCATTTTTATGATTAAGTGAGCATTTTCTAATATCAACTTTAAACATTTTTCAGGGAAAAATAATACAGTAATGCGCTATGATGTATAACACTGGGTGTTTTTCTCCCCTTTTCTCTGTGTTTGAGCAAAACCAAAATTATTTCCCAAAGAAAATCTTTTGGAAAAATGATTCAAGAAGCTTTAAAATTTCACATCGTTTGATCCACTGATTATACTTCTAGGAATAGTTATAGTGGAACAATCAGACATGCAGAGTTACAGATAGGAATATTTTCCAAGTGTTATTAATAATATGGAGAAATTGGATATAACTCAGAGTCCAAAAATAGGGGCCTCCTGAAGAAGTTAGGGTGTTTCCTTTAGGTGGAATATTACACAGCCGCTAAAATCACAGTTTGGCAGACTATAGCATAGTTTGAGGAAATGCTCATGATAAAATGTTTATGGGTAAAAGTCAGGGTCTATATCTATCTATCTATACATATATATATAGGCATGTTTTTTAATAGATAATTAGAACATTGCCAGAAAAGGGAAGGTAAGAATAGGCAGAAACCGAATAAGTAAAATGTTAGACCAATCATCAGGAATATTGCAGCCCTGAAATTCCTGGGCAAAACTGTACACACTTTCTCAAAGATTATTAAAGAAATAAATACAAAGTATCAGTTTTTCATCCAAATTATAATATCACCATCAGAAACAATCAGCACAAAATACTGGCAACAATTAATTCTACACACAGAAGAAACGTTTGTTAGAGACTTTGTAAAACTGACAGAAGAATCTTGTAAAATCCGGAAGTTTTGACTTAGTAGAAATAAGCGACAGTAGGTAAACGCTGAATTTCTAGATTTTTGTCATGAGGAATCAATTCCTTTTAAAATGTGGTAAATAAACTTTACCATGACCAATTTTACTAAAAGTTTATTCCCAAACTGACTGAAAAGAGTTAGCTAGTGTTATTTTATTTTATTTGTAGACCCTAGAATGGCAGGACCCGTCCTCCACACCTTTGCTTTCCCTGGAGAGCTGGCAGGAGCTCAGAGAGGAACATTCACAGGGCAAACCTGAGGAGAATGGAGCTGGGGGAGCGGTCAGGGTGCCCCGCCTAGGCAGGAGCCCCATAGCACAGGATGAAGCCGAGGAAGCCCCACCTCCAAGGAACCACAAGGGCTTGGACAAGGGGCAAATGACGGTGACTAGTGTGACCTACAAACCAATGGGCTCTTCCTTAATGGTCTGGAAGGACCTGGATTCTTTGTGCTTCTCTAGTAGAAGGGACATCTGTGCTGGTTACACTCTATTCCTCCCCAGCTCTAACCCCTCAATCCATCCCCCCCGGCCTTCTGCTCTGGGCCTCAGGAGGCTGACCCTTATGGGCATGATTCCTTGTGCTCTCTCACCTTCTGGCTTCCTGAAGCATTTAGCCGGTGGAAGGGCACTGACTAAAGGTCAGAAACGGGGAGGAGAGAGAAGTCAGAATATGCTTTCCTGAGAACGCAACAGAAGTTGAGAGAACTGATCCAAGTATCTTCTGCAATGATTTTATGTACCTTGGGCCAAATCAGAGTGTTGAGTCAAGTGAGTCCTTCCAAGAAACCATGGAACTAGTGGATGATGACGGGGCATCACCCACTTGATTAGAGAGAAAGAACAGTCTTGGCATGAAAGAAGAATTGCAAATGACAAAAAAGCAAGTTTTACCTGCCCAGTGTAACAACATAGATGAATGCAGGTAGAATGAGGGTTTATTATTCTCAATTACAAGTAAACTTTCAGGGATCAAGGAATATGAAGATAATTTGTTCCTCCAGTTACAACTATAGTTGGGGGTCCAACGAGACAAAAATATACAAGCTTATAAAAATATGAAAGTTACCAAAGATTGGAGCCAATCTTCTAGTATTCTTAGATACTTCTGGGAGAAAGAATATTGTCTGCACACTTTGCTTGGACCCATCTTTTGAGTATTCTTTTATCTGCGAAGATTGGGGCAGTGGTCCTTGGGACAACAGATCAAGTGGGATTTTTCCAGTTGCCCCAGAATTAGTGACTAAAGTCCAATTCCTAGGACAGAAAGGTGCTGAGTATCCCCACTATAGTCAAGGTCATCTATAGCCTCCCCCCGCCCCGAACTAAAAAGGAGACCTGTAGCTTCCACCTACCTCACCAGAGGAGGAGTGGGTGTGGGTAGGTCCCTGAGTTACCTTGTGATCTGGCCCAGCATTCATGATGAGAGGCTTCTTTCTTCTGCTTCTACAGAGAAGCAGGAAGTTCTTCTCCCCTACCTATCCCCACCCAGAGCCCAGAGAGGAAGGAGGTGCTAGAAGAATTATTTAGGGGAATTAGGAGTGCCTGAAAAATAGATTGGCCTCTCTGGAGCAGAGAGGTCATGGCGTGAGGTTGGAGTGCCCGGCTGCACCATGGCCTATTGCCGGCAGGAAGGGAAGGATCGAATCATAGTTGTGACCAAAGAAGACCATGAATCTCGGAGCTGGTGGCCAACGACCCCAATGATCCGTACGAGGAGCACGGACTGATCCTGCTCCACGGAGACATCAGCTGGAACTGCCCGTGCCTTGGGGGCGGCAGCACAGAGGATGTCAAGGGGTCGGACTGTGTAGACCAGGTCCGGGCCATGCAGGAATGCATGCAGAAGTACCCGGACCCCTATCCCCAGGAGGAGGAGAAGCCAGCGGGTCGATTAAAGGAATCGGCTGCCTCTGAGGCCATGGCAACCAAAGAAGAGGAGGGGTCCAGCTAAGGAAGGCGCGGGGCGCTGGGCGCATGAATCTCTCCAAGAAATTGTCTTTCCCTCTGTTGTTCTGAGCGCTGTAATGTACAAACTACCTTACTGAGCTGATCAGGGGTCTTGGCCCCTTGACATATATGCTGAAAAATGGGTTGCATGTATGTGTGTCTCACATAACCTATCAGCGAATGTAGCTGCCCCTTTGGAATTCTCTTTGAAATGATGTACTGAATAATCTCAGCAAGCAAAAATCTTTATCTGGGGGTGTCTCTTGTGAGCGAGCTGATCTATTCTGATCCATTGTATCCCTTTTAGTAGATTTTATACCTACTTGGAAAGTGAAATAGAAACAAACATCTTCCTTTAAAAATGTTGGAGTAGGGCCATTCCTTGTAGAAGAGACGGGATGATCAGACCTTGAGTATATGATGAAGCACTCTGCTTCTTTGCTTTTTTTTTTTTTTTTTTTTTTTTTGCGGTATGCGGGCCTCTCACTGTCGCGGCCTCTCCCTTTGCGGAGCACAGGCTCCGGACGCGCAGGCTCAGCGGCCATGGCTCACGGGCCCAGCCGCTCCGCGGCATGCGGGATCCTCCCGGACCAGGGCACGAACCCGTGCCCCCTGCATCGGCAGGCGGACTCTCAACCACTGCGCCACCAGGGAAGCCCCCTGCTTCTTTTCTGATATATTTTGGTTTCCAGTTTGCATTGAGCTCCAGGTTTTCTACGTTTGGAAAACAGAGCTTTGGACCCTCTGAGGGACTCCCTTTGTAAGTGAAGAGAAAGGTTGTTTTTTCCTGTTCTTTTTATTCCGAAAGCCCTGGTTTGGGGTCTCTGTTCACACTGGCTCTGTCTCAGCCTGTTCAGATGCAATGTTCTTGAGAGGTGGGGACCTAATCATTACCAAAGTAGCACCCGAGAGAGGAAACGGTGTCAATTAAAAGAAAAACCTGGGCTTCCCTGGTGGCGCAGTGGTTGAGAGTCTGCCTGCCGATGCAGGGGACACGGGTTCGAGCCCTGGTCCGGGAGGATCCCACATGCCGCGGAGCAACTAGGGCCCGTGCGCCACAACTACTGAGCCTGCGCGTCTGGAGCCTGTGCTGCGCAGCAAGAGAGGCCGCGATAGTGAGAGGCCCGCGCACCACGATGAAGAGTGGCCCCCGCTCACCACAACTAGAGAAAGCCCTCACACAGAAACGAAGACCCAACACAGCCAAAAATAAATTAATTAATTCATCAATTAAAATAAAAAAAGAAAAAGCTGATTTAAAAAAAGATTGGCTTCTCTCTCCCCCGTAGATGCCCCCCATGCCAGCAAGATGAGAGGGACCCACTGCGGGATGTGCCAGAGAAGCAAAGGGAGTTACTCCTCCACCCAGCCCAGATCTCTGAAGCTCTTGGAGACATGAAGGGGGGATAAGGCATTCCAGTGTGGAGCTTAGATGCTGGGGGAGACAGGAGCCTTCGGGTCACCCAGGCACAGGACAAGAGATAGCAAGTCCTGCCCTGAACAGATGCTATAGACCTGGACTGTTGGTGCGGCTAACAGGACACACAGTTGCCCCCTTTTGAGGGAATACTCTGTGATAAAGGGTAGGTCAGGGTGAAGCTGAGCGCTGCCCCCTCCCAAATCAAACACACACACCATCTACACAGAGAAAGGCATAGCAGAGAAGCCACCAGCGTCAGATTGAAACAATCCAAGCCAGGGTAGGTCCAGAAGGGAAAGGGGATCAAGGAGCAGGTGCAGCCACACTCCCATCCCAGCCCTTGAGCCACAGTCTCTATAGAGACGATGGTGGGGATGCACATCAGATGCCACTGGACCAGATTTCATTTAGTTTTTTAAAATGAATTTTTAAGTGGAATACGCATATAGAAAGTGCTTTAATTATAATTAAATTATAATCAATTATTAAAATTAAATTATAAGATTACAGCTCAATGAACCATCACAAAGTTGAACACAACCCTAGATGTAAAGACTGAACATCACTGAAGACACAGGCACCCCTCATGCCCCTCGCTGTCAATGTCCCCTCCACGCAGGCAACCACTGTCCTGACTTCTAACAACAGAGATGAGTTCTGACTGTTTTTAAACTTTACCGAAATGGAACTTATACAGTGGGTTGCCTTTTGACTCTGGCTCCTTTGGTTCAGTGTTATGTTTCTGAGATGCATCCAAGTTGTGTGTGAAGCCATTCATTTATTTTTATTGCTATATAGCATTCCATTGCATGGTGTATTCCTTTCCTGAGCTGCTGTAACAAATTAGCACAAACACAGTGGCTTACAATAGAAATGTATTCTCTCATGTTTCTGGAGCCAGAAGTCCAAAGATAGTATCACTGAGCCTTAGTCAAGGTGTCAGCAGAGCTGCACTTTTTCTGTCTTATAAGAGAGATCCATCCCTTGCCTTTCCCAGCTTCTTGTGGTGGCCGGCATTCCAGGACTAGGGGCCACATCATTCAGTCTCTGCTTCCTCGGTCACACTACCTTCTCTTCTGTGTATGTGAAATCTCCTTCTGTTTCCCTCTTAATAAGGTTACATTTGATTATATTGGTGGTGGTAACAATAAACTTTACATTAGTGAGATCCATGATAGCCAAACTATAACTCTTCTTTTGCATCTTTCCTTATTAATCTGTTTGGGTTCTATTGGACTTTCTCACTATCTTTATCAACCTGGTGCTAGGACGAGGGTGAATGTTATATTCAACAGGACCAAGTACAGATAGAACCAATCTTAGTTAATCAATTCTTTTTAAGAACTGAAGCCTCCACTAGTGATATGAATTCTGGGTAGATACAATTTACTAAAAATAATAAGAAAAGGACATAGAGAGATTTTTTGCCCAATCAGATAGAATTCCATGATATTCATATTGCCAGAGAAATAATACAGGACTAGAAGAAATAACCAAGATGAGTCACCCCTACCCTTGCCAATTCTTTCCCTGACAGATGGAGAGATAAAAGATCTAAAACTGTGTATATAGTAAGAATTAACAGTCTAAAATGTAGTCACTTGTAGGAATATTATATCAATGATCATTTGAAAAGAACACATCAAGCACTTTGCTTATGGGACCCCAACTGGCTTCCCCCAGAAGGAGCTTGGATTTGAGAAGCCACGCAAAGTATTTCCTCCCCCTCACTCCACCCTCCACCCTTCTTTTCTCTTTTTTCCTTCTTGCTCTTTCCCCTTGCTCCCTCCTTCCTTCTCCTTTCTTCCTTCCTTCCTTTCTTCTTTCTTTCTCTTTCCCTTTCTTCTTTCCTTTCTTATTTCTTTCTTTTCTTTCTTTCTTTCCAATAGAAAGTATTTTATTGTTCTATTTTATAGCCCTATATTTAAATTTCAGTCAAGATGTTACCCTAACCCTAGAAAGGAATATAAAGAAAAGTAAATGTGGGACCTCCCTGGTGGCGCAGTGGTTAAGAATCCACCTGCCAATGCAGGGGACACAGGTTCGAGCCCTAGTCCAGGAAGATCCCACGTGCTGCAGAGCAACTAAGCCTGTGTGCCACAACTACTGAGCCTGCGCTCTAGAGCCCACGTGCCACAACTACTGAAGACCATGCACCTAGAGCCTGTGCTCCGCAACAAAGAGAAGCCACTGCAATGAGAAGCCTGTGCCCCTGCTCACTGCAACTAGAGAAAGCCCGCACGTAGCAAGGAAGACCCAACACAGCCAAAAGTAAAGGTAATTCTTAAGTCTCGTTATTTCCAAAGGTCTCTTAGCTAAATAAGAACCTTTAACATACCCATGTCAGTAAAGAAACTATAATCATGTCATTTTTTGTAAAGATGCTCTCTCTTCTAACCCAAGTTCTCCTCAGCAGGAGAGTTCCTCAATATAATCAGCAATAAAGAACTCTCTCTTCTTCCCTAGGTAAGTCTTCACAAGCACCCTGTGGTCAAGGTGCCACTCTCTGGACCGAGACCTACACAGAACCATGCTGATTCCCGGAGCTGAGCATGGAGAGCAATGGAGAAGGAGGGGACTGGAAGGGTCAGACAAAGTAAGAGATTCAGAGACAAAGCAGGGATGCGTGAAAGTAGAAAGAAGCCGGTGACTTTGGTAGAGTGTGTAGTCCACACTTTCTCAGCAGCACCACAGGCAGACACATAAAGGCATGACTAGTAATTTCAGGGTTAGCAGAAAAGATATCATTTAGTTCCAAGACTTCAACTCATAGTTTCTTTGGGATTCTCTAGCGCTTCATATCCTCCTTTTCCCTGACAGTGTCCCTGGGCTCCTAGACATGGCCCCAGCACAGCACAGCTCTACAGAACTATGTGTATTCTAAGATGTGCTCCTACGGATGTCTCAGGCACAATACAGTGTGAGTGGCGCCGCCCAAAGCTGGGCAGTGCCGTGTACTGTCACATGATCACCTTGTTACTGAACTCAAGTTCAGCTGCTTGCCACTCAAAAGCCAATAGTCGAGAGGCATGTGTCAATAGGAAGGAAAGGTGCTTTAATCAGAAAAGCTGGCAATCTGGGGAGAAGGTGGACTCACGTCCCAAGGCCAACTCCAAAGATTCTGCTCAGCCATTATAATGTTTGAAGGGACAGAATGAGGGGAAGAATCTCAGTGAATCATCGAGGCAGGAGGTTGGGTTCTGCATCCTTCTCCATTGTGTGCAGACTGGCTGACTCTCTCTTCATATGTTATCTTGTCTGCGTGATCTGCCTGCAGGATTACTAAGAGGGTCTCTTGAGGGTAGAGAGCTAGTCATTCTTTACTTAATTCTTCATTCTTACTTCTTATCTAGGAAAAGAATCAACAGGTTAATTAGGTTCTTTCAAGGTTAGAAGGGAACAGAAATGGGAAAACAGGAAAGGGGCAAAAGAGCTGCTTTCAACTTTGGTGAATAGCCAGTGGCCGTTAATATCTTATTATTTGTTACTCATAAAAACAAACAGAAACAACTAAACCTCTCATAATGATGTGATAAAATAAGTTCTGATAGTTCATACAGTGGGATACTATGCAGCCAATAAAATCATGTTATAGGAGATATTTAAGGACAGAGGTAAACATTCATGATTTATTGCTAAAGAAAAACATAAAATATATACAGGAGTTCTGGCTTCTATAATGGGGGAACGATTTCACCAAACTATCTGCAGGAGGTCAAATCCTCCCGCAGATAACACTGATAAAACCTGAAAAAAAAAAAAAAAAAAGAGTTAGGGGCTTCCCTGGTGGCACAGTGGTTGAGAGTCCGCCTGCCGATGCAGGGGACATGGGTTCATGCCCCAGTCCAGGAAGATCCCACTTGCTGCGGAGTGGCTGGGCCCGTGAGCCATGGCCGCTGAGCCTGCACGTCCGGAACCTGTGCTCCGCAACGGGAGAGGCCACAACGGTGAGAGGCCCGCATACCACAAAAAATAATAATAATAATAAAGAGTTAAAAAGACAACAGTGTGGTCCATCAACAGAGGAATGGATAAAGAGGATATGGAACATATATACAATGGAATATTACTCAGCCATAAAAAAGAACAAAATAATGCCATTTGCAGCAATATGGATGGACCTAGAGATTGTCATACTGAGTGAAGTAAGTCAGACACAGAAAGACAAATATCATGTGGTATCACTTATATATGGAATCTAAAAAAAGGGGGAAAATGAACTTATTTACAAAACAGAAGTAGAGTCACGGATGTAGAAAACAAACTATGGTTACCAGGGGATAAGGGTGGGGAGGGATGAACTGGGAGACTGGGATTGATATATACACACTACTATATATAAAATAGATAACTAATCAGAACCTGCTGTATAGCATGGGAACGCTACTCGATACTCTGTAATGGCTTATATGGGGAAAGAATCTAAAAACAAATAAAGAGTGGATACATGTATATGTATAACTGATCCACTTTGCTATACACCTGAAACGAACGCACATTGTAAATCAACTATACTCCAATAAAAATTTTAAAAAAGGCCGCAGTGTGTATATACTTGAGCAGGACCAAAAGCAGGTAGAAACTGGAGTGGAGTCAGTCATTGAAAGTCAGGGAGCCTAGTGGGCAAGATTTGTGATTATGCAGCTGTTGGCCTGAAGCAACCTGGAGAGCTCCCCAGGCCATAGGCTGCTCAAGGCGACTTGAAGTGTCAGATGACAAAATTTGGGGCCGGCAGAGCAGATGGAAAGTTTGGGAAGAAATCCTGGAAGGGAAGGAGACGCAGAGTGGCTAAACCCCAAAATCTGACTGTAAACTCTGCCCAGATTCTTGGCTGGTCTGCTAAACTACACATGCATGGGGATGTTACCAAACCAAACTTGGGTCTGCTCAGCCTTGCCCAGTAAAGCCAGTCTCCTGACCCTGGGTTATGGTGAAGGAAAGTGCAGCCTTTATTGTAAGGTGCCACACACGTAGTAGTCCGGGACAGCTAGAGCTCAAAAACCCCCAGCGCCCCAATGGGTTTCAGTAAAGCACTTTTAAAAGCCAGGTGAGGAAGGGGTCGCAGGGTAAGTGATCAGCTCGTGCACAATTCTCTGATTGGTTCATGGTGAGGTAACAGGGTGATGTCACAGGGGTTCACATTATCAATCCTCAGGCTCTAGGAGACCTGGGGGCTATGTGCTCATGGTCATCTAATAATTAACGTCTTCCATTTGGTGGGTTTTTTCCACATCTGTAAAGCAACTCAGGAAATGTGTATCAGATACTATTATCTAGGTACTTCAGAGAGGAGCTAAAGCAGAGGATATGGGGGAGGGGTCTGTCCTGGGAAGGCCCCATAGGGTCGTGCTCCATCACAGGGAGACTTCAATGGTCCCAGCAAAAAGGAAGAGCTGAAAACTAAAAGAACGGTTAGCTATTTCAGCTGCTGTCCACTGCAGGGGAAACAGTTTGAAGTTCTTTTTTATTCTATTAATTTCTTTAAAAGAAAGATGAACACTGTGTTTGGATGTTTATGACGTATATACATGACATATATCTATAATAACACAAATGATAGGACATGTAACTGAACTATATATCTTTTTTTGTTTGTTTGCTGTTGTTTTTATTTTATTGTGGAAGAAACACTTAACATGAGATCTACCCTCTTAACAAATTTTAAAGTGCACAATAGATTACTGTAGAGTATCGGTACAATGTGGTACAACAGAGCTTATTTATCTTGGGCCACTGAAACTTTATACCCATTTCTCTCTCCCCCCAGTCTCTGGTAGCCACCATTCTTCTTTTCAATTCTCTGTATTTGACTATTTTATTCAAGCCCCACTTTTAAATTGAGTTGGTTTTTTTTGTTTGGTTGGTTTTTGTTTGTTTGTTAGTTTTACTGTTGTGCTGTAGGAGTTCCTTGTACATTCTGTAGATTAACTCCTTATCAGATATATGGTTTGCAAATATTTTCTCCCAACCCTTAGGTTGCCTTTTCACTCTAGTGATTTTTTCCTTTGCTGTGCAGAAGCTTTTTAGTTCAATGTAGCCCTGCTTGTTTATTTTTGTTTTTGTTGTTTGTGCTTTTGGTGTCATATTTGTGAAATCACTGTCAAGATCAATGTCATGAAGCTTTTTCCCTATGTGTTCTCTGAGGAGTTTTACAGTTTGGGTCTTATGTTTTAAGTCTTAAATCCATTTTGAGTAGATTTTTGTGTATGGTATATCAATGAAAAAAACATTTCCCTCCCATATCAGTAAACAAAGGATCAAATCAAGCCATCACATTACAGCCCACCCTGTGGTGAGCCCTAAGGGAACTCAGGGTAGAAACAGGATGCCCACCATCAAGTAGTCAGCCACTGCAGCCACCCCCTGACTTGCACCCTGAAGAGACTCAGGATGAGAAAGCACACGACACTGGCCCCAGACAGCTGAGGTGCAGAACAAAGGGATGATTTCAGTGAGCCCAGACTCTTGCATCTTCCCACACATAGAAAAGCACTAAATTCCTAAACATGAGACGTCTGGTTTTCTTTCATTAACAGTAATCTTTTGATGTCCTGACTACCTGGTCTTTGTTGCAAAAACTCCTCTGTATCCCGGTTTCCCCCTTACCTCTTCGGGGCAGTCCCTCAGAGCGATCTGAGAGGCTGTGTCCCAAGCTTAAATCCTCAGTTTTGTCCACCAAATAATACATAATTCTCAACTTTTAGCTTGTGCATTTTTTTCAGTCAACAGGTTTATAAGGGTCCAATTTCATTCTTTTGGTTATAGATACCCAGTCTTCCCATCACCATTTCTGGAAGAGAAATTGTATATCCTTGTGTATTCTTTTTGTTTCTCATATTTTATTTTCTTTCTTTTTTTATTGAAGTATAGTTGATGTACAATATTTTATAAGTTGCAGGTGTACAATATAGTGATTCACAATTTTTAAAGGTTATACTCCATTTACGTTATTTAAAAATATTGGCTGTAGGGCTTCCCTGGTGGCGCAGTGGTTGAGAGTCCGCCTGCCGATGCAGGGGACACGGGTTCGTGCCCCGGTCCGGGAAGATCCCACATGCCGCGGAGCGGCTGGGCCTGTGAGCCATGGCCGCTGAGCCTGCGCGTCCGGAGCCTGTGTTCCGCAACGGGAGAGGCCATAACAGTGAGAGGCCCGCGTACCGCAAAAAAAAAAAAAAAAAAAAAAAACTATTGGCTGTATTCCCCATGTTGTACTCTTGTGTATTCTTGACCCCCTTTTGAAGAAGAGTTGACCATGCAATTGACTGTGACAGTCACAGGGGTGAACATGGTGTTCCTTCTTCTCTACTAACATTATTTCTGAAGTTGGGGGAGGTGATGAAATAAAATTTACATTTTAAGGCAAGACAAGAAAATTTAAGCATAAAATTCTCTCTGTTTGGGCCTCCTCCCTCCCCCTTTAAGGTACAGTGTGTATCTGCGTTGTACATTAACCAGACCTCCTCAAAAGTGGGAGCGCCTGCTCGATGGTAAAGATCAATTGTTTTCCTTTCTTCTGATGCTAGCAATGGAACGTCTTAAAAGGTTAGTGTTCTTTCCCAGGTCTGTAAGGGGTCATGGTGACCTGCTGCTCACTTTGACCATGATTACCTGGACTAGTGTGTCTTTGGTGAATTTTATGTAAAATATAAGTATGTCATTTTTATGTACGATCCGTTGTCTTGAAAATGTGTTTGACTGGGCCCTCAACTTCTAACAGGCGAGACAGTTCCCAGGTTATAATCCTCAATTTCAAAATTCTCAATTTTTCCTTCTTAGCTTGATGATGAATTGAGTTTTCATTGACAAATACATACAGGAGGGTGTATAGGTCCCAAGGCAAATAATGTTTTGCAGGGCCATTATTTACACAATTTGAATCACCCCAAGTCAGGGTATCAGCCCCATTCTGAGGCCTAATCATTCTCCAGACCACTCTCCTAGAACCTGGGTCCAGCCAGGGGGACCCTAGGGAATGTCCCGAGGCACAAGTCCTAGAGCTTCTGGGGCATCTGGTTTGTACCCTGCAGGGAGCGAGTGCTCTGAAGAAAAGAAATGGGAACGGACCCTTGTATGTCCTGCCAGGGCCTGGGGCACCCCACCCAGAAGGCACAGCCAGTCTTCAAGAATCCTGGGCAGAGGAAAGGCACTTGGAAAATTCCAAGGAAGGGCCTAGGGTGTATTATGCCATCTCTCTCCTCTTCTCTTTATCCTTCTCTTTCTTCCTCTGGTCACCGTACTAAGTCTTATGGGGACCATATCAGAGCACATTTGAGGGACGCCGTGTAATGTCACTCCCAAAGCCTTTTTTTGGCCAATAATCAATAAAAAATCTGTGTCCCAGCATACAGCCTAGGTGTCTTGAGTTTCTCCACCTCACCTGGTGCAGGTGAGCACAGTCTTGCCACCCACCTGTGTTGGTGGAGAGTTGGATCATGGCACTCTTCTGCCTGGGTATCAGCTATCAGTGCCTCAACTGTTTTTTGTGTATAACAGCTTTATTGAGATATAATTCATACAGCATATAATTCACTCATTGGAAGTGTATGATTCAATGGTTTTAGTATATCACAGAGTTGTGCAATTGATTGTATCACCACTATCAATTTTAGACTGTTTTCATCACCACAAAAAAAAAACCCTCCATATCTCCTAACCGTCACTTCCTAATCCCCTCTCCCCTCAGCCCCAGGAAACCACTCATCTATTTTCTGTCTTTATAGATTAGCCTATTCTGGACAGTTTATATTGCACAAGATGTAGAGTGGGAGGGGGATCCTTCCATGCCATTATCTGCTAAGGAGATCGGGTAGCTAGCTAGTAAGCCAGCTCTTTCCTTATGAATGGGAGGGCTGTCCCAAATGAAGTCCAGTTTGCATTAAGAGAGGCCTATTTCTTTGCATGGAGAAGAGCTAAGGATATAATTAGCTAGATGGAGGCAGAGCAGTCACCTGAGTAGAAAAGATATCTTGTAGTACTCGTTACTGAAAAATCCTGTATTTCTTCCTGGAAAGAACTTATCTCTGCAACTGCTCTATGCACCAGGTAGGCCAGGTTCCCCTAGCTTATGAAGAACTTCTCATGAACAGTTGGAAGTCACAGTTCACTGGCTCATTACCTGCAAACACCCTGCCACCAAATATTTATGGGAATCTTTATAGTGCATCTCCTCTGTTCTAGGGGGAGTCTGCTCCTCCGGCACTGCAACTGCTTCGCGGGGCACCACGCTGCCTTTGCCTCCCTCATGGGCTGTGCCTGGTCTGGAGGAAGGAAGGGGAAGTGCACAGTTATCCATGAAGCCCATCCTTCCTTCCAGTGTTTTGTAAAGCACTGTTATTAATCAAAATGCAGAGGCATAGCCGCATAGCACAGGGAGATCAGCTTGGTGCTTTGTGACCGCCTGGAGGGGTGGGATAGGGAGGGTGGGAGGGAGGGAGACGCAAGAGGGAAGAGATATGGGAACATATGTATATGTATAACTGATTCACTTTGTTATAAAGCAGAAACTAACACACCATTGTAAAGCAATTATACCCCAATAAAGATGTTAAAAAAATAAAAAATAAAATAAAAAAAAACGCAGAGGCATGGGTCCTCCCAGTTTTGCTCAGACAGCAATTCAAAGATATAGATATATAAATAGATTTGATTCGAAAACTCTTGTGGGAATAGAGATTATCCTTGTACTTGAGTGCCAGGAAGAAAAATGTAATCATTACAGCATAAGAAAAACTTGAAATCAGTTCTGTCAGTAGAGAATACTATAGATCGTGATATAGATGTATGTCTAATTCTTATTTTTAAAAAGTCAAATAACTGCATGTTTAGTAAACTGTTATATGCAGGGTGCAGTTAATAAGAACCATGTCTCAAATGCAGTCTAAATTACTTATAGTTTACCTGTTTTCAGTTTCAGTTAAATTATTAACGTATCCCTTCATTTCATTTTTTACTTGAACCCCTACAATGTAACATCTAGGCAATAAATTTTGGAACAGACGTACAGTTTGTATTTACAGGAAACGTAAAATTCTGTAGAACTGACGTAATATAAAACTACGTTGTATTGCTAAATTAGAAGTTCATTCCTCAGTATTGCTCATTTAAATGTACAAATAACATCCGTATGTAATGAATTCATCATTTCCTGTGGGAGGGCGGGAAATGATGACATTCTCTTTTCTGAGAACCAATCCGGGTTGAGCTGGGGATGAGCCCCTGCCCCGCATTGTTCTAAGAATCCCACCACGTCTGCAACTGAGGCTTTGTTCCTGGGCCCTATGGTTGCATCTGGCCCTCAGAGGGTAAAGGAAGACACATTCCTTGCAAATAGACTGTGCTGGGGCTGACTGCATGTCCCCAGACCTTCTCAGAGACGGCTGAGCTGAGTCAACCTTCCTGTCTCACACTTTGGGGCATTCCAGATGAGCTCGTGCTGAAAGCCTGTGGCCACTTCAGTGCTGTCTGCTCCTTCTTAGCCTTTTCTGCGATCTAACCAACTGCTGGGTTCACCCTTGCCTTCTTATCTAGCTGTTAGTCTAGAACAACTTAAATCGTCCCACAGATTCCTGCAGAGATCTAGAAATCAAATTAGACATTTTGAGCAGTCATGATAGATTTTGATCTGATGTAGAAAGAGAGCGTGAAATTGTCCATTTTGACTCAAAGATTTTCAAAGATTGCCACGCCCTCCTCTGGCGAGAGCCGCTGAAGCATCCCCACGAGAGCACCCACAGGCACTGCCACAGAGGACCGGTGCTGAGAGCTGCCACAGGGGCAGGAGCAGAGAAAGATGCCCTCCAATCCGCCACCACTTCTTCCTGCAAATGCTTGCAAAACCCGACATTGGTTACAATCTAGATTGTTCCTCGTTTCTACAGCTATCATGGACGCACTAACATCCAGCTTATTTTTTTTTTTTTCAGCTTACGTTTTAGATTTTGGCACAAGCTTTAAATCTATTGACACATCCGTGGCTACACACGCAATTTGGGACAGGATCTCCTAACTCTCCTTTTACGTGTTGGATGACACCCAGCCTTTCTTTGATCATAATTTTCCATCACAAATTGAGCTCCACAAAGCAAGAAATTATACAAATGACATCAAAATACATTAGTGTCGTGGGGAGACCTAGTAAAAAAGACTACAGGAAGTGGCAAACTCGAGCAGGTGAGGGTGCAGCTCTTTGCAGTGCTTACCTGCACATCGTACTGCTTTGAATCATGTCCCCGAAGTGAAATGTGCCTGATGCAACGGCTGGCTGAAGGCAGTGGTTCTCAAATGTCCGGCCTCAGAATCCCTTTACATTTTACAATTTATTGAGGACCCCAAATAATTTCTGTATGGGCAATATCTATCCATACGTACCAAATTCGAAATTCAAACTGAAAACATTTTAATGTTTATTCATTTGTCAATATAGTAACATAAACTACATGCTACAGATTAACATAAACATATTTTTATGAAAGATAACTATTTTCAAAACCAAAATAACAGATATGGGGATATATGTATAGCTGATTCACTGTCATAAAGCAGAAACTAACACACCATGGTAAAGCAATTGTACTCCAATAAAGATGTTAAAAAAAATAACATGCATGAGAAAAGGGGCATTGTTTTATATTTTTGTGAATCTTTTCACCTGGCTGCTTCTCTACTTAATCCGCTATGACATCATGTATCATGTTGCCTCTGGAAAACCCCACGGTACACTCATGAGAGATGGTAGTTCACGAGTACTCCTCTCGCACATGACTCCAGCTGTCTGCACAGGCCCACTCGTGCTCTGTGTCCCGTGCACGTGTATGAGTGACATGTCTGACTACCAGAGCACCAGTTACCATTGCTGCTGGGACAGCTGCAGTTGGTTATCTAGTTTACAAAAGATTTTATGTTAAAGGTCATTGCAGTCTTTCATATCCAGAAAAACAACCCTGATCTGTACTCCTGCCATTGTTGGAGGTCCAAAAGGTTTCCATTCTGTAACGGATTTCACACAAAACACAACAAAAATGAGACAGGCTGGGACCTGGGACCCTCTGCTGCAGGGCTGCCGTGCTTGCACCTGGACAATCGGCTCCTAGAGCAACAAGATACAAAGAAACTATATGGGACTAAAAATAACTGTGTGCACGTGCAGTTGAGGCAAATTCTGGACAAAAGATACAAAAGACCAAAAAAAGCCCAACTGCCACTTCTGAAGAGCTGGCAGCAAAAGCAGGGTGTCAGGAGCAAAAGCAGGGCACTGCGCGTGCCCCCTGCACTCAACACCCCCTAAGGGGTGAGCAAACAACCTAAGCCGCCCCTCTGGCCCGACCCCTCCCTGGATACACCCCTGCCCTCACCCCATATAAGGAAACAGCTTGCACCTCAGAGCCCCCCACTTCCCAACCCCTCAGGAAGCAAGCAGGGAAACCTGTTACTTGTTCTCCCTCCTGCTGCAGCAGGGGCCCCAATAAAGCCTTGACCGGCCTCTAGTCAATTTCTATTGTCTGGGGAAGGCCACGAACCTTGGTCGGTATCAAAAAGACTGGAGACAACGTGGGACCTCTGATCACTAAGAGATAAGAAATCTAAATGAAGAGTTTTGATGCCGCAAATCCATTTGTCATGATGTTACTTGATTGTCTAATCAGAATGACTACCCCTTCTGTCTAATGCACCTCCCTAGGTTCTAGATGTGGTATATTGTGAACTGCAGCGTTCATATCCACGTTATTTGCCTTACTTGTTGAACTGGCCTGGTGAACATTTGTTTAAATTTTAAAAAAAAGGAAAAGGGAGAAACCCACCTTATGGCCTGTGTGTTATTTTGGTCTTGTAAGGATCTGTTTCTTCACATTTAAAATAATGACATTAAGATATAATAGTTTATGTTAAAGTTAATATATTAAATTATTCTCAAAATCAAAACACCAAAAACTAGTGTTGGCTTCATAGCCACCCTAAAGGGTCTCTGATCACACTCTGAGAACTGCCAGCTTAAGGGATCAAATTGGTCTTAAATCAGGGCTGTAGAGCATACATAGGTCCTGTATATGGACTGCAGCTGGAAGGAACCGTCTTATGTATCAACAGAGAAAGGGGGTAAAGCAAACCCCTCCCCTATACCCCTGGGCTTGTTTCTTTCCCCAACTAGCTAACAACTTGGACCCTGATGGGTGGACAAAGTGTGGGGAAATCTCAGAGGGGAATGCAGTGAAAGACAAAGGGAGTTTGCCGGTCTGCCTGCTGGGACTTCCCCTTGTACCATCCAAAGGAAAAGCCTTCTTAATGAAAGCCTGGGCAGCTCTGGCAATGGGACCAGAGGACTCACTGGTAGCTGAGGAACATGGGCAAATCTAAAGCCTGGCAGATGACAAACGTGAAGGATAAATATAATCAAAAGAAAAACACTTAATAAATCAAAAACAAACAAAGCCTCAGGCCTGCACGTGTCATCGACAAATGTTCCTTCCCCTGACCCCCTGCCAACAGGCATGCCATCTGGAAGTTTCTCAGCCATGCAGCCCTCTGCACTCCCTCAGGAAAACCTGCCGTGACAGGGAGAAGTCTCACTCCCTGCGCCCTTTCAGAGTTCCCAACCTTGAGTGGTGCCCTAGGTTTCAGCCAGGGAACACAGAGGCGCCCCTCTCCCAGTTAGATTCCTTTGAGAGAAAGCACAGGTCAATTGCAAATTGTCCTTACCACTCCTGGGATTTGTTTTGGATGGGCATTTAGCTAATCCTTGTACTGTCCATCTCACTTACATAGAAGGTTTGGGGAGGATGCCCTCTCTGTCTAAGAATTTGGTTTGGCCTAAAATAATTAAAATGTTGTAATTCAAGGCACTGGCCGAGTCTTTGTACTACTAGAGTGTACACCAGAGGAGGACGGTCCTGAGGTTTGAAAGGGCAGAACGGATCCCCATACCTCCTGCATTAAGAAGCTTCTTGGAGACAAGAAGGTGAGGAAAGGAGACAGTCACTTCTTGAAAAATAATGTAATCAGTAAGTGAAATCTCCACTGAGGGCAGGAACCTGCAGATCGGACAGCATTTAGGAAAATTTGCCAATTCCTTAAACTGGGTTTAGCTATTTCGGTCTTTGAACATACCGGTTGTCCTTAGGACAAGTTTGTGTACTTGCCAACAGTTGTCCATGGTTACGCCCAAGATTTTAAGAAGAATGAGAAAACCTGCCTTTACCTGGCACCAGGTTGTGGACGCAATGTTGCCCTGCCATTTCAGTAAACGAGGAATGGTCTGACCATCAAGCCCTCAGCCAGTGCGGCCGTTCCCAATGGCGCACCCTGAGGGGATTCAGGATGGAGAAAAGCAGGATACTGGCCCCAGACAGTTAAGATGCCAACCAATGGAATACTGTCAATGAGCCTAAAATCATTAATCTGCGATGTCTGGGGTTTGTGTGTGTGTGTGTGATTAGCAGTAATCTTTTCATATTCAACAACAGTGTTTGTTTTGTTTTTTTCAGCAAACTCCTATATATGCTAGCTCCTCGGTTACCTCTTTGGAACAGTTCCTCAGAGCTATCTGAGGGGCTGCCACCCCAGGCTGTAGTCCTCAGTAAGGCCACCGAATAAAACATAATTCTCAACTTTTAGGTTGTGCTTTTTTTTTTTCAGTCAACAGGGGTAGAGAGAGATCAAAGGTCACCAGGCTTAACATAAAGCCAGCAGTGGATGCTTCTGCTGCATCTACCTGCGGTGTCAGGGTCTACATAACGCAGGCTTTGGGAAACGTCCGCTGTGGGTTATTCTGTGTAGTAAAGTCCCTGAGGTGGGAGAAGGATGGCTCCTGAGACAGGTCAGCCTCAGTGGTTAGGGTGTCACCGTGTGGACTTGCGTTGTAACAAAGTAGCTTCAACCGAGGAGGTCAACGGAAGGCCCGGAGCAGCAATCTCGGTTCACGATAGTAAAGAAAGAATTGCAAACTACGACGTTAAGCTCAAGCACAAAGCAAAGTTTATTTAAGCATAGGTACACTCTCAGAGAGGGAGAGAAAGAAAGAGAGAGAGAGCGGGCTGTTTCAGAGAAGTGAAGGAAGCCCAAAGCAAAGTTATCGAAGCAAAGGTAGAGACAGAGACAGAGAGAGAGAGAGAGAGAGAGAGAAAGAGAGAGAGAAGGTCATACAAGGCCAAATGTGGTCTGAACTTTGAGCTTGTTACTCCTCACGTTTTACTTCCTGCCCATAAACCAACACATTCAGTCGGCAGATCGCATTGCAAATTCCTTTCTCCATGGAAAGAAATGAGTTGCTTTTATAATAGCTGTTAAAAGAACTGTGAGGAAATGCACATCCTGACTAATTGGCTATATATTTATATACGATAAAGTGTTTTCACCACATGAATGGATCCAATAGCACATTTTTATCCCACACAGTGTTAAAATTTAAAAAAAGAGAGGGAATCAGTGTTATGAAATACCACTCAAAAGAACATAGTTGGCATGGAAAGATGGATGTCTGTGGTATGTAAGTGGAAAAAGCAGGTTACAGAAGACTATGAAAAGTATGATTTCATTTTTTTTTTCAGTTTAAAACTTTTAAAATTTGTTTCAAAGTTAAACCCAAGACACACTGACTTCATAGGAAAT